>NC_091689.1:97495000-97852500 GCF_041296265.1 Equus caballus | reverse complement strand
GACTTTAGTCAAAGGCCTGGACCCCCTTCCAATTGCTCCCCAGGCAATTTCCATCACTGTTATTTCAGTTGCTTCTTCATATGTCCCATCGATGAGACATGGTTAAGATCAGACCATTTCTTGAAAGTCAAAATAGAAACTGCCCCTCAGAGCAGCTTTCGCTCTAAGGACTACGTGAAAATACCGCGCCAGCTTCCTCTGTAACACTTTGCAAATCCTCTAGTCCCTACAGAATGAGAATTCTCCCCTGTGTCTAAGTACATCAGTAACAGTAATCATTGCCATCATTATTATTGTAACTACCATCTGCTGAGCACTCGAAATGTGTCATGCTCTGGGCCAAGCAGTTTAGCCACATTATTTTCATTCAGAACCCACAACGACCCTATTGCAGTTGGATATGGATATTGTCCCCCTCTCACAGAATGGGAAATGAGTCTCGGAGAGGTTGAGTCTGTGTCCAGGTCACCCTGCCAGTAAGTGGCAGTATCAAATATTCAAACTCAGTTCCTTCCGATTCCAAAACCTATGTTCTAAAACCGGTGGTTCTTGGGGCTGGCCTGGTGGCCAAGTGGTTAGGTTTGCGTGCTCTGCTTGGGCGGCCCAGGGTTTCACTGGTTCGGATCCTGGGCGCAGACTCAGCAGCACTCATCAGGCCATGCTGAGGTGGCGTCCCACATGTCACAACCAGAAGGACCTACAACTAGAATATTCAACTGTGTATGGGGAGCTTTGGAGAGAAAAAGAAGAAGAAAAAGAAGAAAAAAAAGAAGATTGGCAACAGATGTTAGCCAGGTGCCAATCTTAAAAAAAAACCTCAGTTAAAACCAGTGGTTCTCGAACTTGAGCCATGCATCTGAGTCGCCTGGAGAGCTGGTCAAAAACAAACGGCTGGGCCCACCCGCAGAGGTTCTGATCTGCCAGGTCTTTGGTGAGGCCTGAGGACTTGCATTTGTACTAAGTGTCTGGGCGATGCCATCTCTGCCAGTCCTGGGACAGCACTATGAGAACCACAGATCTAAATCATTAATGCAAATTTAGTTTCTTTCTTAATTGGAAAAGGCTACAGCAGAGCTCCAGGACTCCGGGATCTGCACTAGTGCCAGCACACAGGCTTGAGCAACGTGGCCAGCCCTCAGCCCTCGGGCAGCAAGGAGGCGCCGCTCGCCACCACTCTGGAGAACTCTGGAGGGATCCAGGCAGGCAGACGGGCAGTGCAGGAGAGTGGCACAGCAGAAGACCATCTACATAAATGAGATGGGTGTTAATCTGAGAGAGTTAGGGAGGGAGGAAGGCAGCTGAGAGAGGCCGACAGGTGAGAGGGGCCTGCGAGGGCGCTGGCCGGTCAGATAGAGCCCCGGCCACCCAGGTGCACACGGGGATGCCAGTACCTCTGGTCGGGATTTGGTTTTCCCTTCTTCCTCATGTTATTTGCAGTGGTTTCGCTGAAGTGTAACCGGCCCAGTGTTACTTTGGTGACCTGGTCAGCCAGCAGGTCGACTCTAAAACAAACAGCAGAAATACTGAGAGACTGAGGGAAAACGAAGTCTTTGATCACATTGGACGGGTTCCTAGACCCTCAAGTACGTGTCCTGCCCTGCTCTCAACACACTGCAAGGACCGTTGATTCCAGTCACTGGGCTCTAACAAATACCCCCAGCGCGGTCAGGAACGGCTGCCGGGGAGGCCACGGAAGGACACTGGAAATGCTCATCCAGCAGGAGCTCAAGCCCAGCGTTTCTGACTTGTAAGGGCCGTGTGCTCCCCACACCATGAACAGATTTTCTCATCTCCACAACGGGAGAAAAGACATGGTTCTTTGTGCCTCTGCCGTGGTGACTACAGTGCTGGCCTCTGACAGCCATTTCTCTAGGTTCCTGGTGAATTCCTTCGTGTCCCTTTCTGCATCCGCCTTCTTCTGGCCCAGCTGCGGGAGGTGGCCACACCCCGGCTGCCAGACAGGGAGGACCAGACACCTCAGGCAAGCTTAGCGCCATGTCTGGACAGTGGCTCCCGCTCCAGCGTCAGGCTGAGCTGCTGCCTGGTCTGTCCAGGCTGTAGGACCATCTTCTTCCCAGCCCAAATGGGGTTGACTCAGGGTCATTACACTGAGCCAGCTCACTGCATCCCAGGCAAATCCGTCAAAAAGCAAACTCCACTCCAGGTCACTCTACAGGGTGGATGCTCGCTGTGGACTGCCATATTGCTTTGTACAATCCCAGCCCTGCAGGCTTTCTATCTTGGAACCCATTAGGCAATCTACCAACAGAGCTTTAAAAAACAAGAAAAAAATGAACTGCAAGCACAGCATGGATCCAGAACCTTGACGTTAATTCAATCAGCATCATGCTGATTTAAATGAAAAATTAGAAGAAAGGTCTAGCTATGGTCTATCTCAGAGAACCAAAGTTGTTAGCAAGGTTATCAGTAATAAATGATTATAATATAATATAATGATGACTTTAAAGATGGAGCTTTTAATAAGGAATTTTTTGCAATTATTTCAATGCATTTTACCTACTTCATTTTTGCTGAAAAGTACCTGTTCATAACATTAACACATTATTACTAATTTAGTTTCTACAGTGGGGTTCACTTTAAACAAGCAAAATAAATTAGACAAAAGATGTTCTTCCCAAAACATTCACAAAGCAAGTGAGAACAGAAATTCTTACTTAACAGGATTGAAAATCTTCTTGCTTCTGTCTGCTTGGGACTGTTCAATAGCGATTATTTGATTGGTGGCTTCTACCTGTGTGGAACAACAAAAAGTAAATGAATTACTTAATAAATTAACTAGCTTATTAACAAAAAATGTTCAGTAGTAAATAATCTTCAAGTACTCAGAAAGTTTTCCGAGGATCATGCTAGGCACTGGGCCGAGGGACAAGTCACTGAAAAGATGTATAAGAAAATGGCCCCACCTTAAAGCAGCGTGTGACTGGTGAGAAAAGAAACAAATTCCTGTAAAACTAGCAAC
Source organism: Equus caballus (assembly GCF_041296265.1). Classification (NCBI taxonomy): domain Eukaryota; kingdom Metazoa; phylum Chordata; class Mammalia; order Perissodactyla; family Equidae; genus Equus; species Equus caballus. Next base: position 97,849,520 of record NC_091689.1, on the reverse strand, counting down.
AGGAACACCAGACAACCGAGTATTTCAGGAAAGCAGTGACCACAGAGTGGGCTCATAGTGGACCGGGTAAAACACAGGAGCAAAGCAGCTCAGACGATACACGCATTCATTCATTCGTTCGTTGGTTCGCTCGTTCCATAAACACCTGTTGAGCACCTGCCGTGCACCAGGCATTGCCCGAGGCATTAGAGATGAGAAGTAGACAAAACTAAGAAATCCCTGCCATTGCAAAGCTTACATTCTAATGAGAAAAAACAACAACAAACACCAAGAATAAATAAAATATAGGAAGTGATATTTATTCAGTGCAGTCCTATACCACGTAACAATGTTTTGGTCAACAACAGACCACACACATGACAGTGGTCCCAGCAGATTAGCACCACGTAGCCTGGGTGTGTAGGAGGCTGTGCCCTCTGGGTTTGTGGAAGTCCACTCTACGATGTTCACACAACGATGAAACTGCCGAACATGCCCTTCTCAGGAGGCATCCCCATCGTTAAGTGAGGCATGACTCTTCTTGCTACAAACTCTTCTTGTCGTTAGTAAATAGTGGCAACGACATGGTGACACCTGCCCTGTCATGGACAGCTTGTGGGTTATTCACATTGTAATGATCTTTCTGGAAAGCAACTGGACAGCCTACATGGAGAGCTGTAATACTGTTCATAACTCCGATGTGCAAACTCCTCTTCTGGAATTTATCTTCACGCAAAGTTGGGCACACACGGACACGCACTGCAGTTTTGCTGACGTAGAGTTTTACTTACAACTACTTACAATAACACGGGAATTAACGTGTTGCATCCATACAACGGAAAACTACATCATCTTCGTAAACAATATTTTATAGCTTCTTTAATAATATCGTATGTTGTTATTTCCACAATATACTATTAACAATATGAGATTAATTTTAACAATAGAAAAAAACAAAGAAAAATTAGGTTACTAAATGGTGGGTCCCAAATATGAATGAATTTTGTCTCTTCTTCTTAATTTTATATTGTGTTCCAAAATTTTCACAACAGACTCATATTACTTCCATAACCAGAAAAATAAGTTCATTGGTTTTTTTTATTTGTTTTTGCTTTGTTTTGTTTTTGTTTAAGAGCTCAGTTTGGAGCAAGAGTCTGCGGTGTTCAGTGGTCAGGCCCCATTTGGGAGGCTCAATGCCAAAACCCAGAGTAAATCTCGAGTAAGATATGCAGATAACAGACGTTCCTCCCCAAGGAGCTGGAGCTGAGGTGACAATTTAACAAGAACTGCTGACCCCTCAGAAGTCATCCTTCCCTCGTGTGAAGCCCAGCTCTGTAATTTACTCTCTGGATGGACCGTGCATCATGCTGGGCCTCAGTCCCCCTTGTTAAACCGGACGAGAGAGGCATTGACTGGATTAGTGGCTCCCTGGCTGTTTTAAGTCAGGAAGCTCTTTGAGAATTTGATGAAAACTACGAACTTACTCCATGTGAAAATGCACCAGCACTGAAAAGTATAAAATAATTAAGACGACATTTAGTAAAAGAAGTGCGAGATTAACACACTGGAAACCATAGAATTGCAGTTGGAAGTGACACTGCCAGTTTCTGAGGCCAGGCTTAAGAAATTGGCAGCTTCCACTTCCTCTGTCTTGGGACGTTTCTTCTCAGCGCTCATCCACCATGCCATGAGGAATCACAAGCTGTCGCCCAGGGGGGCCACACGGAGAAGAGCCAGGCCCCCGGCCACGGCACAAACTTGACAGGCGAGTGAGCTATCCCGGAACTGGATGCAGGCCCAGTGGAGCTCCCCCGTGGTCTGTCGCAGCCACAGCCAGGCCGCAGGTGTGTGACCCAAATAAACGACTGCTATTATTCTAAGTTCCTAGGTTTGGGGATCGCTTGTCATGCAGCAACAGACAACAGGAACACTTCATAAATGTTGGCTTAGTCAAACTGAACTAAATAAAAGGCTTACCTTAACCCCAAAAGCTTTCAAGTAAAACATTTCTATTGGCTTTAGGCCCATTTGGGTTTTGACAAACTGTGGACTGCCCCAGACTTGGATATGGATGGTTAGCTGAAAATGGTTCTTCTTTTGGCAAACAAAAGCTTCATCTGCTGGTGAGAAATTAAATCCTTTGTCTGTGACAACTTGATAGCCTATATCAGGTCTGTGAAAAGAGGAATCAAGAAACCAATTTAACAAATACTGTTTATATATTTTCTTTCATTAACAATATTAATTAAATAAACATTTCAAGAAAATATATTATGGAAAGTTCCTTTGGCTACATTTAATCAAACGACTTCATGAATTTTTACTGGGGAAATGAAAATATTTCAAAACACAGCTGGCTCTCTCACAGTTTTTTATCTTCTCACGAGGAAAAGGCACAGTTCTTGCCAAATGAAGCCTTGGCTCCTCAGCCTGCCTTCTCCCTCTGCTTTCTAGCCTTCTGATCTGACTCCACTGTGCAAGAGAAAGACGTCAGCTAGAAGTTGAGAAGTCACATTACTCAGTTGTGAAATATCTGGGATAGAATTCATCTACTTCTTCCTTTAAAAAAAGTCTCGAAATTTCATCAGCAACACACAAAGAGTTACTTGAATGAATAGTCGGCTGATTGTGGTCATGTGAGGAGAGCAGGCTGATCAGAATTACCAGGAACAGCTTTAAACCAGATCAGCCAGAGCCAGCCATACTACTGACTGACAGCCCAGTGACGGACGAGAGTGTGGTCACTCGCTGTTGTCCTCCCAATCTGGTCACGGCACTGAGACCTAGCTGGCTGCTTTTGCACAAAGGAACAGGAGGTTGGTGGGGTGGCTAATCCGTCTTTTGCCTTATGTGTATTATCAAATCATTTTAATAGCAATGTTTTGTGTGTTACATGTTTAATAAATACTTTTAAAGGTCAGTAAAAATAAAACATTAAATGCGTAACAGTATCAAGTAGAGAAGAGAATACAAAAGTTGAAAACTGCTTTGGTGAGTTTTTCCCATACACATTGTAGATATGGAACATGATTTTCAATTCCTCAGAGTCCTTAAATGTGGGTTTTCCTTCCCAGGACCACACGTGGACGAGGGCAGCACTTACTCTCTGCTGCTCTGGATCTTTGCTTCCTGGCCTCTCAGTTTGGACAGCTGCCACTTAATGAACAACTTGGAGTCTCTAAATTTTTCTCTAATTCCAGAAACAGAAAATATGAAAGGGTGTCTTGGGAAAAGAGTGTTCATGACTTTGCAAGTTAAGCACTTTCCCAATGGATCAAGTAGTGGGTCATTGATTACTCTCAAGTAGCTGATGGGTCAAAGGCTCGGCAGCCACAATGCCCCCAGCAGCAACTGGAAAATCCATCAAATGAAGAATTCAAGAAGGACCACATGTCTTACACCACCTGGGATGTATATTGACTCAGGTTGCTAGAACTAATCTGCTAAGTTACTCATCTAAAGGCTAGATGAATTGAGTACAGATTTTACTACAGAGATTATTAAGAGCTGTCTTGGTTGCGAAAAAGGAAACATCTTTTTGCAACCTTCCACGTTTCACTGTCAAAAACTCTGAAGGAAGAAGGTAAGGTTTACGGCTCACGTACGAGCTTAGCCTGGAATTTCAGGACAGCTGGAAGCAGAAACTGAATCAGTCAACAATTACACTGGTGGAGTTTGTTCTGAATCTTAAATGCCAATCTCTGGTTATGGAAATTTGTTTACCTACGAAAAGCAATTCTGTTTAACATCAAAAGTTAATTATGAAGTCAACTAAACTGTTTTTTTTAAAGCTCTTGTTAACACAGTTTTAAATATCATTCAGAAAAAAAAGATTTGATAAATTTTCAATCCCATAACTTTACTGCTTTTAGGTAACGTAGGGAAACTATTTTTGTAACAAATTAGACATAATAATCTAAGAAGAGACAAGTGATTTTCTATCTCAATATGAATAGTGAAATCAAGGCAGCTTGAATTCTAATCCAGGTGAATACTGCCGCCTACTTTGCTTAAGAAAAGTGAATGATTGCTAAGCATTCAAAAATAAATCTGCCTCTACACCTTTAAGTTGACACCATCCTGTTCTCTTTTTCTTCCAGATCAGTGGAGCAGAGATTGGCTGTTCAAATAAACTTTAAAAAAAATAACCTACTCAAGTAGGAAGAGAACAGTTACTTTGGGAACTCGGTCGACTCAGACACAGAGGCTGCGAAGCATTAAAGGCTTCAGTTAAAATATTGTGCGTGTGTGACGTGTTGAACCCTTGGTACCTATGTTAAGATGGAACACGGAACACTCCCCAAAGATAATCAAATGAGGTCTCAGAGTGAAAACCGTGACATGTGGACCCATCCTTTCTTTTTCTGATTGCACACAGTGGCAAAGACACAAAGTTGTGACATTTCAAGGATACAATGAGCAGTTTGCTTCCTTCTGCTTCCTGTTAAACGCACCAACTCCCAAAGTCTGTTTAACTCCTTGGATTTTGTTTTAAGGAAAAGATGTCTTCCTTCTAGTTCATCCAACATAAAAGTCCTAGTGATAAGTTTTGCTCTAAAAGAAGCTATATTTGAATTGGGAAAGTACCAGAAAGGCCCTCAAGTTTGTAGCCCAACATTTCTCATTTAATATTATATTTATTACTTGAAAATCCTATTCTTTAACCATTAGCATTTTTTTAGTATTTCAAGAAGGCATCTATAATCAATGAAAATTCTAGAACACTTAAGGAGATAAATTACATCCTAATGAAGAAAGAGAAAGTTCAGAGGATGTTCAAGAGCAGTAATGCACAAATCCAGCTCCAGCTCCTGCAACTACAACGTGCTAAGAACGGGATGGAACTTTTCCGGTTTAAGGGTATTTTGCACGGCCTGATTTCAGTCTGCCAATGCAAAGCCACCATCGACCACGGCTGCTACGGGTATGTTGACAACGGACCCAACAACACTCGGTGCAGCACGGATGGTGGGGGAGGGGGCGTCACTAGCTAACAATTCAGTGTGGCCTAAAAAAAATAAATCTATAGGATTTAAAATTAACTGCAGGATTAAATGTCAGCGATTTGGGAAATCTCCAAATTCCGGCTTTTGGTTTAAACTGGGCATGTGATCTCAGAAAGATGCCCTCTCCCTCCACCATTTAGTGGGCAGATTGTAAGTTAGAATTACAGATCTGATTCCTGAAACCCTTCATTAGTTAGAATGCAAAACATAAGGAGTAAGACATACTCCTCGCTGACCCACCCCACTTGGTCAGGGTGGCGTCAAAGCCCCAATACCTGGGTTTAGTCTTGAGAGTTAGCGAAGCCTTCCTCCTCTCGCCCCCGCCCACCACAAGGTTCCTAAGGCCACTCACAGTTTCTCGTAACGACTGTTTAATAAACTATGCCAAGGAACACTTCGGTACGGCTGCCACTTCAGAGCAGGAGCGCACTGGTCCTCGGGCATCACCTTCTGCCCCTCATTGTCACCGTCTTGAGCTTTGCTGCTGTAACTCCTACTTGTCACTGCAAAGAATAAGTGTATTAGATCCTTCCTCCAAAGTTGTTTCTCCTAGACTCACAGACAGCTGCAGGGAGCAAAGAACAGGCCTTGTCAGAGGCAGAGTGACCGTGGGGAAGGTGACAGGTGTTGGGAGGCGGGAGGTATGTGGCTGGCCCTGTTTCCTCATCTGTAGCAAGGGCAGTTTAGGGCAGTGTGGGCCCTTGTTGGACACTCTGCCTCAGCATCTATCCACCCTGCTTCCTCACTTCCAGGCTGGGTGGTTCCAGCGATGTCCACTCCCATCTGGAGGAGGGCAGGAGCCCGGGCTTGACCCATCAAAGTACGGCATTCACTACTCGCATCAATAATCACACCAGGTGGACACATGGCCTAATCCAGTCCAAGCAGAGCAGACCCCAGCGCTTCAGGGAACGCGGGTTCAAAGACGCTGACTCTCCTCCATGAGGGCTGAACCTGCGAGATCCATGCCCTAGAGCTGCTGGCACCATTTAGGGTCATGCGGGAAAAGCGGTCTGGAAAGGAAGCCAGCACGGCAGAAGGCAGAGTTGAGAAAGGAGGGCGCCCAGTGCTGGTGGCGTGCTTTGAGTTCTGGGATCCAATCCTAAACCCTTGGGTTACAGAAGCCAACAAACCCCCTGGTTTGTTTTTTCATTTTGTTTGTTTTTGGCTTATGGCAGTTTGAGGTTTTGGGGTTTGTCCTTTGTTTCTTTGTTTTTGTTAATTGCAACCAATCCAGTCTAGTTTGTCACAGGTCTCTGTGGCACCAGGATTCTGAGGTCCAACTTTCTGAACTTAGATGAGTTACTCACTCGCTTAGCGTCTTACTTCCCTCATTTGCAGAACAGAAATGAGAACAGGGGTCCTGGCCATCTTGCAACATTAACCAGCAGAGAGAATACCGCAACGCGAGTCGGGGCACTGTCAGAAGCTCACGCCAAGAGAAAGCAGCAGAAAGCATCTTCTCCGAATGTAGTATTGACTACAAGAAATTGCTACTTTCGTATGTCAAAAATGGCCAAATAACAGCAGTTTCACATGTGCAAACTACTATTTTTGCATAATCCTTGCAAGTTGTTTGTCTTAATTTGAGACAAACTGTACCATCAACCGCAGGCGATTTTTATGTAAATTCCGGTCCGTCTGCTGTCTCCTTTTCTTTTAGCTCTGCACCCCCTCACTCACGCCTGCCACCAGGAGGGCAGGGGAGTAGCGGCGTGCATGAGACCCGAAGGCCGTGGGCAGCAATGTGACAGAATATACAAAACACCCACCCTCACTCCTGCACGTGCACTCAGCCCTCACGGGAACACAGGGGCCACTGGGTTTTCTTTCCCTCATCTCACTTCCTCCCTTCACACGTTTACTGAGGACTTCCTAAAACAAATAAATAACAGAGCTCCTGCAGGTCGCTTGTGATGTCAAATGTCACAGAAAATGTTTTTCTTGGGCTGTCACTATTACATGGCCCCTATGCAAAACATCTATTTTTCAGTTTTTGTCAACAACCATTTTGGAAAGATTTCTCAAAATCCTGAAAAACTTTTCCCAGTTAAGAATACAGGAGGTCAGCAATGCAAGGAGCACTTCACACCCTCACTGCTCCAAAAGTTACCCGGCCTAAAAACTTTTCAAGAAGACAAAAACCCTTCCATGGTTCTCCTGCTTACACCAAATTCAGAGAACGGAAGACGCCCCTTCAGCCTTCGCTGCCTCTCTCCACAATGGGGAGGGGAAGGAAGTGCAAGAGCTTGGAGTGTGGAACCAGATGGACTTGGGTTTGCATCACAGCCTTATCCTTAATGGCGACACAATCTTAGGAAAAGGGTTGAAGGTCTCTGGGCTTCAGTTTCTCCATCTGCAGAATGGGAGTAACCATATGCTGCCCCCCAGGACTGTGAGTACTTAGCACAGGGTCTGCCACCCGGAACAGTTTAAACAATGGTGTCTTTATTAGTGTTGGTGGCACTGTCATTATCACATGTGTTTGTTTCAGCTCAGGTGACTCAGTTATTCCTAAGAAGTCTGGCAAACACTTGTGTTCTTGGCTTCCATGGTAACTGTATCTGATGTAAAATAACTAATGCACGGCCACCAGCTCACCCGGGCCCTTTCCTATTTGAGCGTGGTGGCAGCAAGGTCAAGGTGCCAGGAGAGCCAGTCAAAGGCCAGCTCCACTCCTCTAGGTGCTGGTAGGGAGGGTGGGCAGGGGGCATTGTCCTCAAGGATAAGGCTTTTTCTGCCCTTTCCATCACAGCAGCAAGGGTGTCAGGCAGCCACTCCAACAGCATTGACATAGTCGTGGCTTCCCTGGGAGCTGGCCATGAGCTGGTGGACCAGGGATGGGAATCTGGGATGACAAGCCCACACTGAGATCCCAGGCACAAGCCTGTAGGAGGACATGTCATCATTAATACTACCACTGCTGTCTAGTTCTCCTGTGTGCTCTCTGCACCAAGCACTATCTCAGACACTTGATGTGGTTTCTCATCAACTCATTAACTCATCGTCAAGGTAAGGATCCTGTTTTTCAATGAACTTTCTTTACTGCAGTGTAATGCACATGAAGAGTAGTATATAGATCATTAGCACACAGTCTGATGCTTTCTTATAAGATGAATTATCCTGGGCAACTATCACCAGCTCAAAGAACAGGACACTGCCAGCACTCCAGTGGACAGCTCCTGCCCAGGAAGAATCCCTGCTCTGAACTCTAACACCACACAGGAGTCTGGAGAAATGGAGCAATACAATATGTACTCTGTGTGTTGGCTTCTTTTGCCCAATAGTATGTTTATGAGGTTCGCTCATTATTGTTGCACGTGGCGCCATTTGTCCACTTTCACTGCTGCACAGTCTCCATTGCATGAATACGCCACAGTTGATCCTGCCCTCGACGGCCACTTGGGTTACTTTCAGTTGGTGGTCATTGTAAGTAATGCTACTACAGACAACTCTGTGCGTGTCTCAGTGGGCCTGTGCACACGTTTCTGTTAGCTATATTCCTAGGAGGGGAATCACTGGGTCATAGGAGGTGTTTTAGTAGATGCAGCCAAACAGATTTATATAAATTGCCTATGAGGTAAGGATTCTTAATCTCATTCAACAAATGCGGAAACTGGCATTCCAAGACTGGAAATGGCCTGCCCAGCGTCGCAGCCGCCAAGTGAGAGACAGAACTCAAACCTTCCTCTTCCTTTCACGCTACACTGAGGGTTTCTCCAGAAAAGGTAACAGGAGAGAGAAGCAGACGTGTCAAGGCAGCAGATCACCCGGTCCCAATCTTTTGGAGAAAATCATAGACTCTTTTTCAATATTTTCTTACACATTACCGTTAAAAAATCTTGGAAATGGGTAAAGTAGAAATTAGGATTCTCATTTGATAATCAAGAAAAGTCAGGCTTGAAAAGTCCCCAACTGCTGGTGAGATGAGAAGATACTGTTTCTGACTGTACAGCGTGACTTCAGCCCCTGTGCCTCCCCCTGGGGGCCAAAGGTCACAACTCTGGGGCTGAAAAACTCTGGTGTTTGAGGTTCAAACCACAAGGCCAAGAACCCTCTCGTATTTGGAGTCTGACCATGTGGGTCCAGAACCAGCGAGCAGGAGGCGTCCATCAGCTGCTTTCTCTCTAAGTAAGATTTTACAGCTGCCCACAGCAACCCAGCAAGTCCACACTGTGAGCCCACGAGTGGGGGTCTTGGAACGCTTGGCCAGAGTGGACCGCTTGGGACAGGTCACCAGAAAGGCCTTCCTGATGGATTTAGAGCATCTTCTCCCACCAGGGATCCTGCACAAGCTCCTCCTTCCTCTGGGCATGTCATTCCCCGACCTTTGTGAAACCCTGTGGCCGCTGTAACATCACGTATGAATCTCCGCTAGAAAACTTCCGCTGAGAATATGAACTCTAAGGAAAACACGGCATTTGGATTAACTAAGTTTTTGCCCTTTTTTGCCCTGGGAATCTGCTTGTTTTCACTCTGGAACAGTTGTCTGGAGCCAGTTACCATCCGTCGGTCAGCTCTCGGCGCCCTCGGAATGGGATTTAAGAGGGATTCTAGGTTTCCTGTCAGTTGGGACACCTTGCCACTCCTCCCTGGCTGTTCTCTGGACGTGGGGGAACCAGTGCCCCCTCCAGCGACAGGGCAGAACCACCCCAGAGGAGCTGAACTCTGGAGCAGCCCGAGAGTCTGATGAGGAACACCTGGGAGCTCTGGGCGGCCTGCCCGGGACGCTTGGCGCGCCGGCGCATCCGTGCGAGAGTGGCCAGGCAGCTCCCTCCTCTGGCTGGGAGTCTACTCAGCCTTTTGTGTCTGAGAATCGTAAAGAAGCTGCAGGCTGGGTGCAAGGATCCCTGAAGACATTGGAATAACCTCGCAAGGAAGGTGGATGGAGAGCTCGATGTCATCTGGAAAGGGGCTTCAATTAGCATTTTGTGTTTCTAGGGTTGAATAAGATAAATCAAGCAACTGCTGGCCACGGGGGTCCATGCAAAAGGAAAGCAGGCCCTGAGAGTTCCAGTTTCTACCAGGGCCGGACGCCCAGTGCAGTTCTGCCAAGCTCTCCCAGGGATGGTGGTGTGTGGGGCGTGGCTGAGAGGGTGAAGTCATTGTCCACTGAAGGACCCACAGACCCTGCTGGAGCTGAGGCCACATGTCCTTGAAGGGAGCAGCAGTCCCCAGGGGCACAGAGGACCAGTTCTTACCATGCAGCTGCGAAAAGCAAAGACTGCAACTCAAGCAGAAGAGAGAGACACATGCATCTCCTTCCGGGGCAGCATAAGCTTCTGGAGTCTGGGGACAACAGTGGGAGGGAGTCCAAAGGAAATCTTGGACTTCTTGCCAAGCTGATGCATGAGAATAAAAGACTTGGTCCCTGAATTTGGGGTGCTGTTCACACTGCCTACGTTGGATCACGGACAGTGGCTATAGATTCAGCATGGAGCATCATCCTTTTTCCCTAAAAAGTGCCATAGCATTTACTCTGAAAATTCTAAAGTTCAAGACCTCAGACTCAAAAGACCTAATTTGTTCTCAACTGGATCAAGTCTCTAAGCTGGAAATGTGATGTGTCACATGTTATATAAGACAAAGAGCAAGATAGCATCAGATGATCGTGCTACTAGACTTCTAAACGATTTTACAACATTTCAAAGATCTACTGGGAACCTGCTATCTGAAGTGAGTACCAGGGCAGCCCAGCTTTCTCCCCGCCTGCTCCACTGGAGAAATCCTCCCAAGTCTTGCTTCTGGGAGAACCTTCCCGAGCCAGCAGCATCAGCACCACCTGAGAGCTTGTGAGGAATGCAGACTCTCAGACCCCCCTCAGGCTTACTGAATCAGAATCTGCATTTTCCCAAGATCCCCAGGTGTGCACATTACGATTAAGAAGGAACTAAGCAGTGAGCACAGCAGCAGGCTCCCGGAGGTGCTGCCACGTTACACAGCCTCCCCAACCCGGGGCCGGGGTCCTCTGAGATACGTTGCCCCTGGAACTGGAAGGACCGGTGATTCGTCTCCACCAGAGGGAGAGGGTGGCATCTCTTCTGGGAGCTCCAGTACAACCCCACCCCAGGCTGCATGAAACATCACGTCAAGAGGGAAGAAAGAAACTCCCAGAGCCTGTCGCTGCCCTTCTAGCAGACAGAAAATACTTTTATAGGACGGCTCCAAGGCTGGTAAAAGACCCTGATTTCATGGCCAGGGCAGCAACAGGCCCCGGGTTGGCTCACGTGGTCTGGAGAGCTGGGCCCACACCCGGCCGTCCCTGGGGTCCTCCAGCACCTGCGGGCACTTTCTCTTCTTGGCTGGTGGCAAGGAGGCTCTGAAAGCAAGAAACCAAAGTGAAAGTGAGGGCTCTCTTTCTCTCCATGTTACATTAAATCTAATTTAATTCTCTGCTCTCTGCCTCCCTCAGACTAATTCTAGTTAAAGTTCCTTGGGTCCCTTCTAGTCTGCAGTACCAGGTCCATGCATGGAGCAGATGGAACAGGTCCCTATTCCCAGAGCCCAACTGGTCTGAAACTTCGTTCTCCTCTACCCCGCGGATCTGAGATTCAGCTGCTTGGAAAATAACACAACCGCGTTTTCAAAGGCAGAGGACTCACTGGGACAGAGGAGATACAGACTCAAAACACATGCATACATTTCACACCTGCACATTTTTTCCTGTGGAATTTCACCACAAGTTTTGATGGTCTTTACTCTTTCTGCCACCCTCTAGATCCAGACAGAGGGATGAAAGACAAGAGAGGAAGGAAAAGAGAAGAAAAGAATGCTAGTTAAAGCTTAACTGACATATCTTCCTGAGAGCTCATCCACAAATTCCTTGTGCGGTCTAGCTGAGGCTGCCAATGCAAAGAGCGCTTCCCCATCGCCCAGCATCTCCCTATATGTTCCTGACATTTCAGCTTTCCACTGAACAAGGACCTTGGGTTTAGCCGGTTTTTAATTAAAAGATGGTCTAAAGCCAAGAGCAGGGGCCTTGGCAAGTCTGATCTACGTCTCAACACTGCCATCTCCTGGAGAGGACTCCAGTCTTCACTCTCCACTGGCCCCGAGGGGTGGCTGCTCGGAGATCCTCATAACTAAGGAACTGGCCCTTTACCTGGGGCTGTAGCTCAGAGGCTGCTGACGGTAAGAACAACTCATCCCCAGATGGGAGGGCACGGACTGGTCCAGGGGGGTCGGGAGGTGACTGGCGTCTGGGTAACAGGTGTGGAAGCTGCTGTGGATGCGGCCGGGGTCGCTCATTTCAGACGAGCCCTGGGGCAGGTGTGCGGGCAGCATCCCGGGTGCAGCTTCGGAGTGGTGAAGAGACGCTGGAGTCGCCCCGGCTGCAGGTCTCAGAGTGGGGCCGCACGCACCTGGGGGGACACACACTGAGAGGGGCCTCTCTTTCTCACCCCAGGGTTCAAGAAGAGGAGCAGCGTAACGTGAAGAAGGCAGATGCCACTCACCTCTGACCTGAGGAGGAGAGCAGGAGTCTGAGGCGGAGTAGGGTGGGGAGTCTGGGAGCTGGCGTGGCCTGAGGATTAGAGACGTGTGTTGCTTTTTTGTCGTAACCTGTTCCATCATTACATTTAGAGAGACGGCTGTGCACATGTTCGCTGCAGCACAGAGCTGCACGGAAGCCTCAGGTCCCCACGTGGGCTCAGGGAATCCCAAAGCTCCAGGAAGGAGCCCAGGAGTTTTACAAAAGATTTTTAAATGCTTGGGGAAAAAAATCATAATGTTTTTCCATTTTATATATTAAGGTGCAAGCAAAATTTCATCTTTAAAAAAAATGAGTACCACAACTAAAAAAGTGTGAAAGTGTCTCTTCCAAAAAACCTTCAAGTTCCTTACGGCGCAGAAACTGTGAGATACTAAGTCACACGTAAACACCACACCCTGCACTTTATTCTCTCGATGGACAGGAAGCTGTCATGTTTTTCTTGGTTGATTAAGATTTTAATCTTATACAATGATGAAAAAAGTCTGTTTTTATTATTTACTAGAAAAGATATGTTTTCTCTCAAATTGGTCCATTATAATTTATTCATTTCTTATTACTAAGGGAAGAGAGAACACACATTTACCTTCCTCCAAAAATCCCACTCAAAGGAAAGTAAAGAATAAAGAGGCATAAACACAAAAGGACACAGAGCATGTGAGCAGAGACCACAACAGACCATATTTCAAAAACACATGGTAGACAGAAATAGGATTGAGCAAAATGAACTAGCAAAATGGAAAAAACAAAAACAGGACTTCTTGGGGATGGCAGAGGGGACGTAGGAGCCAACAAGAGGTTATCCAATTCAAATACACTCCAGAAAAGTCCAGGGCCTTGGCGTCACCAGGAGCCTCTGAATCCAGGGGTAAGGCGGGGCTAAAAACAAAAGAATTGGCTGAAAGTGTGATTAAGGAACAGCTGGACCCTCAGATTGGCTTCCCGACCTGTACCGCCAGGCAGCTCCCTCATGGCGCAGCAGAAGCTGGAGGGGCTCCCTCTCTGGGGAGACAGAACCAGGCGGCCTGTGGAGCTGCTGGGCTGAAAACGGAGGGTTAATTAAAAGTCTAAACACTGAACTTTGAGACTCCTCAACTCAGCTTTGCAGGCATCCAAGCAGAAAGTGGAAGACTGTTCCTTAGAAAAATTGAAGGTCCTCGGGGGGAAATGATAATTTGATGTCACCTAAGGAAATGGCCAGTCCCTGCTTGGCCACTCTATAATGAAACTCATCCTTTGAGAAATTACGGCTTGTCACAGGACTTCCCAAGGGACAAACATGAAGGGTCAGACGTTTTCAGAAGGCCTTTGGCATGGAAGACAGAGAACAAACACCGAGATACGTAAGGAATCACAAAGGAACTCCTTTGCTTCCAACATGACTGCTGAGCTCCTGCCAGACCAGACCCTCCCACAGATAAAAACTATGAAGCTGGAAAAGTAAAAATAAATATATACCCAAGGACACTGGAAAGTGGGCAAAAGCAAGAAGATTCTGGGGGACCCTGAAACTCGGACGAGGTAATGGCATGAGGTGAGTAATCTGTTGACAGCTTTCAGCCTTAGGGCTGGGTGAAGTCGGAACCGCAGAACAGCCAAAACCCCAAGAGAAGCCCGATGTTTCTGGCCTGAGGAACCACAGAACAGAGTCTGGGGTAAACACAGCCGCTGAAAGCAAAAAGGGAATCTTGGGAGAGAGAGATCCAGAGAAGGGAAACCCCAGGTTCTGTGTATAAACTCCAGCCTAGGGTCTGGCCGACTCCTGAGCCATCGATGTCGGGGGCTGACTGCACAGCTCAACCAAAGGCAAGGGACTGAACTGAAACGTGAGCTGCCTCCCAAGAGACAGAAGTCACAATTTGAGTCTAAGCAAAGTAGCTGCCCAATAAAACAAAAATATATACACTCTTCAGAGGAATATAAAAGAATCCCGACATTCACAGTGTCCAGGGTACAGTTCAGAATTACTCCACAAACAAGGAACCAGGAAAACATGGCCTCGCCTCCGGAGAGAGAACAATCAATGGACATGAACCCAGAGACGATCCAGATGTTCATCAGCAGACGAGGACTTTAAAGCAGCTATTACAACTAAGCTTAATGGAGCAGAGAAAAACGTGTTTGCAAAGAACCAAAAAATACAAAATCTCAGCAAAGAAACAGAAACCATAAAAAAGAACTAAATGGAAATTCTAGAGATGAAAAACATTCTATCAATAAAAAAGATCACTGGGTGGTATAACAGCAGAACTTGAACATAGATCCATAGATACCATCCAACCTAAAGAACAGAGTGGAAAATTTTAATTAAAAAAGAGAGAGAGAGGGGCTGGCCCCGTGGCCGAGCGGTTGGGTTCGCGCGCTCTGCTGCAGGCGGCCCAGTGTTTCGTTGGTTCGAATCCTGGGCGCGGACACGACACTGCTCATCAAGCCACGCTGGGGCAGCGTCCCACATGCCACAACTAGAAGGACCCACAACAAAGAATATACAACTATGTACCAGGGGGCTTTGGGGAGAAAAAGGAAAAAATAAAATCTTTAAAAAAAAGAAAAAAAAAAGAGAGAGAGAGAAAGAGATTCATGAACCTGTGGAAAGGATGGAGCAGAAAAATAGTTAAAAATGTAATGGCCAAAAATTTCCCAAATTTGGTAAAAAACATAACTTTAAAAGTTCAAGAAGCTCAGCAAATCCCAAGCAATATAGATATAGAGAAAACCACACCTAAGTCATTAGAGTCAAATCACTGCAAACCAAAAATAAACAGAAACTCTCCACAGTAGTCAGAGAGAAGCAAAATATTACTTGTAGTGTAACAGTGATTCAAATGAGCACTGACTTCTCGTCAAAATTTCCACAGGCAAGAGACAGCACAGCAATATCTTTAAAGTGCTAGAGAAAAACAAAACTGACAATCCAGAATTTTATATCCAAGGAGAATATCCTTCAAGAATGAAAGCAAAATAAGGACATTTTCAAATAAAAAAAATTAAGTGAATCTGTGAACAGACATGCATAAGAAAATGTGTTAAAAACATCATTCAGGCTAAAGGGAAATGATACCAGATGGGAACTTGAAACTTTAGGAAGAAATGAAGAGAATAAAAAATGGTACCTATCTGAACACAAATCGCTTCTTCTCTGAATTTCTTTATACACAGGACTGTTTAAAGCAAAAATATTGACATTGTCTTGTAGAGTATATAACATATAACACATGTAGGTGTAATATGACAACTATAGCTTAGAGGATGGGAGTGGGGGATAGATGGAATCATACAGTTGAAGATTTCTATATTTTATGCTAAGCGGTACAATATTAATTCATTAACTATGAGTTGATTGTAAAAAGTTAAATAATGCAAAGAAGTATAGCTGAAGTCAACAGATAAAATGGAATTCTAAACTTATTCGAATATTACAAAATAAACCAGAAAAAGAGTTACAGGGGAATAAGAAATAGAAGAGACAAAAAGAAGACAAATAATACAATGGCAGAATTAAATACAACGTCAATAATTACTTTAAATGTAAGTGGACTAAACACTCCAGTTAAAAGGCAGAGATTGTAAGAATAGATTTTTAAAAAGCAAAACCCAATCGTATGTTGTCTGCAAGAAGCACTTCAGGGGCCGGCCCTGTGGCTGAGTGGTTAAGTTCACATGTTCTGCTTCGGTGGCCCGGGGTTCGCTGGTTTGGATCCTGGGCGCGGACACGGCACCGCTCATCAGGCCACATTGAGGCGGCGTCCCACGTGCCACAACTAGAAGGACCTGTGGCTAAGATATACAACTATGTATGGGAGGGATTTGGGGAGATAAAGCAGAAAAAAAAAACACTTTAAATATAAAGGCTCAGATAAGTTGAAAGTTAACACAGGGAAGAAAATGTGTAAGAGAGGCAGAGTGATTTCACAAATAATAACTAAAATAGACTTCAAAATAAAGAGCATTACTAAAAGTAAAGAGGCTTGTTCCGTAATAATAAAAGTTCTTTCATTAAGAAGGCAAGCAATCCTGATTGTTTACATATTTAACAATAGAAGTCCAAAATACATGAAGCAAAAATTGACAGAATCGAAAGGAGAAATAAATAACCGCACATTCATAGTTGGAGATTTTAACATCCCTTCTCATCAATCAATAGAGCAAAATAGAATAAATCAATAGAAAAAAGAAGTCAGTGATGGCATAGATCATAGAGGAATGTCTTTAAGAAGAAAAGGCACTAAGGTGCTTTAACACTGAGGGAAACTCTGCAGTTCCCTTCAGAGAATCTGAGGGAAGAATTAGTGATGAGGAAACTCGAAGCCAAGAAAATCACGAAAGCAAGGTCATGATTCAAGACAAACAATAATTTCAAGAAAGAAAATATAATCATAGTAAATTATTATGTGAACTCATAGTGATGATAATGTAAGCCCTGGATACTGACCTCACCAAAAATTTCTGCACAACTTTATGGTATTGGGAGGCTGGGGGTAGCCCATGTGGTATAAGAAAGTCAAATCCTCGCAGAAGATGGTATTAAGTTCTTAAAGTGTATAAAGCAAGAACAGTAACACAAAACCTCACTTAGATAGAAGGTGGTAGACACAGCTAAAAGAGCCGAAAGGGACCCGCCTCGGGGAGAGCAGCTCAGGGACGCGGGGGGAGCGGGCAGAGCAAGGCGGGTTTTCGTCGTAAGCCGCGTGTACAGCACCGTTTGACTTCCTAAATTCTGCACATGCACCTCTCCCAGAAACCCACAGATTAAATTTTGTCATTGACTCCGTGATCTCACGATTCCACATTCAAGGTTCTAGGCCATTGTTCAGTTACCTTAACATTAGCAGCACCACCGAGCTCAATAATGTTAATAAAATCTGAAACCACAAGTAAATGATCAATTCCCCCCAAAAGCATGGCCTGGCATGTTACCAACAGCAGCGCACGCTCCATCCGGCAGTCCCCGGCGGAGGACCGAAGGGCCTTGTGCTGAGTGGCAGCACTATGCGTTGGTGGCTTTAAAACGAAGATTTTAAATTTTTAAGTGTTTTCCTTACAGTTTACCCTCCCTTCCAAAACTCACTACAGCTACTCCTTTATTTCACTGCATCCCAGGCTCAACGAATTTTAATATATCAAGAGAAATTTTGCAGTTCTTTTCAGAGAATTTGAGGGAAGAATTAAGGATAGCCACCTTCAAAACTAAGCAAATTGTAAAAAACAAGGGCAGTGATTAACTTCAAGAAAAACACTGCTGTCTGGGACTGTTTCTAAGCTGCGAACTCCTCCGGACTCACGATCGCCACGTCAGGAATCCCACTAGTGAACACTAGACTGTTTTTGGACTTCATGCTCTGAATTTGCCTATTTTGCCAAAAAGATTTCCACAAAATGGATATAGGAAGCGACAGATACCATGGGTCACTCCCTGAGTGGCCATCTCTGTCTCCAGCTTCTCCAGGAGATGGTTGTAAGAATCAAGAGATTCTTAGCTGCTGATAAGAAATAGAATAATTTGCCTTCCAAATCCCTTTCTCCCAGACACACAATCTGTTTTGGTTTTTGGAGGACGAATGGAGAAACGTGGTCTCCTGGAGGCTGAATGCCACCCAAACCAAAGGAGGGTGCAAAACAGACTTTGCCTCCCAGCTGGTTGCGGTTGTGTGTGTCATCCGCACGCTGCCTCCAAAGCAGCCAGCACTTCTTTCGAATTGAAACCCGGCTTGAGCAAGTGTTCCCTGAGTGCTACCACGTGCTCGTGACTCTACTAGGCACGATGCAGGACATGCAGGTGTCGAGATGCGGGCTTCACGTGACACCCGGCTGGGACTCCTCACGGTTCAGCGGTGCGATCCCTGTTTTCTCCAGGGACTCCCCAGGGCCTTCACACACACTGCCTCCCCTAAAGCTCGACTGCACGGTGAGCTCAGCTCAGCACCGTGCCTGGTCCAGAGTTGCTGCTTAATAAATAGGACCTACCGCTTTTTTAGCCTACACATGGCCATAAACATGCTGTATATGTAATAAGCTCCTATATCAAGAGAGGGCTTTCCTGACCCTAAATCTAAAATGGTAGGCTCCCCGACCTCACTTGCTTCCCCTCACCTTACACCTGTGTCTCTGCGTCTTACTAAATGACTTTATACCAGACACCACTGTCCTCTTCCCACTAGGGTGGTGTGACAGCAGTAGAGCGGCAGGAGTGAAGGGATGGGAGCAGCTCACCCCAGGAGCAGGCCGTGAGGAAACCCACCCCCAAAGAGAATTTAAAACAATACTCAAACCTACAACAGACAGTCACCATGCACCACCAACTCAGAGAAAGATGCCGGGGTCCCCACAGGGCAGCCGCTTCCCACCCGAGTGCCCTCGGTAAACCGTCAGCAGGGGTTTCATCTGTTTTGTTCACTGCTGTATCCATCACCTAACTGTAAAAATGATTGTTACTGAAAGTATTTCCTCCAGTCTTCCGGGTGTCAGATTTATCCTCCCTCATGGACATTTAGAGTGTGTCTTCATACTGTGTGCGTGTGTGTGTGTGTGTGTGTGTGTGTCCACAGTGCTCAGTGGTGAGCACGAGGCAGGCACTCAGTGAATACTTGATCAGCTTCACGAGGGTCTGCACCCCCCACCCAGATGCTGGGATGGGAAAGGGCCTTGGCAGCCCGAGGAAAGCTTTTCACGACAAGGCAGCGAGAAGCAGGAAAGCACACTGCAGTCCTCCCTCCAGCCCCGTGCCGGCAAACCACAGGCCCGGGCCCTCACGTGTCCTCCTCTGCTGCTGGATGCTGGGGACGGCCGGCCTTCACGGAGGACCCGCTCCGGGCCAGCACCGGCCCCGCCTCTGCGTGGGTCTCGTCTGATCACCACCACCACGTGAAAGGTGCTATCGCTGCCCCTGCTCCTGTCACGGGCAGTGAAACTGAGGCTCGATGAGGTTAAACGACCTACTGGAGATTACTCGTCTGGCAACTGGTCGAGCTGGAGTCGAGTGGTCCACCACCAGTCCATGCTCTAAAGAACACGCGTTTTAAACACAGACTATCCTAACCATGTTAATTACCATAGGTTATCTCACTTTCCACAAGTGTCTAGAATTGAGAGCCGCCGGTCCTGTTTTGGTCCAGGCTTCTGTTCAGCCCTTCTCCTACTGCATCACTTGGAACCCAGAGGTCAAATGGCCGATGGACTCACACGGCCTCTAACAAGCTCTTCTCACAGAACCATGCATGTTCCCTCACTCCCTTCCCCAGCACCACGTGAAGGGCTCATCGGCCCCTCCCACTGGCAGCAGAAGTAAAACACGCAGCTGGTCCTCGACTCCTAACTCGTCCTGCCAGCCACCCTGACAAGCCGAGTCCCAAGGAAAACCCAGAATACCAGATGCTTAAGCTCAACCGTTAGAATGAAATAAAACGAAGCCTGGAGCTGACGTGTCTAAGGGACCTAATGTGTCTCTAAGGCCCCCTCCTGCGAAGTCACCCACTCCAACCGCGGAGAGGCGTCACCTCAGCTCGCTCCCTCTCACCCCACAGGCAGACCGCAGGCCAGCCTGAAGCTTGGGGTCATGCCCCCCACTGACCACACGGACTCTGACCCGACTGTATTACCTGGTGTGGGACTTGGAGATGGGGCAGGAGGCATGTGTGCTAACCCAAAGCAGGGCTTCTCAGACCGTAACACACGTGTGAGTCCCGTGGGACCCTGTTGAAACGCAGGCTCGGGTTCAGCAGTTCTGGGCGAGGCCTGAGATGCTGCGTTTCCAGCTCCCAGGGGCCGGCACTGCTGCCCCCAACCCCTACTGTGAGCAACAGGGAGGCAGGCGACGCTGCAGGCAGTTCTGAAGGAGACACAGCCTGCTTTGAAGAGGCACTGGTCTCTTCTCCAGAGCCTTCCTTCCTCTACACGCACACAAGTGCACCTTCTCCTCCTTGTTCACTACGACCTCCAGGGTCTATCTGTTCCCCAAACATCGAGCCTCCTCCCTGTCAGCAGCTCTCCACACCTGGACATTTCCCAGCCTGTCCAACCACGGTCTCTGGTGCACCTGGAGGTACCAGGCTGGCGAATCGAGGGAATCAGGGAGGACATCAGCCTGCTCCTCCTGGGCAGACAGCTGCCCCGGGCTCTGCACACAAGGACAGAATGGTTAAGGTCAATTTTCAGAAAACCTCATGCTGACGGGACTGCGCCAGCTCAACATAACAGTAGATCCACACAGACAGACAAGAAAATCCAGAGCAGCACATTCAATGCTCCTCCACGGGCACATGACCCCAAAAGTGGTCCACGGCCAAACAAGTTTGAGGAGCACTGCATGCGTTTCCCCTCCCCGGTTGCACATGAGCACAGCAAAGGCTCTGAAAAGCCCTGCAGTTAAGGCATTCACTTTCTTCAAGCCAGTGAGTTACAAGCTTATTTATGGATCAGGAACTTTTCTTTTTCCCACAGCATCTCATGGGGCCAGTTTTCCATAGAGCATTTAGGGCCATCTGTTTTACAGAGCCAATAATTCCATTTTTAAAATATCTTTCAGATCTGAAAATCTGCCTATGAGATTCAAACTGGCTCCCAGGAATTTTGCAGCCTAGTGGTAAAGAGTTGTCACTGACGTTTTTTAAAAGCACAGTTCACAGGCAATGCAGGAGAGCGGAAGTCACCCAGGATTTGTAGTACACACAGCTCTGCCACTTACGGCTGTGAGCCAGGCAAGGAGACCTCCATCCCAGGGCTGGCGTGCGGAGGGCAGCTAACCTGCGAGAGAGCCTGGTGTGTGGAAATACTCAACACTGTGGGTATCTGAATAGGTTTTACAGATGTCGTGATCACTGAACCAGCCCACAGCCTCATGGTCACGGACTGGACCTGCTTCCACTTACTCTCGCAGATCTCTATTGCAGCCCCACTTGACTGCATGCACCTGAGCAGTTTTTATCACGCAATGGCAGGGGATCTGACCATCAGACTTTTCTTTAATGGGCCTGAACTCTGACAATCTTTGCAAATCTTTGCATAGCTCAGACGCATTCTGAGTCACACCTTCTGGCAGATAATTTTAGATAGGTTTAATGTCTTTCCCTGAGGTTCGCATTCCTCTAAAATATTCCCTAAAACATCAATTAATCTAAAAGCTGCATGTAGAAGAAAGGGCACGTGTTCTAGGGCCAGTGCATTTTAACCCCAGCGTTGCCACTTGCCAGTCCATGGAGAGTTACTGCACCTCTTTGCACCTCACCCTCCCCATGCAGAAAGGATGGATAATAGTGTGCCTATGTGGCAGAGCTGGTAAGAGAATGGAACGTGTAAAATCAAATACGGAATTAAATAAGTGAATATGTAAAGTGCCAAGAACAAGGTCTAACACTTGGTAAATGCTCAACAATGTTAACTCCAACCTCTACCTGTTACTAACGCACCATCTCACCCCCAAAGGTATAGGGAATCTGATTGGGCAAACCATGCCAGGACCTCAATAGCAACTGCCTATAAGGAGATGCTCTGGTCCTGCAGGAAGGACCATTATAAATTACCATGGAGACTAGGATCATATGACAGATTTCAGACCTTCCAGATAAGAAGACAACTCTTTGAATAAGACTTCTGTCCACTTTTCCCACAGCAGCTAAAGTTCTTTCTTCAAGTTAGAAGAGTGATCCAGATGATTAAACAACACTGGTGGAATTCGCTGTACCTTCTCTTAAGGAGAAGACACACAGAGGAGAGAGACTGCACAACTTCTGGCAGATTGCTTCCAGGCCAGAGATGGTGAGGACATACATGGCCCACCCTTCTCACAGGAACCAGCCAGCTGCTTGGATGGAGTGAGAGGAACGTGAGGGCAGGACAGGGGCAGTTAGTGTCTGCGTTCAGCCCACGCAGCACCTGGAGCAGAAGAGCCAGCTCAGAGTGTGGGCTCAGACCTCAGGAGCCCACCAGCTCTGTGAGTGTGAGTGTGAGTGTGTGTGTGTGTGTGTGTGTGTTGACCTTGCAAAATGTCAAGCCTCCCTTCTTCCCTTGGTCATTTGGCAAGGATGTTTTTGTTCCACAGACAGACTTCTCCATGACTACTGAGGTTCAGGTCTGGTTTCACTCTGTCTTTTCCAGGGGGGAGGCGGGGGGATCCACAGGAATCTGAAGCGGGCTCAATAACAGAATGGAGAAGACAGAGGAGGGGGTCAGTGAACTTGAAGACAGATCAATAGAAATTATCCTATATGAACAACAGAGAGAAAAAAGCTGAAAAAATGAACTGAGCCTCAGGGACCTGTGTACAATATCTAACATTTGTCTTGTTGGAGTCCTAGAAAGAGAAAAGAAGGACAATGGTACAGAAAAGTACACGTGAAGAAACCATAGCTGAAAACTTCCCAGATGCAATGAAAAACAAATTTACAGATTCAAAGAGATGAGCAAATCCCAAACAATACAATCTCAAAGAAAACCATACCCATATCCAGTTGCATCATAAGAAAACTGCTGAAAACCACAGATAAAGAAAATAGCCTGCAGCTGGAGAAAAATGACATATTACATACAAAGGAACAATGATTCAAATAACTATTTCTTATCAAAAACTGTGAAGATTAGAAGAGAGTAGGTCAAAATATTTTAAGTGCTGGGGAAAAAAAAACCCTTATCAACCAAAAATTCTAAATCCATAATCATCCTTGAAGCCTTGAACATTCCTTTCACAGTAATAGATTAAAAGAAGTAGACAAAGTCAGCAAGGATATAGGAGACCTGATCAATGTCAACCAACTTGACCTAATCAGCACTTCAGGGCATCTCCCCCAGCGAGAGCTGAAAGCACATTCTTCTCAAGTGCTCATGGGACGTTCACCAAGACAGACCGTGTCCTGGATCAGAAAGCAAACATTAACAAATTTAAAAGAATTACAATCACACAAAGTATGTTCCCTGTCCATAATGGAATTAAACCAGAAATCAGCAACAGAAAAATATGGAAAATTCCCCAACATTTGGAAATTAAATAACACAATTCCAGCAACCCATGAGTCAAAGAGGATATCTCAAGGAAAATTAGAAAACATTTTGAGCTGAAAGAAATTAAAATATAGCATATCAAAAACTGAGGGAGGCCACCAAAGCCAGACAGAGAAGGAAATGTACAGCACTGAACGCTTACATTAGAAAAAAAGGGAATGGTCTCAAACCAAGAATTCAAATCAAGCTTCTACCTTAAGAAACCAGAAAAAGAAGAACAAATAAACCCAAATCAAGCAGAAGAAGGAAATAATAAAGAGTAAAAATCAGTGAAATTGAAAACAAAATAGAGAAAAATCAATGAAACCAAAAGTCTCTTATTTGAAAAGATGAATAAAATTGATTAATATCTAATGAGATTGATCAAGAAAAAGAGAAAAGAAACAAATTACAATAATACGAGGAACAGAAGAAGGAATATCATTGCAAACTCCTCAGAGTCTGGAAAAGGCTAATAAGAAATACTACAAACAACTTTATGCCCCTAAATTTGAAATGGACAAATTCCTTGGGAAAAAAGAAAAAGAATAACAACCTACCAAAACTTGCTTAAGCAGAAAGAGATAACATGAATTCCTGGATCTACCAGATAAATTTAACGTGTAGCAAAGATCTTTCAACAAAGCAAGCTACAGGCACAGACCACTTCACTGGTTAATTCTACCACGTATTTAAGGAAGAAATGAATCCAGTGCCACCCAATCTCACCGGGAGCATCTAAGAGGAGAGAACACTTCCCAACTAATTTTAGGAGGCTATAATTTCCCTGATACCAAAGCCAGAAAAATGTCACATAAGAAAAGAAAACTGGAGATCAATATTCTCATAAACACAGATGCAAAAACCTCAACAGGGGCTGGCTGGTGGCACAGCGGTTAAGTGCACACGCTCTGCTTTGGCGGCCCAGGGTTCACCCATTTGGATCCCAGGTGTGGACATGGCACTGCATGACAAGCCACGCTGTGGAAGGTGTCTCACATATAAAGTAGAGGAAGATGGGCATGGATGTTAGCTCAGGACAAGTCTTCCTCAGCAAAAGGAGGAGGATTGGCAGATGTTAGCTCAGGGCTGATCTTCCTCAAAAAAAAAAAACAAAACCTCAACACAAATGAGCAAATTGAATCCAGAAATATATAAAACAAATAATACATCACAGCTAACTGAGGTTTGTCCCAGGAGTACAAGGATACTACAATATTCAAAAATTAAGCAAAGTGGGGGCCAGCCCCATGGTCAAGTGGTTAAGTTTGCACACTCCACCTCAGTGGTCCAGGGTTTCATCAGCTCAGATCCTGCACGTGGACATGGCACCACTCATCGAGTCATGCTGAGGTGGCATCCCACATAGCAGAGCCAGAAGGACCTACAACTAGAATATACACCCAGGTACTGGGGGGCTTTGGGGAGAAGAAGAAGAAGGAAAAAAAAAAGAAGATTGGTAACAGATGTTAGCTTAGGTGCCAATCTTTAAAAAAAAAAAATTAAGCAAAGTAGCTCACCATATTAACAGACAGGGGAAAAAACATATAATCATATTAACAAATACAGAAGTAACATTTGACAGAATTCAACATCCATTCATGAGAACAATTCTCAGCAAACTAGGCGTAGAAGAGACTCTCCTTAAGCTAACAAAAGGCACTGTAAGAAACTTACAGCTAACATCATACTTAATGATTAAAAATCTGAATGATTGCCCTCTAAGACAGAGGACAAGGCCAGGATGTCTGCTCATGACTTCTCTATGCAACATTAAACCCAAAGTCCCACCCAGTTCAATAAGGCAAGAAAGATTATCCGAAGGCATACAGTTTGGAAAGAAGGACACACAACTGTCCCAATTTGCAGACAACATGATTGTCAACATAGAAAATCCCCAGAAATCTCTAAAAAACTAATAAAGGGCTTCACTAAGATCGCGGAACCCAAGCTCAGTATATAAAAATCAGTAATATTTCTATATATTTGTAGTGAATAGTTGGACCCTAAAATTTGGGGAGGAAGTATTATTTACAATAGCTCATAGAAAACTGAAATATTTAGGTATAAATCGAACAAAATATGTGCAGGATTTGTATGCTGAAAACTATAAAACACTGGTGAAAGAAATCAAAGAAGGCCTAAATAAATGGAGAGACACACCACGTTCGTGGATTGGAAGATACACACTACATGATTTTAAGACTTATGAAAAAAATACAATAATCAAGATAGTGTGGTATTGGCAAAATGATAGGCACATAGATCAACGGAACAGAAGAGTCTAGATATAGATCCACACAAATATGGTCAATCGACTTTTTGCAGCAGTGGAAAGGCAATTCAGTGGAGAAAGGTTATTCAACAAATGATTCTGGAATGAGTGGACCTTCATACACAAAGAAATTAATCTCAACCCATATCTCAAACCTTACACAAAAATTAATTCAAAATGGATCATAGACCTAAATGTAAAACTCTAAAATTTTTATAAGAAAATAGGAGAAAATCTTTGGGAATTTAGATTAGGCAATATCTATATTACTTAGATATAAAGTAAAAACAATGTAAGAAAAACATGATAAATTAGACATTAAGAAAATTTAAAACTTTTGCTCTGCGAAAAGGCACTGCTAAGAGAATGAAAACATAAGCTACAAACTGGGAGAAAATATTCACAAATCATGTATCCAACAAAGTTTTTATATCCAGAATATTTCAAGAGCTCTCTAAACACAAAGATAAGAAAATAACCCCAAATTTTTTAAACGGGCAAAAAATTTGAACAGATACTTCACCAAAGAAAATATATGAACAGCAAACAAACACATGAAATGATGCTCAACATGACATGTCATCAGGAAAAGGCAAATTAAAACACAGCGAGATGCCACTGCAAGCCTATTAGAATGGCCAAAACAAAGTGTTTAAAAACTGGTAACACCAAGAAATGGCGACGAAGAGAAAGAATTGGATGTCTCACACATTGTTAGTGGTAGTGCAAAATGATACAGCCACTCTCGAAAATCTGGCAATTTTATAAAGTTAAGTTTACACATACAACATGACCCAGCAGTCTTTATTCTAAGATTTCCCTAGAGAAATTAAAACTCTTCAACACACAAAAACCTGTGAATGAATATTTATAGCAGCTCTTCATAACTGCCCCAAAGTGGAAATAATCCAAATGTTCTTGAATGGGTCACTGGGTAAACACACTGTGTTATAACCATTCAGCAGAGTCTTTCTCAGCAAGAAAAAGGAATGAAGTCTTGATCAAAGCCATTATGCTTAATGAAAGGAGCCAGACTCAAAATGTTAGATACTGTGTGGTTTCATTTACGTGACATTCTGGAAAAAGCAAAACTACACGGACACAGAACAGAGGAGTGGTCACCAGGGCTCAAGGTGAGTGGTGGGTTTGACCACAAAAAGGAGGTGTAAGAGAAATGCTCCTGGTAAGGGAACTGTTGTGTGTGCTCATTATGGTAGTAGTTGCACGACTCCATGCATTTGTCAAAACCCACAAGAAAAAAATTGAATTTTACTGTATGTAAATTAAAAATAAAAACAGAAAGCTGGGGGGCCAGCCCCGGTGGCCAAGTGGGTAAGTTCGGCGCACTCCGCTTTGTCAGTAGGTGGAGACTTACCCCACTTGTCTGTCAGTGGCCATGCTGTGGCGGTGGCTCACATACAAAAAGAGGAAGATTGGCTGTTAGCTCAGGGCAAATCTTCCTCAGGCAAAAAAAAAAAAAAAAAAAAAAAAAAATCAAGCTAGAGTGGCTATATTAATATCAGAAAATAAGAGCAGAAATCAATGAAATAGAATACAGAAAAACAATTAGGAATATAAATTTAACCAAAAGTTGGTTCTTGAAAAGGTTAAGAAAACCGATAAACTTCCTAAGAGATTGATCAAAAGAAAAAAAAGGCACAAGTTACTCATATCAAGAACAGCGAAAGGATTATCACTATAGATTCTACAGCCATTAAGAGTGTAGTAAGGCTGGGCCAGCCTGGTGGCGTAGCGGTTAAGCTCAAGTGCTCTGCTTTGGCGGCCTGGGGTTTGCAGGTTCAGATCCCAGGCATGGACTTACACAGCGCTCATCAAGCCACGCTGTGGTGCCGTCCCACGTACAAAATAGAGGAAGATTGGCACAGTGTTCGCTCAGGCCAAACTTCCTCACAAAAAAAATTTTTTTAATAAGGAAATACAATGAACAATTTTATGCTAGTGAATTCGACAACTTAGATGAAATGGACAATTCATTGACAGGCATAAACTGCCAAAGCTGATAACAACCTGCGGACAACCTGGACAGCCCAGATCCATTAAAGACACTGAATTGGATGGGGGGGAACTTCCTAAAGGGAACCCCAGGCCTACCCGCCCTCACTGGTGAGACATGCCCCAGATTCACAAAAGAAATGTCACCAACTCTACCCAGCTCTCCTGGAAAACAGAAAAGGAGACAACACAGCTCAGCTCATTCAATTCTTCCATCGTTTGAAACATCAGCTGGAGAGCAGTGCTCTCATTACTTACATGGCCCCCAGATCGAGATCATTGCCCAGGAACTCCTCCAGCAGACTTGTGTCAAGGTTTGGGTTCCCCAGGGTGCCATGGGGCCCCTGAGCTGCAAAGGCAAATGGAAAAACTTGAGACCCATGAAGATTTCGGAATGGCCAATTGCTGAAAACACCGACATGCTCACACTCAAGAATTTGAAAGCAACTGCATGGCATGACGCATTTACTGAGAGTGTGGTCTTTCTTCCATTCACGTGTTTCCTTCAGAAATCCCTCTAGACGTCACCTCCTCCAGCAGCCTGCCCTGACTGCCTAAGGCTGGCTCAGGTGCCCTTTATATGCTCCCATGAAGACCACGTGCTTTCCCTTATACACTATCATAACTGTTTGCTTTTGCTTTTCTCTATCCAAAGTCCTCAAGGGCAGGGACTGTGTCTTTCTTATTGTGTCAACAAGGATCTATGGTATTAAAAAAGGCAGCAAAATACATTTTTTGGATGGACGGATGGTTGGTTTGCTGGTTGGACAGATTATTTCCACTTAAGTTCATCAAGATGATCTTGCTTCACATTTTTGGTAGACTTCCCAAAATGCAACACAATATTTATGTCCTCTTTCTTGGTTTAAAAAATGAAAATAAACTTATTGGTTTCTTTCTGATCATAATAAAAATGCTAGAATTTAAAAAGAATATAAAATATAGGAATATATTATAAAAAAGAAAAAACAATCTTTATTTGCAGGCAATCTGACTCTACATCTAGCAAAGCCAAGAGAAACAATTGACAACGATCAGAATGATGAGAAAATTCAATAGAGTAGTTGGTTAAAATTATATATAAAAACTAATTACTTTCTTATATACAAAAAATAACTACTCAACCATCCAGATAAATACAATGAAAAAAGATTTCACTGAAAATAACAAAAAGCATAAAACAGCTAAACATACACTTAGGGACAATTTTTTTTTCAAAAAGCAAAAATCTTTATGAAGGGTCATGAGAGGAGATTTGAATAAATGGAAAGACCTACATCGTTCTTAGACAAAAAGACTCAATATTGCAAGAGTTTTACTAGACATTATTTAGGATGTCTGCCAAACCCATATATTCATTTTCTGAGAGCTTTCTCCTTCTAAGAAGGGTCTCAGCATCCATATTTGTAACACAACCTCCAGAGGCACCTCAATCAGGGAGGGCCAATTCATGGGTTGGCCAGTGACCAATTCAATTATTTCTCCCAGGAATCTGAACTAGACTTTAAAGCTGGCGGTGGAGATTAAGTCATTTAGTAGCTAAGGCAGAGGCTGGAGTGATCGCCGGAATATTTCTGCCACGTTCACCAAGGTCCCTCTTGACTTTTCACCCTCACTGAGGCCTGGTTGTTCCATCTTTACTCCAACTACAAGACAAACTCTCATATATGCCCAATGAACCCTTTTAAACTGGCTTGTATGTTACCTGAAATCAAATAATCCCAAAGTTAATGGATTCTGAAATTCTTCTGGAAGAATAAATACCCAAAAATTATGGAGGAGGAGGTAAATAAGAACTGAGAAACACACGAACGGACATGTCAAAGGAAGACAAGTCCAGGATACATCAAGCAACATGATGTGCACAGGGAATAACAAGGACTTTTAGCACACGATAAACACATCCTTTGACCCGGTGAGAAAAGATTGATTATTCAACAGAAGATGTGGGGAAAACTGCTTAGACACTTAGAAGAAAAAACCTGGATCATTTTCCCACTTCCACACCAAAATTCCAGCTAGATCAAAGATTTCAACATAAACAAATGAAGTCGTAGAAGGAAAACATGAGTGAATATTCTTATGATCTTGAGATGAAGGCTTTTCCGAGCACGGCATGAAAACCAAAAACTGTAAAGAAAAAGCCTGATAAATTTCACTTGACACACCTTGAGAGGGGAAACAACTTTCAACATTTTATCTTGAAATAACTTAGAACCTAAGAGAAGCTACAGGAATACAAGGAACTCACGTGCACCTTTCACTCATGCCCAGTTATCCGCTTCACGGGGTTTCCAGGCACCATGAACTGCACAGCCCTTCACCTCTCTACCCCACACCAGGACCCTCAGGTCACCGGGGACCTCGTGTTCTTCCAGGGGTGAGCTGCCTCTGCATTCAGGCCCTTGCACGAGCTGCAGGAGGGCCAGCTTGTACTCAGCTTTCGGCGTGCTATCTCCTCCAAGGGCGCTAAAATAAAACCTTAAAAATTTGAGCACCTCCCAAATATGAAGAATTGATGGGCACCAGAGCCAGGTGGAAGGGAGGGAGGAAGGAAGAGGAGAGAGGTGGCCAACTGGATTCAGCGGCAGGAACTGAGAGGGAAGTGAAGGGAAGACAGTCCTGAAATTTGAGATGGTCAGAAGTGACCTCCTAGCGCAGTTTAGTCTTGAGCTGGACGTTGAAGAAGGGCCAGAATGAAGACGAGCAGGGCAAGACGTAGTCATCCCTCCACTGAGTCAACCAGGATTTGTTAAGCCCCTCCCGTTCACATGCCAGGCACCATACAAGGTTCTGGGGACACCGCAGCGGAGAAAAAAGACAAGATCCCCAGGGGCCTGAGCTCTAAGGGAGGAAAGGGGGCAACAGCGGGGGTCAATGCAGGACGTACGAGAAACGGTAAATACCCAGGGTATTTTCAGACAATGATGAAGATGGAACCGAGTGTGACAGACTGCAGGCACAGAGCTCCTCTCTCAGGATGGAGCACCCGTGCAAAGACAGAGGGCAGAGCGCGCCTGGCACAGGGAACAGCAAGGACAAGTCTTGGGGGCTGGGCCGTGCTCAGCATGTTTGAGAAACACCTCATCCAGTGTGGCCAGAGCCCAGCAGCAGGGGCCAGGGAAGGGGGGGCATCAGAGCAATGGCATCTGCATTTCAAAGGTCCCTCCAGTTGCTTTAGGGGAAGGGCTACCAGTGGACAGAAGAGAAGAGGGATCAGGTCCAGCACCGTCAGTCACCAGGGACACCCAGAGGTGGTGCAGAGCTCTCATTCTGGGCCAAGCACGAGGAGCAGCGCTTCCCCCGCAAGACGGCATTGAGCCTCAGAAGAGCCCCAGGGGATGTGCATCAACACCACCCCAGGCCGCAGAGAAGGCCAAGCCCCGGGTCGCACCAAGAAAGGAGGGCAGGGAGCCAGCCAGCCCTGTCCCACCTCCTGAGCGTGCTCTCAGCACCCACTCGCCCCCCCACCTGCACTCCTCACCCCACCTGTGACAGCCACCACCAAGGAGCATGTGTGTCTCCACCCCACCGGGCTCCGGTGGGCCAGCGGCCAGGGAAGCAGATGGAGGGAGGGGTCAGCTGAGCTTCCCCTGAAGCCCCTGCTGGCGTCCCACCTGCTTCACACAGTGCACATGCACACACCACATCCACATACGCACACACACACCACACTCACACACCACACATACACACACCACATCCACACACATACCACACCCCCCTACACACACATACTACACATGCACACACATACCACATACACACCCTCACACAACACACATGCACACACACACCCTCACACACCACACACATGCCCTCACACAACACACATGCACGCACACCCTCACACACCACACACATGCGCACACACACCACACACACACACCCCCACACACACAGTTCCCCAGGCAGAGAGCAGAGCCCACCTACATGCTGAGACCTGACCCTGGGCTCCTTGCTCCCCCTCCCCCACCCCCACCCCCAGGTGGAAGCAGGAGATGCTCCACAGCTCCAGGACCTGCCCTTCGGCTCATCCAAGTGCCTCATGCTCAAGGAGAGGAGCTTCCTCCAGGACACCAGAATCACACCTGTGCCTTCCAGACCCGAAGGAAATTACTCAGCAAGACAAACCCATAGTGCCAGGCAATCATTTTCAGGAGGCCTTACACATACAAGCCAACTCTCAGATGGCTCTTAAAATAAAGCTCATGCTTTAAAAAACAATCATTTGGGGGCCGGCCTGGTGGCACAGCGGTTAAGTTTGCACGTTCTGCTTTGACGGCCCAGGGTTCACCAGTTCAGATCCCGGGTGGCTGCAGACCTACGCACTGCTTGTCAGGCCATGCTGTGGTGGCATCCCACATACAAAATAGAGGAAGATGGGCACAGATGTTAGCTCAGGCCTAATCTTCCTCAGCAAAAAGAGGAGGATTGGTGGTGGACATCAGCTCAGGGCTGATCTTCCTCAAAAATCAATCAATCAATCAATCCTCATTTGCTCTAAATGCCTCAAATGCTGGTTTATAACCCAAACTGCGAAGAGTGCTCGGGCCTCTCACCCGGTAAGGGATGCCTGGTTTCAAACTTTGCTTCCACCCTTTTCCTCTCTTATCTTTTGGGAAGGGCTGTCGCAGTCCTGCCCGCAGGAGAAGCTGCCCAGGCCTCCAGGGGTGCCCGAGAGCAGCCCCTTCTCCAGCCTGGGTCTCTGCCTCCCCTTCCAGCACAGATGGCTGCAGGATGGGAACTGCCCCGCTGCCCTTGGCCTTGGCAGACAAGAAAAGGCAGGGGGTTACAAAGACCAGCCGCCAGGGAGACCCAGAAACTCGGCTTTCCAACTTGCAGCCCCAGGACCCACTAATAGACACACATGTGCCTTGGGGGAAATGGGCTTCTCCAAGGGCCTGGGTGGGGTGCGCACAGCCAGGACCCTCCCCCCGGCGCCCGTCCCCACCCAGCTTGGCTGTCCTTGCTGTTTCCTGGGCTCCCTTCCCACATCGCTGTCCTCAACCCGGATGCCCCTGGTCCCTCCTTTATCTTCTCTTTCAACCTCTGTCCCATGACAATGCTGCCCCAAGTGTTCAGACAAGAGGCAAGATGACAAAGTTTGCCTATCACAATAACTCCAGGTTTTTAAAAGTTTAAAAAGCAACAGTGAGGACCCCCCCAAATGGTGGCCCTTTGGATTTAGACTTAAGGATGGTTTCCCTCTGACACAGCGTGTTCATGAGAAATTGGTGCAGGATGTTAGTGGATGTTCCAGAGGAGGAGTGGGGCGGGGGAGGAGGAGGAGATGGAACCGAGGAGGAAGGACCTAACGCTCTCCTTCTCTCATTTCCTAGATACCTTTGTCCCGAAAATAAAGCTGCAGTGAAAATCTTGGTGTTGGTGTTGAGAGCCACGGCCAGTTCAGAGTCAGTGAGGAAAGATGACATTTCCAACCCTTAGTGGACTGTTTCATTCATTTCTCCAGCATTTACCCAGTGTCCACTACGTGTCCAGGAACAAACCCAGGGAGGAGCTCGGAGTCCATTGGAAGGGACAGGTGTTAGACGTCAGGGGGATGTAGACGTGGACCCCACGGCGGCCGTTCCATGAGGCTGGCCAGCTGGGCCCACGACTTCCTGCACGTGATGCTTGGGAGGAATTTTTAAGGAGGAGCAGAGAGTGATAAAAATGTTCTGGGAACAGAAAAGAGCACACGCACGTGGATTCAAGTGACCAGCAGCAGGACTGCTGTGGAGACGTGCCGACAGCCCGGCCAGGGCAGGGGTGGGTGAGGGACAGGCAGAGCCCTGCACGGCGCCCACCGCAGCGGCTGCACTTCCACCTCAGCAGCTCCTGCAGGGACACGGCGTCTGTCTGTCCCTCTGCTCAGCTCTAAGCCCCTCTGGGGTAGAAACTGCCTCTTTTTGTACAGATCCTAAGCACCTAGGACGAGTCCAGGATCGTAGTAATTATTCAACAAATATTGAGTTTTTGGGCAAGTAATAAAATTCAAATGAATAAATGTGCTTATGGATGCTGGAGGGTGTATCTAGAGAAACCGGCAGACACCAGATTGTGAAGGTTCAGAGGCATCAAGGTAAGGAGCTTATCTGGAAAGTTACAGAGACACTGAAAGTCTTTAAGCAGGGGGCGAAGTGACCAGGTTTATATTTTTGAAAGGTCATTCTGCCTGCTGTTGGGAGACTGGACTGAAGCTGGACAAGACTAGAGTAAACAGACTAGCTGAGGACACTGCCAACTTTAGCCTTCCCTCACTAAGTCACTCAACACACAATCGAAGGCCACCTGCCATGGATCAGGCACAGTGCCAAGTGCAAGAGATACAAAGGCCGAGGAGCCATGGGAGGGAGGGTCCTGGTTCTACAGCCTGGGGCCAAATCTGGCGGAGACACTTCCCAGCTGTGCAACCTTGGGCAAACCACTTAGCCTCTCTGTGCCTCAGGTTCCTTATCTATAAAATGTGGATAACAAGGTCATCTACCTCACAGAATTATTGTGAGGATTAAATGAGACAATGCATATAAGGTGCTTAGCATAGTTTCCAGCTCAATAAAGCCTTGTTGCACCATCGGTTTCTGTGCTCACGAAGTTCACAGCCAGTGAGAAAGACTGACACAAAACATAGCATAGCAACCCGATGGGACATCAAAGGTGCACACAGGCATTATGGGACACCTAAGTGACTTAATAGGAGCAAAAGGGTGCCAAGAAAAGCTTCTAGGAACAGGGGTCCCTGGGGCTGGACTGTCAGCAGGGGCAGATCCTGGGGCCTCCAACGCCATGAACCCTGATCTGGTGCCGTGGAGGTGAGCTGGGAAGTGAAAGAATGTGCAGCAGCGTGCTGGGGCCAGCTTGTCCAAGCTGTGCACGCTTCTTCCCAACTCCACATTCAGTGTCTTTATGTTACTGGTTTAAAATCAGCCATAGGGGAGGATTCACGCTGTGGAAATTGGCAAAAACTACAAATCGGGGATTTTTTCCCCAAAGAGTTGGTTATTAAACGTTTACCAGCACAGCACTGGATGTGAGCAGTCTCTGAGAGGAGCAGCCCACTGGACTCTGTGACCGACGGGAAGGAATCGAGGCGACTCTCCAGGCCCTGTTTTGGTGGCTGGATCAGAGGTCATGTGGTGCCTTGCGATAGGAAATATGAGAGCCGGGTAAGCAGGCTGGGAGGCAGCTGGAGGAGTTCATGTGCTCAGGGCCAGGTCACTCAACCCTGTCCTCGCACACTCGGAGAGAGGAGTGAACTGCAGGGCACTGCCCCCAAGGGCAACTTCACCCAGTGACCCGCAATCCTGGGAGTCTCCCCGGTCCTCTGTGTCCAGAAAGCGCTACGATGGTCCAGGAGGAATCTAATCTGTTCTTTCTCGCAGAGTTAACACAACCCACTGCTGGAAATCACGACCAAGTTAAACGACTGTCTCTGAACTTTATCGTGATATGAGTCATCTGAAGTGTATGTGCCTGATAATCCAAAGATAAGGGGAAAATTAACCTTCATTCAATTTGAGTAAATAGTTCAAGCACATTGTGCAACAGCCTACGTGGGTTTTCTATAACTGCTACAGATGCAAAATTCTGGAAAGGATTGCTGAAGAACTTGGCTGCCGGCCTCTGAGCAGAGCAGCAGACATCCAGGGGCCCGCACGTGCCACCAAGAACTAGCCGTGCGCTGGCCCCACGGCCTCTCCTCTTCGGCTGCCTGACTGCAGAGTAGCAGACTCTAAGGGAAACGTGTGCCTTGACTTCAACTGGACACGTGACAAAATCGTCAATTCATTCACTCAGCATTCAATAAACATTTAATGAGGTCCTGCGTGCAAGCCTGGGGACACCAGACACCACGGTGAGCAACACTCAACCTCACCCTCAGGGAAGGAGCCCAGACGGTAACAAGGCCGTACTCACAGGGCCTGGCCAGTCAGACCCAAGGAGACACGTGGGGGCTTCCCATCCCATCTGAGGGCGGCAGTCAAGGACGGCTGTCTTTGCAGCTAAGATGGAGAAAGGTCGAGAACTACATGGGAATCAGGTGAACTCACACCTGGGAGGACAACTGCACCCAGGCTGACCTGGAGAAAATGCGAAAATCCAGCTAAGATGACTACCCTCGTCCTTCCCAATCCGTTATCGGTAATTTGGGTAAGAACAGAGAAGGCACACTGGCCAAGCAGGTGGACGGCCTGAGGGAGGCGGGCAACCACAATATAGAGTGAGAGCCCGTCTGATCTCGCCGACTGGATTAGCGGCTGACCCTGACAGACGAAATCCAGCAGCTGAAGCATCAGCTTTACACTGACTTTAAATGATGTCAATATGGGAAGGGGAAATTGGGCTCGTGGTGAATGGTGATAAAGACGCAGGGCTGTTTGTGGCATCCTCACGAGGAAGTGCTGGGGATGCAGGCTTCTAAGCACAACATCGCTGAGTACAGGACCAGGGGTGAGGGCCCTGCTCTTCTGTGCACGGGTCCGGTCTTGGTGGACATGGCTCACGCCTTAAGAGGCATGTTGACAAACAGTAGGGTGTCCAGAGGAGATCCAACAGAGCGGGAGAACCACAGGCCGAGTCAGGAGAGCCGGTCAGTGGAGAAGAGTAACAGGGCTTAGCAAGCCGGCTGAGCACTTT
Organism: Equus caballus; assembly: GCF_041296265.1. Classification (NCBI taxonomy): domain Eukaryota; kingdom Metazoa; phylum Chordata; class Mammalia; order Perissodactyla; family Equidae; genus Equus; species Equus caballus. The sequence goes on along the minus strand of NC_091689.1, from coordinate 97,813,150 downwards.
GTAAGCACCGGGCTAAGAACTTTACGTTTACTTTCTCATTCAATCCTCACAGTACTTCTCTTTATCAGATAAGAACTATTCTCATCCCCCTTCTCAGAAGAGCCAGCGGCCTCAGCGGGCTTCGGTACTCCAGTTGCGATCACACAGCTGTCAGCGCAGGGCTCAGGTGTCCTCTACTGTCACATAATGTACGTGCTCCTGGACAGCCTTGCTGTCCGCAGAATCGTGCAAAATAACGAAGGAGAGTAGGGCTGGAGGAAACCACTTAAAGAATAAGAAAAACAATAACATTCTTAATAAAAATTTAAGGGAGACATCAAGTTATTATTAATATTGCTAAGTACCTCAGAAAATATAGGAATTTGACCTTAATAAAAAAGGACGTTAGAAGGGGTTGTAAAGAAGAGTTACAGCCACTGAATTATGAAGGGAAGAGAGGAGGAAATTGAGATTATAATAACTGGTTTAAATCAATCACGTTGGAGCTGACCCTGCCGGGGATCAAGGACTCTCCCCACCTCTGAACTCATCCAGCATCGTTAGCAGGAAAGAAGGGGGGTGCACCACCGTCGAGCAGGCAACTGATGGTGTCTGCCATGTATCACTTGAATATGTTGTGGATCTAAGATCTTTGGCATTAACGCTATTATAATTTCATATGAACGTGTCCTATGTTGCTTTTTCACAAACTCAGGTCCACTCGGTGGGAATAAATGATTGCTGATTGGCTCAGTACCTCTGGAGAGCTGCCCTTGTGACATGTGCACAGCTTCTTGGTGAATGAAAGCTCGCCGGGGATTTACAGCAGGAGGCGAAACTGTCCGTCTATTGAATCACGTAACCTCAATCTTCATGAAAGTATTTCAGCGTCTTCACTGGCTGATTAGCAAGTTCACACTCCTTCTCCTTTTAAATTAACAATTTGAAATATATATTAAGTAAGATCTTCTGGGCCCTCCGGGAGTCTGGGCATCCGTTTTTCCAAGAGTTTTGGAAACTCACAGCTGAGCCTCCTCCCAGCCCTGCAACGTGAGGATTTAGCTTTTGTGCTTTGTCCATTTTCTCTCCAATTACACATACTAATGCTAATAAATACAGGAAAAATAAAACATCAGAAGAGAAAGAAAACACAATAAGCCACATGTTAACCAATATTAATTTTTAATCGTAGATGATAAATTTGGGAAACAGAAGCTGACAAAAATGTTTAAATGGTATTTTACATCCAAGATCTTGAAGACTTATCGCTCTGGTTTGGTCTCCCAGAAAGTCCAATTTTGCCAAGGGCCAAAGAGGAGGAGGAGGAGGAGGAGGATGAAGAGGAAGGCCACCCCAAAGGAAGGACAGCTAAAGGGGGCACCCGCCCACAGGCTCCACAGGTGGTCTGGCTCACCTGGAATGCACAGCATTGAATTCTAAATCAATGTCCCCAGGGGTTGGACCCTGAACAGCACAAATTCTGGAAAACGTGACAAGGAAGCTGCCCACCCTGTGGCTATCAAGGGGCCTGTCCTGCCTTCCCGTCCTGCCAAGCCAGGCAGCGGGGGAGGGGACAGCCAGCAGAGCAGCGGTGAGGGCTGAGCTTCCAGCCAGGTGCAGGACAAAGACGCAGTTCTCTCAGATGCAAGGACTAAAGGAGGGAAATCCAGAAGACTCGGAATCCTGGAAAGAGACAGGCCCGGAGTTCCTTATTTATTGATTCGACAAGTATGGTTGAGCACCTGCAGTGGGCCAGCCCCTGGCCATCGAGTGACACATGCTTCGTTCCTCCCAGTGGCCCACAGGAGACAGACAGAGTGCACGGGAGCCCTGAGGGACTGACGCCCACGCCAAGGCCTCAAGGGGGAGCAGCAGCGGCCTGGTGAACAAGGAGGCGAGGGGTTTCAGAAGGAGGGAGGCATGCAACCCGGAGGAGAAAAGCCTGAGATCCAGGAAAGGGTGGGTCAGGCAGAGCCGGGTGGCCTCCGGCTCCGCTGAACTGTCTGGCACACTCCGTCGAGGAGAAAGAGATGGGCTTCCCGCCTCCAAGCACTGCGGGCAGACTAACCTGGGGCCCACGGTCCTGCTCCTCCAGGCTCTCTCCTTGCCAGACTCCACTCAGCCTCCCCAAGCCCCCGGAGGCCCACTTCCACGCTCCTCCACGAACTGCCCGATTTTAGGAAAGAGCCTGAAAACCAGTTTAGCCAGAACCCCCATCCTCTGTACCTGCTCACCCTCCACACCTGCTCGGGTTCCTTGTCCTTTGCCCTGCTCACATCTGGTGGCCCCGGAGCTTCAGCAAGAACCCTCTGGGTTGGTTCAGCCAGGATCACCCCACCCTGCTGCTTGGCCACAAACACCCACTTGCCTCGCTGTGTTGGGAGTCGCCCCCAGTCTCTCTCCCCCACAGTACAATCCTCTCACATCTGTCACTACACCGGCTGTGACAGCCCCTCCCGTGAATACGGCCATCCTACCCAGGCTTTAACAAGCGTCCGTGGACGTTTCCAACACGGCGAGTGCTTGCACACAGTAAACGTCCCCCCTTCCTAGTCCTCCCCTGCCCCTCCCCCACCCCAACGCAGGCTCAGGACCATGAGCCGGTGGCTGATGTCAGGCGGCCCAGTGTCCCCAGAGCAGAGGCTGAGGCGAAGCCTGAGGACAGCAGACTCGCTGGCTCTGCTCTGGAGGGCGGAGGGCGAAGCGAGGGAGTGGAGCACGGAAGGAGATTTTCCAAAGACCGAGCGCCTGCGAGAGGACTCGACCCCCAGCCAGGGAGCACGGAGGCCAGTCCGCGTCTTCGCCCCTCCTTGGGGAGGCAGAGTGGCACTGGCTGGGAGGAGGCAGGACTTGGAATGAGAAGGCCAGGGCTTCGCAGCCAGCGCCACACTCCCTGATGGGATGTCAGAAACATCCGTCGCTGCTTTTAGACTCCATTTCTCTCATCTGCCAAATGCCTTCCCCTCAGCGTCGCGTGAGGGACCAAAGACTTGATGGAAACGGAAGTTTATAAAATGTCACAGGCTATAAACAAGACAGGAAAAATTGCAGAGGAGAAGGAAACTTTGAAGATGGGTTAGGAAGGGACTGGTCAAACGAGGGAAGGTGAAACTTGGTGGCTGTGTGTGGGTTCTCGTTGTTTCCAGCGTTTCCACAAGCAGCAGCGAAGGGCGGCCAAGTCCCGAGCGCGGTCCAGCCCCGCCTCCCTGACCCCTGCAAGGGTCGGCCTCGCATGCAGCCTGCTTCTCCAGGACGGGGGCAGCCTCCGTCCTGTCTCCTCCCCGCACAGGCGCAGAGGAAAGGGAATTCTCCAAATGCCCTGGAGGCCCCACACTTGCCGAGACGCGTGGAGACTGGATTTCAGAGCGCCTCTGCCGGTGACTGGAATCTGCCTGGCTGTGCTGACGGCTAGATCTCACTCCTTTCTCTTCAGGCACAAAAATCGTCCCAAAGGACATTTAGTCTCAGCCGAAGGGCCCTGACTGGCTGTTACCTCGTGGAACGTGTAAGAAATAGTTTGTTGCTGTCCTTTCTGCCTCTTCCTGCATATAAAACATCTTACGTAACTGAATAGATTTGATCCAAAGCACCAAGTCTGCTAACCCAACAGGGCCGAGGACACAGGATCGCCGTCTCTACTCTGCATCTGCAGAGTCCAGGCCCCACTGACCCCAGTGTACACGCAGCACGCGCGTGGACGAGGGGGTGGACTCCCGTCAGATGCTCTAATCCGCCTTCGCGCTTTCAGTACACACAGCACAGCTGTGCAGACGACGGAAGCGTTTCCACACGTGCTTCCACGAGCTTTTAAAAACACAAGTTGCACCGGGGTACTTAGCAGGATGTTAAACAGTAATATACTCTTCTGATTTTTTGTTTTTGGATATCCAACCTTTACTTCCTGATGATCCATAGACAGAAACAACAGAAGTATGAAAAGCTTTGATACTTTTCAAGGAAGCAGAGAATTTACTCTAATTCTGTGCCTCAAAGCCAGGGCAGGACCGAGCGGCCTGTCTGAGGTCAACGGTCACCACAATCAGCAGAGGACCTTTGCGTCTGTATTTTACACACCCCGCCTTTTCTGAAGGACGGCTGACACACCGAGAGCGAGTTCTCCGGCAGCAAACGCCTCGCAGAGCACGCGGAGCGAGAAGGAAGTCCTCTCCTCACCCTGGACCCGCCGTCTCCCAGCTCCCGAACTCCTGACAGACTCACTGTGGAGTCGGCACAGAACACTTGAGACTATTTGAGGACAGGACAACGTGTCCCTTCCTGCTTGGATTCCACCCCAAACAAGGAACGCCCACTCAACCTTGGAATGAGGGATTAAGTTTCTCTGCCTTGTCTTTCCTGAAAAATGTTGATCTCAAGACCGAGAAGGAAGAGCTGAACCTTTCACAGTAAAAGGAAACACTCAGTACTTTGTCCTTTGTTGCCTGGCAATGAAGGCCTATAAATAGATTTTATGATGATAAAGGCTCTGGAATTAATGTGAACATGTAAAAGTTATAATAACTCCCTGGAGACAGGAGCGTTTGACAAAGAAATGTATGGAAATATATTTTTTGTAGGCATTGTTATTTCAGAATAAATAAAGCAAGCCATTTGGTCCCTTCCCGCTTGCAAATGCTACAATGAAAATCAACAGCCATCATGTATTTCATTATTTCAACCTTTTATCACTAACCCTCACAATCCTAAGAGGTTGGCATCATTATCCCCATTTTATAGAAGGAGAAAACTGAAACTTCAAGATGTTCAGTAATTGGCCCAACGTCATACAACTCAGAAGCAGAGGAACCAGGATTCGAACCCAGGTCTGCCTGAACTGAGGCCTAGGCCATCAACAACACACCACAGATTCCTAGGAAGCACAGTTCTCAGCTCCTAATAGTTAAGGGTACCGGTCACTCTAACCCTAAGGGAGTGACACTATTTCCAACTACCAAGTCATACGATGGACTCCTTAGAACACGTGACTTCCCAGTGCTACACGTGACAATTGCTCCTTACATTGCTGACACCAGGGTATCAGATATCGGGGTACCACCTTGCTGGACTTCTTGTTCTGAGTCTGGTTACCAAAAAGAAGAAGACTGAGAGTTAATATTTTCTACCGTAGTGCTGAGCAAACCCAGCTGCGTAAATCTCTCCACGGATTTCGTCTGCACCGAGCAGCCCCACAGGCTGTGCTGGTGTTCTCGTATCTGTGTGCTCTCCGTAGCAGCCTCATCTTCTGCGTTCTGGAGCTGACTGTTCCATGAACGTGAACTCTGCCTTCTCACCACTAACAATGGTGCCAGAGCCGGGCTTTGCCAAAAATGCCAGATGGCACTAACCTACCAACTGATCGCAGTCTAGAATAATTTCATCTACGGAACTGAATTACATGCAAATCGTCACAGGCCAAAAAGCCCTGGTTATTTGAACAGGAGCCCTAAGTTTCGCAGCTAGCCCTACTGATGCTGCCTCGTGACCTCTTTAGAGGACACTGCACAGCGGAGAGGCGCAGAGGCCCTCAGAGGAAGACACACGTCCGTCCAACTCCAAGCTCGGATGCAGAACAGCTGTGTTACCTCGGACAAGGTACACACCTTCTCTGACCACAGGCTTCCTCGTCTCAAAAATGTTGACAGCATTATCCGCCTGTTCATTTTGTTGTGCAAATTAAGGATGAATACAGCTAAACGTCTGAGGACGATGTTTAACATAGAGTCAAGTGTCCATTTGATGGTAATGGTTTTCTTATGATCACAGGCTGCTTCAGGGAACTTTTTTAAAAGAATAAACATTTTGCTCAATTACAGACTACTGGTAACACTTTCACTGCACAGTAACTCGACGTCACGCGTTACACAAAGCAGTTCCCGTGCGTCACCTTACTTTGTGCCGGTTCCTCTCCTGTGGAGCAGATGTTGCCCCATCTGACAGATGAGGATGCAGACTCAGAGGCCCCGTCACTTGCTGAGGCAGCATCTTCAGTCCGTGGTAGAGGCGGGATTTGAATCCAGGGCAATCTGGACATGGCCTGTGGGACTACGGTGTCGCCCATCAGCACACGGGCAGGCTGCAGCCAGGAGCCCAGGATAAAGGTGTGTGACTTGCACTGGTGCCCAGTGTCCAGAGCTGACCCGGGTGGCCACGAAATGCAGCCTCGGGTGAGAGAGGCGCCGCATCAGACAGTCCCCAAGATCGTTCCCGCAGCCCCAGGTCCGCTGCCCTGTTTCCCGGGGCCTGGGCTTTTCGTTTTGCTCAGCACTGCAGCTTCCACTCCTCTGTTTGACTCCTCATGTCTCCTGGTGACTGCTAAGTATTGACTCTGATTCTCAGCTCACGACCCAGTTTGAGTGGCAGCCTGAACCTCTCCCCTCGGGACTGTGTTTTGAGTTCTCTCCATCCCCAGGTGGCATCTCTGCCATTTCCTACTGAGCACCACGCCACCTCCATCCACTTCTGCCAACACAGAGCTCCTTTCAGGGGAAAGAGAGTTTCCACATGGGGGATGATCACTACTGTGGGTCACAGACCCAAGAGTAACCCACACAGAAACGCTGATCCAGAGTTGTGACCCCAGAAGGATCCTGACAGTAAAATATCTGTAAGAAAAGGGGCCGGCCTGGTGGCACAGCGGTTAAGTTTGCACACACCACTTCAGTGGCCCAGGGTTCACCAGTTGGGATCCCGGGTGTGGACCTAAGCACCGCTTGGCAAGCCATATGCTGTGGTAGGCGTCCCACGTATAAAGTAGAGGAAGATGGGCACAGATGTCAGCTCAGGGCCAGTCTTCCTCAGCAAAAAGAGGAGGATTGGCAGATGTTAGCTCAAGGCTAATCTTCCTCACTAAAAAGGAAAAATACGAAATAAAGAAAAAAGAAGTATCTGCACAAGAAGGAGCTCAAGCCGGATAACTGCATAAAGGCAGCAAAGGCGCCTGCTCCTCCACCAGAAGTTTTTGGTCAAGAATCTCGTTCGTTTTTTTAAAACTGCTTATTGAGGCTATACTACCCAAGATAATATGCTCATCCTTAAAGGAACACATAGAACGAGCTAAACAGTTTCTCTTTGCAGTGAGTTCATAATTGTACCATCCAGAAGGAGGGAAGGTAATTATAAAATAAGACGGATCAAGCTAAATCCCAGGAAGAGCGCAGGAGACAGCGATGGGGCTCCGATCCGCTAGAGATCGGGGGAGTCTCGGAAAAGCAGCCAATGCAGGCAGGCCGGGAGGAAGTGTGAGTGTTCCAGTGGGTTGGTTTTGGAATCCAGGAGAGGCCCAGTGTGTCCTGAGATTAGAGCACACACAGAGGGGCAGGGAGAAGCTGGAGAAGGCAGGTGGGAATTTAAGAAATTTTTTTCCTCTTTATTCTACACTTTGGTATTATTTGAAGTTCATGGTTAACAAACTGAATTCACTTACTGTCACCCTAAAAAGAAAAAAAAGAATCTCGTTCATTTATGCATGTTTAACAAACTTTTTTTGAGTCACTGCCACACGGAAGACACCAAGCCTGCAAAGATGACAGAGACAAAGGCAGGTCCTCGCCCAGAGATGCTCATGTCTTCACTGGGGACAGACAGGTGAGCACGTAAAGCAACTTCCGTGTGAGGGGTGCATGCCCAAAATTGGATGAGGCACTGGAGAAGCATGAGCACTCACTTCTAACTCTGCCGGGACATTTGCTGGATGAAGAAGGAGGAAAGCGCATTCCGGGCAGAAGGCACAAGGACCCAGTGTTACGAAAGGGCGGGTGGCTTCAAGAAGCATGAGGAGCTCAGCGGAGCTGGGTATAGATGACAATAAGAACAATGCTGACGATGATAACAGTAGTAACAAACATGCGGTGGCCCAGGAGCTGTCCTGAGCCTAGTGCATCTCGAACCATTTACCCCTCATGAGAGCCCCGTCAGACGGCACTGAGAGCCCAGTTTTACAGACGCACACCTGAGGCACTGAGAGATTAAATAACTTGACCAAGATCACACCGCTAGCAAAGGACGGAGTCAAGACTAGAGCTCCAGCCCTGGACATGCTCTCACCACTTGGAGCAAACAGCCCTAACAGACGTAAGGATGGGGGAGTCCCCGGAGGTGAGGGTGCCTGCAGTGTCACAATGTTACACTAACCACGGTGCTCAGCTCAGGCAATGGAGAAGCAACAGGAATGTTCAAGGAAGGGCATTCACGTGAGCCACAAGCAAAGTGGAAGGGCGTCAGCCCAGGGAGAGAAGTTAGGACGAATGTGCAGACAGAGGGCAGGTTGCAGCTGAAAGACATTCCTGACGTTAAAGTAACAGAGTTTGGTAAACGATCAGCCGTGGAGTGTAGGAGGGGTCGAGGCTGACTCCAGTCTGCAGTGTCGGAGGTCTGCTGGGGAGTGAAGGGAGGGCAACACGGGAGGCAGCTGGCTGAAGTCGGCCAGAGCAAGGACGACGAGTTCCACTTTGAACGTATTGATGTGCGGAAACTGAGGGACACCAGGCACACACGTCTGTACACCAAACAGCTGTAAATATGGGTCTAGTGCTTGGCAACAGAATTTGGGATATGCTGATCCAGGGGAATACCCGTTCAGGGTGAGGTCTTGGTGCTCAAATAAAACAGTTTCCGAAACAGGACTCGGCAGACAAGAAGGAGGGTGAACCACCACCAGCCTGAGGGGAACAGAGAGGCTGATGAGAAGCAGAGACACAGACGCCCCGGAGGCAGACAGGAGACAGTTTCCCCGAGCGAACGTGGTGTGGTGACCAGTCCTGGAGAGAACGCGAGCAGGATGCGGGCTGGAGATTTTTAATGCGATCCAACAATAAGGAGAAACTTCAGAAGAGTAAATCAGAGGAGAAGCCAGATGAGACTGGGTGGGAGCGTGAATGCGACGTGAAGGAGACTGGGTGTTTTTCAGGATTTGGTGATGAACAGGAAGAGAAAGATGGAGAATGTTTGGAAGGAGGGCAGAGTCGAGGGGAGAGGTGGAATCTCCCTGTGGAACCACTGACCCCCAAGGAGGCTCCCTTACCCTCTCTTTTCCCTCAGATGGACTTTTTTACACCAATTTTTGAGGTATCCTTTAACATAAACTATTCCCAGAATCTTCTCAGAAGCGGGCTGGGCATAAATAACCAGCAAATGTGCATCTACTGCCAGGGGCTCCCTCCTAGCCGAGTGCAGCCCGGGAAGCATCTCTTCAAGGCCCTGGCACAGCCCTGGGGGAGAAGGAAGCCCTGGGCAGAGGAAAGAATCACCTCTTGCCCATAAGGTCAAGTGCTGGGAGAAGTCACCCAGTTTTCTATACCCACCAATGAAACAGAGAGCAGACGTTTAACAATTCACTCCCTTTCTGCTTACAGTGTCATTCTGGTGTTTTCTGATACTGTTACAACTCAGAATATACAGACGAAACAGTAATGACAGTCTGCAGATTGATATTTTTAAAACTTCCCAATCATGCTATCAAATCTCCCTTACCCATCCCTCAACAACATTTTGAGTAGAATCTACAAGTTTCTAGACTCTTTGATTGTTGCACTGTGCCCTGGTCCAGAATCTCCTACCTGATTCAGAGCACATCTTCCTCCACGTGGGCTGCTCCAGGAGGGCAAGTCAGAGAAGCAGCCAACAGCCTGGGACCAGAGCAGAGCTTCCTAACCTCCTCTGCGGCAGAGACCTCACTGAGCATCTGTTGAAAACTATGGAGCCTTTCCCTACGAGTATGAGCCTACACAAGTACCTATTTCCCAATTTCAGAGAGTTCCAGTGCCCCGTGAACCTTAGCCCAAGTTAAGGACTCTGAGCACAGAGTAACTTTTTTTTTTTTTTTTTTTTTTTTGCTGAGGAAGATTAGCCCTGAGCTAACATCTGTACTAATCTTCCTCTATTTTATATGTAGGTCACCACCACAGCATGACTGATGAGTGGTGTAGGCCCACGCCCAGCATCTGAACCTGCAAGCCCAGGCCACTGAAGCAGAGCACACCAACTTAAGCACTAGGCCATGGGGCCAGCCCCCCAGAGTAACTTTTTTAAGTCAAAAAATGCACATTAGTCTCAGGCAGATAATGACAGTCTGCAGATTGATATTTTTAAAACTTCCCAGCAAATAATTTGGCAATGCTTACAAAGCCCTAAATTTTAAAAATACTGTGTGCCAACAATTCTATTTTGGGGAGATTCATAGAAAATAAATGACTAAGGATTTGGGGGGAAAAATTTATCGCAGTACATGTATAACAGGTAAAAATCTAGAACAAGCCTCAATGTCCAACAGTAAGAGATGGGTAAATTATGGAACATCTCAAAGAGGTTCTCCCACGTGCTCTGGGGACTGACAATGGCAGAGGTCTTCTTCTTGCTCTTTGTTGCTGTTTCCAGATCCCTTCTTCACAAGCTCCAGTTCATATGAAGCACATGCCACATGGCTAGGCCATCTCCTCGCAGTGGCGTCTACCAAACTCTCAGTCACTTTTCCTTTGTCATTTGAACCAGCATCTCGTTCCGTGCCTTCCCCTCTCCAACACGGCTCTTGCATCACTGCTGGTAGCTTCAACATCCACCAATAACATCCAGCCTCAGCTCTCACATACTTCACCTCAGCCACCTCCTCTCATGACCCCTCCTGACCTGGGCGTCCCCAGGCACTGCACCATCCTCTGAAACCTCAGTTTCAAGTCCTGTGCTCTCTGACTAGCTGAGCCTTCCCGCTCACTGACACTGGCACGCCTACTCTACTACCTTCACCCATGGGGACCCCGTTCACGCCTTATTCCCACTTTTCCACCCCTCCTCACCCCCCTTCCACTCTCACCTCCCTTCTCACCCAGTTCGATGCCAGGGTCCATCACTCTAACCACCCACCTGCAGAGACTGGTGACTCTCCTCCCTTCTCTCCATCTGTGGAACTCAGGGAAATCTCACCTTTAGTGAAACCCAGTTCTTCACCCACTCCAGGCCTGCACCTGAATAGCAGCTGAATGTTGCTGAGAAGATCGTACAAATGTAATGACCTCACTAAAGTACCTCACCACAATCTCCAATGGACATGGCACCGACGAGTAATCCTACTGTTTATTTCCCAGCAGATTAGCTTTTTTTCTCTCTGTAGTGAATTGAAAAATAGTCCCCCAAATGGTCTGACCACCAGAACCTGTAAATGTGAACTTGCTTGGAAAAAGGGTCTTAGCAGATATAATAAGTTAAGGATCTCAAGACAAGACCATCCTGGATCAGGTGGCCCTAAGCAAAATGACGAGTGTCCTTATGCGAAGAGGAGAAGAGAACAAGGTGATGAGAGGGCGGCGGCAGAGATCTGAGTGATCAGTCCACAGTCAAGGAGCAGCAAGGATGCAGCACCCCCACAAGCCAGGAGAGCGACGTGCAACGACCCTCCCCCACAGCCTTGCGTTAGGGCAGCCGTGCCAGCTCCCTGATTCTGGACTTCTGGCCTCCAGAACTGAGAGAGAATACATTTCTGCTGTTTTAAGCCACTCAGTTGGTGGTAATTTATTACGTCAGCCCCGTGAAACTAATATGCCCTCTGAGAAGATAACTTCATAATTTACTCTCCCTCCTAAAGCCCTTGAACAGTGCCCCCTACAATCCCTCCAAGCTCCCTCTTAGCGCACCTCAAATTTCACAGGTAAAGCAGCAGGAACCTAGCAGGCTCCCACCTGAAATCTAGCTCACCCCTCCACCTCTGCTCCTGCTGCCAGTCAGCCAGCGCTCCTGCTGCCTGAGGGCACGCTCTCTCCAGCTGTTCCGGACCCATCCTCACCCACACTCTCAAGGCTCCCCTCCCACAGTTACGCCCCCTCCGCTTCTGCATCCACATTGAATCATTCCCACCAGCAAACCATGCTTTAGTATCTCCCATCTTAAGAACAAAATTGTCAAATAAAAACTCTTGCCTCCACACCCCCTCCAGCTATTGCCCAATTTCTCTGCTCCTGGCACAAGGGAGCTTCTCAAAAGCATTACAGGCGTCAGCCTCTCACCTTCCTCTCTCTCCTACCACGGACTGAGCTTTCTTCTCCCAGTTCATGGAAACCACTTGTCAGGGTCATCCACAGCCTTCTTTCCCAAATTCCATGCTCAATTATCTGGGATTTCAGAAACACTGAAAACATTTGACTACACTCTCTTTGAATCACTATTCTTTCCTAGCTTAACACCACACTCTCCTGGCTTTCCTCCCACCTCACTTAGCATTCCTTCGCTAGTTGCTCTCACTTGGATCCCTAGATGTCATCGTGGGTCCCTCTTGTCGATCTCCCTTCTTGGGACCTCATCTCCTCTCAGGGCTTTAAACACCAACCATATGCAGATGACTCCCATTGATATACACAGCCCAGGTCCCCTTCTTGGGTACCAGATTCAACCATCCAATTGCCCCCTCATCATTTTCTCTCTGTCATCTAACAGGTATCTAAAATTTAAGTGTCCCAAATGAATTCTTGATTTCACACGTATGTGCGCAGACACACACACATGTACTTGCACTACCCCCCAGTCTTCCGTATCTGAGGACATTGTCCCAACCTCCACCAGTTATTGATGTCAACACCTTGACATCATCTCAACCCCTCTGCCTTCCTCACCCCACATTCCATCCATTTACAAGTCCCACTTTTTCTCTTGCTTAAAGCTCTCACTGGTCTCCTATCACACTGAGAATAAAATCCAGACCCTGATGTCATCTCTGACCACCCTCCCCACTGTCACTCAGAACTGTCCCCTCCTTGCTCTGCTATCCCCACCCCCTCCACCTCACCCCTGACCATTCTGAGCACAGGGCCTTTGCACAAGTGCTCCTTGCTGGAATGCTCTTCTGATGGATGACGCTCTTCTGATGGAATACTTGCTCCCAGTCATTATTCAGGTCTCAGCTCGAGTGTCAGCCCCTCAGAAGCCTTTCCTGGTTGCCTTAGCTTAAGTAACTACCCTCCCTTCCTTCGTCAGTCTCTCTGCACCATTATCTGGTTTTATTCTCTTCACAATTAATGACTATCTGAAATCACTTTACTTATTTGCTTATATCTTTATTGTCTTCTTCCTTCGACTAGAAGAGGAGCCGCTCTGGGGCAAGGACTCTGCGTGTTCACCACTGAGTCCCTAGGTCACCTGGCTCATTCGATTCGCTGATGGAACAAGTGAAAGGCAGGAGAGAATGACAACCCTGCAGCCGCTGCCTGGACGGCCTTCCAGCAGGTGATTAACCTCTGTCGGCCTCGTGCTTCTCACGGGAGGACAAAAGTCCCTGCGGGAATGCTCTGATGCTAGACAGAGCAAACGATACTAAAGTAACAATGAGAATAACAACAGCCCACACTCACTGACCTCTCTGTGCCAGGCACGGAGCTTCACAACCACGCTGTGAGGCAACACGATTATCCCCATTTTACAAGGAAGGAAAGTAAGGCCTCAGAGATTTACTTACCCACCATCCCAGAGGCAGCAAACGGCAGAGCCAGGACTCACACCCAGGAGACTAACTCCGAGGCCATTCCTCTATACCCAGCACACAGGAAATGGTCAATGAATAGCAGTATTTATTATGAATTATGTTGTAGGTCAAGGATTATCAGACATTTTCCACAAAGAGCCAGAGATTGGGGCCGGCCCCGTGGCTGAGTGGTTAAGTTGGCACACCCCACTTCAGCGGCCCAGGGTTTCACCTGTTCGGATCCTGGGCATGGACATGGAACCACTCATCAGGCCACAGTGAAGCGGCATCCCACATAGCAGAGCCAGAATGACCTACAACTAGAATATACAGCTATGTTCTGGGGGCTTTGGGGAGAAGAAGAGGAAGAAAAAAAAAGATTGGCACCAGATGTTAGCTCAGGTGCCAATCTTTAAAAAGGAAAACAAAAACACCAAGGAGCCAGATAGTGAATATTTTAGATTTTGAGGGCCGTGTGGTCTCTTTTGTTACCACTCAACTCTGCCAGCATAGCATCAGAGCAGCCACAGATAAAATGTAAATGAACGAGTGTATTCCAATAAAACTTTTTACAAAATCAGGCTGCAGGTCAGATTTAGCCTGTGGGCCATGGCTTGCCAACCCCTGTTGTAGATGAGTAAGTAATGATAAGAAGAGATGTTCACTCTATATTCCATGAAAAAGTCCATTATTAAAGAGTATAAACAGTATAATCCCATTTTTGTTTTTAAAAAACACATAAGATCAACACTAAACTGAATAGCACTTATCACTAAACAGTGAGATTATAAGTGGCAACGATGTCCTCATTTTCAGTTATGCGCATTTTCCAAAGTTGTCCATGTATTGAATGTTTAGCTTGTAAGACATTGTGGAGTCTTCCAAAAACCTAGTCCTAACTCCAAAGTTGAAAAGACGACATCATCAATAACACCACAGAACGTGGTGGAGGGTTAGTCAGGTGATTTTGTTCCAGATTCCCTGGAGGTGGGAAGACCCTCGGCAGTTCTGAAATGCAGGGCATGTGCATTTCACCTGGTTAGCTCTGGCCTAGTTATGGTGCATTTTGAATTCTAGTTAAATCGTCTTCTCCCTGAGGATCCCAGCATGAAAGCAGAAAAGGGATTTCTTCTCTGTGGCACCAAGCCAACACCTCTTTGTTTTGGATGCTTTGTGCCATGGCAACAGTTTCCAGCACCTGCCAACATCAGAGAGGACTGTTCACATACTCATAAGTTGCTTGCGTGAGCTGGCTGATTCTTCTTGTCCTTAGTGTGTCCTTGTTCCCAGACAATGCTGTCCCCACACAGAAGCAGAGGCTGCCTCACTAATAAACAAGGAGCTCCTGCCTCTGTGGGATAATTTCTGAGAGGCTAGGATGCAACAGCACGTCTAAAATTCTACCATTTAGAGAAGGTAACCTTTTTTTGGCTCATCTGATCAAAACGGCTTCGTATTCAATGAAAGCGTGGTGAATACAAGATTCTATAGAGATGTAAGATGGCATCAGATCATTTGCCATTTGTACTTTCCGTGCAAGCTCAGGTTTTATCGGGACAGAAGGAAGAGGGCATAAGGGTCCTGGTTGTCTGAGAGGGCGAGAAAGTGGTGGTCCCAAAGTGAAAGAAAGACAAAGAACTCAAAGACTGGCCTGAGGACAAAGACGCCCTTTACCCAAAGCACAGCCTTGCTGGGGGCAGCCCTGGCAGTGGGCAGCCCCTGCCGTCCACACCGCACTCAGCTCTTCAGGCCTTCTGACCCTCTCACAGGAATTCAGAAACATCACCAGTCAGTTGGTTTCATTTCTGCAGAAATAACATTCAGGGACCACTGGAGACAGTTACCATCTTCTTTCTGGTAAGGATGGAACCTGAGACTTTCCACCAGCAGGCAGCACTGTCTTAACCGCCGCCGCGGGTTCCGTTCTCGGGACCTTCCAGCTGCTGGTCAAGTTTTCCTCCTTCTGTATGGAACTTGCTGTGTTCTCCAAACCCAGCGTTCAGCAACTGTGTGTTGAACGGAACAGTCCTTTGCACACTCTTTCATTCATGGATCCTATCAATGTTACTTGTATAAGTGCTGACACCATCCAGGCACTTTTCCAAGCTACATCTCGTTCTAGCCAGCAATTCTACTTGCCTCGCCTTGAAGCCTTTCTAGATTCGTCCCACTGAGTCAGGCCCTCAGTCACTGCTTTTCAGCTCCAGAGCCTTCTGCATTTTCCCCGTCTTCCTGCACATGTGGCACCTCCGTGGTATTCCTGCACAGCTCGTGAGCAGCGGCTGCTTTTGCCTGCCCTGCATCCCCACCAGCCTCTTTTAATAATAGCTACCTAGAAACTTAAATCTTAAGCAGGGAGACGGGCCAAAAATGTCTGAAGCTTCTTTGACGGCAGCTTCCTGAATGGACTTCGTTGCTCTTAGAGCTCAGGAGCTGCCGCGTGGTTCCCGCGCTTCTCCTTGTCATCCACTCTTCAGGTGTCGTTTTCCCCTCTGCTCAATCAGGTGGGAGTCTCCTCTTTTGTTTCAGGACAAGCTGACAAGCACTTGAGACCCTGCTCCAGGACACTATGAAGAGGATGACTAAACAGCTTCTCACCAACGCAGAACACTTCCTCTTTAAAGATTAAATATATGAGCAATAAATTACTCTTCTCAAATCAGTTTTTATAAGTTGTTCTAAAAATCTTGGGAATAAAAGATGAGTCCTCTGATATCAAAGTAGTCCCAAAGAAACACCCATAAGGAAAGAAGAACGTAAGGTCACAGCTTTCAAAAACAAATGAAGAAAACTGAGAAATGGGATTTACTGTACTTCATTTTCTTATTCCCTTTTACCAGAGGGTTGTTGTAAGAATTAAATGAAATGATGAATGAAAGCGAATAGCACAGTGCTTGACACGTGGTGAACGCCCAATAAACGGTCCTAATGTGGTTCATACGCCAGGGGCAACGGACAGTCTCCGAGTTAACTAACCTAACGCTCTGCATGTTAAAAGATACATTTTTTTTTTTTTTTAAAGATTGGCACCTGGGCTAACAACTGTTGCCAATCTTTTTTTTTTTTTTCTGCTTTATCTTCCCAAACCCCCCTGTACACAGTTGTATATCTTAGTTGCCAGTCCTTCTAGTTGTGGATGTGGGACACCGTCTCAATGTAGCCTGATGAGCGGTGCCATGTCCGCACCCAAGATCCGAACCCTGGGCCACTGCAGTGGAGCGCGCGAACTTAATCACTCAGCCACGGAACCGGCCCCTAAAAGACAAATATTTTTAAAGATAAAATCATGATTCTCATACCAATGTAAGAAGAACTTATATCAAAGGTTTTATTTACTTAACCAGTGAAGGAAGCAGAAAGATGTTATAACTGGTTCAAGGAGAATTCAAACAGATATACTGATAGATGAATAGATAGGTAGATAGATGATAGATAGAGAGAGGGACATGTAGATGGAATTCAAACAGCAGACATATATCTAGATCTAGAGAGACATACAGATATAAACATTGTGCATAGATACAGATATAGGTAGATACAGATAGACAGATATCTAGACCTGGATATGCCATGGAATGAATTTACAAATCAATGCAAAACTGGCTTGTACTGGAACTATTGATCCCCTAAGGACATAATTAATTTGCATATGTGTGGATGAAAATAATTTGCATTGATATCAGATATCTATAACATGTAGTTTTAAAATACATAGCTCTTAAATAATGAAAGGCACAAATCCCAGAGAACCTGATCGCCCAGAAGAGCATGACCTAGACATAGTTTTCTACGGAAGACCCAGTAATCTATTCATCCACAATCAAAGTCTTTTATAATTTTTCTTTACACGGAAGAGAAACTCTCAAACAGAAGAGTTCTGCTGAATTAAACTCATTCTCCTTTATTTAAGATAACCTGATTATAACATAATACATTCTATGAAGCACTTAAATAATAAAGTATGAAGAAAATAAAAATCTCCATATTCCTACCACTAAGAGATAACTATTCATACTTGAAGTGTATTCATCCAGTTTTTTCTACGTATTTGTGTGCACGTGTATACATATAACTGTTTTCAAATTAGTTTTAATAAACTTTATTCTAGAAAGATATATCCAATTGTATTACATATACCTACTTGTACTCTACTTTTCCCCTTTATATCATAGACATTTTTCCTTATCATTTTTAATAGCTACAAAATATTCCATTACATGGAAGAACCATAATTTATTTCACTAACCCATCACTATTAGAAATTTAAGTTGTAACCAATTTTCAGTTATTAAAACAATGTTCCTCTCTTCTGACCAGCCTTCTCCTGCAGCGGTGCCAGCTCTGCTGAAGAAGCCAAACATCTCACATGGCCTCTGAGTGTCCAGGGGACACTGGGATCCCTAGAGCACCTTCTTCTGCTCTAGCTAACAGGCCCACCTACTGCATCAATGGCAGACAGGGGATCTGAATTAGAGTTGGAACCACCAGCTGCCTGGAACCACCCCCTGTTCTTGTCATTGTCCTGAGACACACCATACAGATTTAGACATATTTGAAAGTTTAAAATAAAAACTAAGATCATCAATGGCTTTGAGCCCAAGGCCATTTAATTCAAGATATCGTCAATCCTTTTAATTAAGATACTTTTCAATACGAAAGTATTTATAAGGAAAAATACATTATTTAGAGCTTCGTTTCTCAGAATGAAGAGTCTGAGGAAATGGAGAAAAACAGCTTTCAGTCGGGTAACAAATTGCCAAACTTTTCTTGATTCTCAGATCTTGACTTTTTTTTCAAGATCATATTTAATTAGAAACTGACACCCAACGAGAGCACGACATGCAACAACTGCCTCTCTTTAGAATACCATGTCTAGTTTTGTGTCCTCATTCTAAGGAATATTCGAGAATGGAAATCATCATCCTCTACAGGAAAGGCTTCAAGGTCCTACTGGCTACCACTTGAAAGAGGTGGTGTTGGACTTCGCTCACAGTAGGTGATCAATATTTGCTGAGTAGTGGAAGCAACAAAAAATCGACGACTCGCTGTGTGATTTCAGGGAGAGGAGGATGGCTGAGCTGGTGCCTCCATGTTTCCTTTCTAAAGTCTACATCCTTTCCATCTAGTCACGTGAGGATAATGTAAGGAAAATACTGACCGTTTTCTCTCTTTCTGTGGAGAAACGACTCCCTCCTCACAAGAAGGCTTCATGGAGCAACAGAGTTTGTTTAGACTAAGAAATGCTACTGTAATAACCAGACATTGTAACAAGCTACACAGAGGATGTGTGGAAACTGTATTCCCAGGGACTTCTGAAAACAGCACAAAGAAGGACAGCATAGGGATCCCCGGTAGAACTCCACTTCCCAAGACGGCAGGGAGACCAGATTAGTTTTTCAGATCCTCTCCAGCTCCACAAAGAAATCAAGCAGACTTTTCGCATTTGTAGAATGAATTAGTGGTTTCTCTAAAAGAAAGCAGTTGTAACTATAGCTTGGAGCTTGCTATCTACTGTTGGAATGGAAGTTGCACAGGACGTAACACCAGGCAGTAACAATCGATAATGTTATGTGTGCCTACTGTGTGCCCAGCACAACCCAGGTGGACACAATGACTAGGCCACTGGCAGAGGCAGCACACTTGTTGGGTGGGTCATGGGGCTGAGATACACAGTAATTCTCTTGGTCTTATATTCCAAACGCAAAATGCAAGCCACAGAAACTACTGCACTGTGCTCATTCCTTCTGATAGTGACCTAGAATCACACTCTCCCTGGTATGACACCCCGCACTGTTTGGTGCTGGGTCAATTCCATTCAACCTTTAAACATCTAGTATTTGTCGGACACTTTACTAATCACAAGAAACGCCAAAAGCACTTCCTCAGCATCTGCCAGGATCCTGTAAAGGAGCAGGTCTGCCCTCGAGCCTTCTCATACCCCTCCTGGGAAAGGCCTTGCAATGTGAAGGGCTGTGGCCACGTCTCCCTTCCCGTGGAAGTCTGAGTGCGGCCACCTGAGAAGGAACCGAAGCCGCGCCCCAACGGCACACCAAACGGTGCCACAAGATGGCAAGTCCTTGCTGACATTTTCAACAGACCCGCGACAGAACATCAGGCCAGCCGAACGCAAGAAGCTGGACTGCCACTTCAGGCTTTTACAAGAAATAAGATCTGTGTAACTACGTCCCACAGTACCCTCGCCCCTGAGGAAAAAGATGCTTAACTTCAAAAACAAACCATCATGCAACCGCACATTTTTTAAGGGTTGCGAAAAACGAAGATGGGATTGGGGGAAAAGGTGCTCCTTTGCTGTTTTAGGCTGGGTTGTATTTGATTATTGTAAGACAATAACTGTCCTACGTAAAATCTTACATTTTTCTTGTGCTATCTTCAGCAAGTTTAAAGATAAGACAAAATCTACCATCTTTGAGATGTAGGGGATTAGAAGGGATAGAATCCAGGACAGGGACAAACACTAGCGACAGAGATGACCCCTTGATTCTTTTACCAACCAAGCGCTAAGACGGAAATCCTGTATCCAAACCACTACCCATACCATGGATTTCTGCTACAAATGCAGCAAACAAGGCTGCAGTCCGATTTCAGGACAGCGAGCACGACGGCGAGCATCTCTCCCGAGGCCAGCTTAGCTGCAGCCCACGCAGGCACGGCTCCGCGGAGGCGGCCTCTTACCTTCGAAGAACTGGCGCAGAGCCTCGTCCTCGCCCAGCACGTCCATGGCGCTCGCGCCCCGGCTCGGTGCTCCCGGACTCGGCCGTCGGGCCTGCGGAGGGGCCGGCCGTCCTCCGGCTCAGGCCGAGGACCGCTCCTGAAAAGCCCTCGCTTGCTTTCTGCGGGAGGGAAGCATATCTTCAGCCAGCGAGCTGTGCCCGGAGAACGGTGACGTTCTCGAAACGACTGTGAAGCCAGGAGGAGAGGCAACCGTGCAGAAAAAAATTCCCCCAGCAGCAAAGCCCTCTACCCTCCTGTCGGGAACTCTCTCTGTGCTTCTGTCTCTGTCTTAAGGACCTTTGTCCTCCGGGACACACGTAATTACATAAATGGGCAATAAATATAGTCTTATCTCTTACTTGTCCTTTTACACCAATATAGCTCTCTCACTCTCTATCAACCACATCGATTCAGCTACAACCAAGCAAAGATGCAGGAGTCTTTTTCCTTCAGACAAAGGGGGCAAATCAACGTAAGCACTTTTACAGAGACCAATAATAGCAGGTAATTTAAACAGGCTTGCCATAACGAAAAGTCAGCACTTGTTAAATACTTCCAAATTTACTCACACTGAAAACTTACATTCCTTGACACACGTAGTCTAGTGCCTCCGGAGTTTATTTTCTTTAGAAGTATACACCATAAAGTACAAGAGGTCTCCCTAATGAGCAATAAAGTCACATCTGATGTAATAATTCTGACAACCAAGTAAATGGTTCACTCCTAGCTGGTTTCACTCCTAAACATAAAGCCGGACCACAGTAAATGTTTGGTTCCACTACCTAGCTATTAATTTATTTAATTACAGCCTAAGAAGACAATTAGAAAATTAAACCAGTTCTTTCAGCCTCTTCCTCTTCTCTTTCTCCCAACTCTTATTTTTAAAACGTTTTTAACCTACAGAAAAACTGAAAGGATAGCACCATGAAATACCCATACTCTTCATCTAGATTTCCTATTTAGTAATATTTTCCCACTTCTACTTTTTCTCTCTTGATATATAAATATACCTTTTTGGTTGAGCCATTTGAAAATAAGTTGCTGACATCTTGACATTTCACTCAGAAATAATTCTATGTGTCTCCTAACAAATACAGACATTCTCCCACATAACCAAAATGTCATTATTACATCTAAGAAATGTAACATTAATTTAATACTAATATCCCACATACAATTTCCATCACTGTCCCAAAAGTATCTTTTATGGCTTTTTGTTTTCTGATGAAGGATCCAATGCATGTTCACATGTCGCCTTTGGTTATGTCGTCGTGAGAACACAGAACACTCTGCTTGTCATTTTGGTGGTTGGCGGGCTTTTTATGACATGGACACTTCTTTAACAATCCAGGCCCACTATCCTGTAAAACGTGTCAGATTCTGAATTTGTCTGATTGTTTCATTATTGTTAGAATTAGTGCAGGTGATGTGGTATACTTCCTAATGAGTATTTCAAAACTTCACACCTATCAACCGTTCCTTGAAAACGAGCAAACTGATTTTACCTTGGAAAGAGAAGAGGTTTAGAGTCCTATTTTGAAGGTCACATTGGGACCCAGATCTTTAAGGACAAAACACAAAGTTGCTTAAAGAAACGGACTGTCGGGCCAGCTGCTGACATAGTGGTTAAGCTCACACACTCTGCTTCGGCGGCGTGTGGTTCACAGGTTCAGATCCGGTGCAGACCCAGCACCACTCATCAAGCCACGCTGTGGCAGCATCCCACATACATAATAGAGGAAGACTGCCACAGATGTTAGCTCAGGGACAATCTTCCTCAAGCAAAAAGAGGAAGATTGGCAACAGATGTTAGCTCCAAGACCAATCTTCCTCACAAAAAAAAAAAAGAAAAAGAAAAAAGAAACATTTTCTGTTTGTTTCAATTCAACTTGTGCTAAACTCTGCTGGGTGCAGGAAATAAAGGATGAGTAAATAATGGGCCTGCCCTCCACAGGCTCAAATCTAGGGCATGAGAAGACACAAGTAAGTATGTCAAGCAGACTCTGATACGAGCCAGGAAAACATCCCAAGATTACATAGGGAGGAAAGAGTAACTTAATCTGGGAGAATCTGGAAAGGTGTCCCAAAGATCTAGACTCCGAAGAGACTTAAAACAATGGACATGTTTTTAAAAACGGGAGCCACGGGGGGCAGAGAGACAGCACAGGCGCCGAGACGGTGTTACAGCATGTGCTTGTGCAGTGAGGGAAAAGAGGGCAAAGAGGCTGCCGAGGATCCGGGTAGATTTTGAATGTTGGGCTAAAGCTGAATTTGATTTCATGCATATTCATTCTAAGAACATCTGTGGATGACTTCTATTTGGGTAGTTGTGGTGCACGATAAAACTAAATCTAACCCAGAAAGATAGCTGTGTTACTTCTGGGTATATACCCAAAGGAAACGAAAAAAGGTTCCCAATGAGATACGTGCACATCCACGTTTATCACAGCACTATTCACAATGGCCAAGATACGGGACCAACCAAACGTCCACGGACAGACGAAGGGATAAGAAAGACGTGGTGCACACACACAATGGAGTATTATTCAGCCACGGGAAAGGAGGACATTCTGCCACCTGCAGCAACACGGATGGGCCTTGGGCATATTATGCTAAGTGACATAAGTCAGAGAAAGACAAATACTATTGGCATCACTTATATGTGGAATCTAAAAAAGTCAAACCTGTAAAAAAAAAAAAAACAGAGTAAAACGGTGGCTACCAGGGGCTGGGGGTGGAGGATAACACTGATGCTGTTTAAGGGCAGACTTGTCACAAGTGGTAACAAGCACAGAGATCTAACGAACAGTAAAATGAATATAGTAACAATACTATAATGACATAAGGTGATCAATGCCACTTCACTGGCAGCCACGATACAACATATCAATGAATCAAAGCAACACACTGTCCACCCTAAATTTACAAATCGTAACACGTCAAATGTATCAGACAAAAACAATGTCAAAAGTGATGCACGATTTAGTCACACACACACACAAAGAAAGATCGCTGTGTCAGGATGTGTCGGTCAGGGCAGCTGCTAAAGTTAGACGAGTTAAGAAACTACTTCAAGAGTCCAGGGAGGCAGTAATAAAGCCTGAAGATGATACAGAACCAAGAAGATGTGACTACTGACTGGTCACGGGAGCAAGGAAGAAGTCAGACGTGATGTTTAAAAGGATTTATAGAGGCTGGCCCAGTGGTGTAGTGATTAAAGTTCGCGTGTTTTGCTTCAGCAGCCTGGGGTTCACAGGTTCGGATCCCGGGTGCAGACCTACACGCTGCTCATCAAGCCACACTGTGGGCAGCATCCCACATATAAAATAGAGGAAGATTGGCACAGATGTTAGTTCAGGACCAATCTTCTTCACCAAAAAAAAAAAAAGAAAGAAAAAGAAAGAAAGAAAGAGAAAGAAAGGATTTATATGCCTCTAGGTGCAATACGAATTAAGAGGCCTAAGACATGTAGCCTATGGCTAAATCTGGACTTCAAGAGAAGCTCCCAGCTGTATATAAGGAAACATAAGTCATCACACTACATACACTGCCAAGTGAGGATTCGGGATCTTTCCAACAGTTCACCCAGAGACTTCACATTCTCAGCAACAGAGGAATGAGTGACAGGAAGGAAACACCACAGAGAAAGAAACCAGGTTCCACCTAATGGGCTGAGAAGCAAAGGTTAGAACCGGGTTCCCAAGTTCAATTACTCACAGGGCCAGGCAGATGAGTGAGTAAAATGGATGCAAATAAGCAAAAACCAACCGTGCAAGCACACTGATAACTGACAACTGAGCCTTAGTCTTAATGCCGGGAGACGGTGAGGGGTGGCGGGGCGCAGGGCACACCAGGGATGGCAGTCCTGCTGAGGGGGAGCCACCCAACTTCCCCCAAGAATTGGGCTCAGGGTGTCAGATGGACCATTTTAAAGGAGAAGCTGGAAATGCAGGTTTTAATTTGAAATCTTCTCCTTTTAAAATGTTGCAACCAATTTGTTTAAACAAACAAACAAACAAAAATAAACCAAAACATTGTCAAGGACAAATCCACTCATATGAACACAATTCAGCCTGCAGGCTTTCAGGTGTAACCTCCGGGTCAGAGGCAAAATTCTAACCACCAACACGGTGGGAGGAGTCAGAGAACTGACACAAGGCCTCTTCCCTTGATGATGGTCTTCACATCGCTAACATTTTCCAGTTCCGTTGGGCATCCCCGTTTTGCAGATTCTGTGGAGATTCATCTCTCGGATGGTGATTTAACGTGGCTGTGGCTTGGGCCGGTTTTGGGACGGCGTTTCCTAGAGAACTCCAGTAGATGAATGGGTAAAAGCCGAGGGGCTGTGGTCAAGTCTGGGACGTGGTTAAAGCTGGGGAGGTGATGTAGGGAACCCCGCCTCCCCAGACCGCCCCGACCTGCAGCTCCAGAACCCCGGCGTTCACAGTCCTTCCCCGCAAAGCTGCGCTGCACGTGGACTCGCACTTCCCTGAGCGCTGCCTGTGGGAGGGTTTTCTGTTCTCCAGATTTTGGCAAGTTTTCTCCTCTTCCATGGTATGGTAATGTTTTGTTTTGTTTTCAGTTTTAAAAGATTCACGCCAGGGCCGGCCCCATGGCCGAGAGGTCAAGTTTGCGCGTTCCGCCTTGGCCGCCCAGGGTTTCACCAGTTCGGATCCTGGGCGTGGACATGGCACCGATCGTCAGGCCATGCAGAGGTGGCGTCCCACATCCCACAACTAAAAATACACAACTATGTACCAGGAGGCTTTGGGAGGAAAAATAAAATCTTGAAAAATAAAAAGATTCATGCATTGTTTTCAAAGCTGATTTTTATTGCTACTTCTCTGCTAACCACCACCACTGTGAAAACTTGATGAAGATTTCCTGTTGAGTTTGGATGGTTTTTCCCATGTGACTGGGAAGCCACTCAATGACTTGAAGCAGGGAAGTGACATGATCTGATTTTTGTTTTAAAAAGATCACGTTGGCTGCTGTGCCAGTGACTGAGCAGGGCGTGGAGGCCCGGACACCAAGAGATTACAGCAGGAGACCAGGGGACACACGATGCTGGCTTGGGCCGAGGGTGGTGAGCATGAGGGAAGTGGACAGACTTGAGATATGTCTGGGAGATGCCGATGGGACCTGCTGATGGACTGGACGGGCAGTGAGGTGGGGGTGAGGGAAATGGAGAAACCAAGACTACGTCCGAGATTGCTGCTTAAGCAACCGGCACGAGTTAGGTTTGAGATGCCCACTGGAAACCCAAGTAGAGCCGCCAAGTGGGCACACGGACACAGGGTCTGCAGCTAAGGAAGTGTTAACGTCAGGGCTGGAGATGTAATGCATAGGTAGTTTTTAAAGCCAGGGGCCTAGATGGGAAGACCTAACGAATACTTAAAGAGAAGGGGCCCAGGGCAAAACTCTGGGGACTCCAGTATTTAAAGGTTGAGCTAAGAAAGAGCCAGCTGGAGCTGTGGCCAGAGCTGTCACAGAAAACTCCAGATTCCGCACCATGCTTGGTCAGACCCCCGCCCACCTCTCCAGTTGTCTCCCCACTCCCCCCACCACAGTGCTACACTGGGTCTCCTCGCCGCTTTTCCAATCCACCAAGTTCGTTTCTTCCTCAGGGCCTTGACACCAGCTTTAAGTGTCTCCCGTCACAAGGCTGGGTCCAATCAGGGCCCAGCTTAAAAATGTCACCTCCCAAATGTGGCCTTTCCTTAGCACCCAATCTGAAGTAGCCATTCATTTCTTCTCTAGCCCACAACGCCATTTTAAGTATCTAGAGAGCACTTACCACATCTTCTAACATTTGTCTTTTTGCCCGTTTCTCACTAGACTGAGAGCTCTTGAGAACCGAGACTCGTCCGTCTTGCTCACGGCTGTGTCTCCAGCACCGGCAGTGGCACCTGGCACACACAAGACTCTCAAATATGTGTGAATGAACAAGGAGGAATTCGCTCTTTCTGGAAGCTCTACACAAAAATTACGGATGCTACTGGGTCTTTATTTGTCTACATGTCAAAGACAAGAAATTCAGTTGTCTGTTGAGATGGTAATTGTACAGAATTCCATGGGAAAAAAGAACTTTTTCTAGCACAAAAGTTAAACACAAATACAAATTCACATCACTTTGAATTTTGTTTTAAACATTGTGTCTTACAGGAAAAAAATCACCTAGGGAAAAATACAACAATGAAAACCTTTAAGAACAAAAGCTTCTGAATAAAAGCAGACCGGTTCTAGACTCTGGATGCACAAAACAAGCACACACGGGGTTCACGTGCTGGTAAGTGGCCGGCTGGGGGGCTGCCGTTCTTCTGAGCACTGAGACCCAAGGTTCAGAAACCAAGTCTCCTCTGTTCTTCTGTGTCGATGCTGAGTCAAAGGTGTGGATTCTTAGAGGCCCCAAGAGATCACCCAACTCAGCCTCTACTGAGGAGGCCCGGGGAAGAGGACCCGCCACCTTCGCAGGTGGGAGCCACGCCTGGAGAACGCGGGCCTGATCCCCAGCTGTCGCCATCAGGCCAGGCTCTCTTCTCAGTGCTGAATCTATGCACAGAAATTTACCCGGAAGTCTTTTCCTCTTTTTTTAGAACTGGTAACTTGGGCAATCATATTCTCTCTAGAAGCGCTCTCCTGAAGCTACATTAAGCTGCACGCTAACGTTCCTTCCGTCTCCCTCCCCTCTCCACTCCTGCTGCTCCTCCAGTCAGGCGGTGTCATGGTAACTCAGGGCTCAGCACCACGTCTCCCTACTCCAGTCTCCCTCAAGCTCTCGTCCGACCCCACGGGGAACTACTCCCAAATTCACCTCCACGCCTGACCCCATCATTGAATTTAGACTTCTGTGTCCAACACCCACTTAACCTCTCCACTTTGATGCTCAATGCGCATCTCAAGCTTAAAGGGTCAAACACTGAATTTTGGGATCTGTTCCACCCTACATAATTTGCATCTATCCCAGATTTCCCCGTCTCAATAAACTGCAGCAGTAGCTCAAGCCAAGAGCCTAGGATTCAGACCTGATTTCCTTTCCTCTCTCTCAAATCCAACCCATCGACAGGTCCTGTTTGGTTTCTGGAATGCAGGAGCATGTGACTGGACTAGTCATAATCCTGGGTTCACAGCACACCACAACAGTCTGCAGGATTCTCCTACTCGTTCCTTCACTCCCTCACAGATTTACTCTTGATGACAAAGGAATCCCTCATCCTCCCAGGGACCAGGACGCTAACAATGACTTACTCACGTGTCTGCCCCTCCCCATTCTCTCCCTGACCTCCCCACACCCAGAGGCAACCCTACCCTGAACTTTGGGTTTATCACCTCCTCAGGTTTTTAAAATAGTTCTGTCTTGTAATATGCCCAAACAACTGTTCCATTTTCATTTTTGAACTCTGTGAGAAAAGTGTTATGTCATATGCAGTCTTCTGAGAGTTTCGCTTTTTCATGCAATCCATGTTACCAGTCGCTGTGCTGCATGTAGCTGATGTTCATTCACTTTTCCTGCCACGTAATAGTCCATCATGTGAGCATGCAACACTTTATCTTCCTGTAGATGGACATGTGGATTTTCTTCTGGAACATTCTTATGTAAGTATTCTGGGGCACTCTGTGCAAGTACTTTTCGAATTTAAGCCTACAAGTGGAATTGCTGGGCCATGAGTATGTCAATGTTCAACTTATCACATGAACGGTGTCTCACAGTAGATACCTGTTGGCACTCCCATCAGCGATCTATGAGTAACGCTCTTGAAATTCTCTCCAAAACTTCACTGTGTTGGGCTTCTTAATCTGTGCTTGTTGACTGAATTTAAACACCTCAGTGTGGTCTGATATGCTTTCCTAACCATTAACAGAATGAAAACCACTCAACGTGTTTATTGGTCCATGTGTACGTCTGGTTCTGTGGAGGACCTATTTCAGTCTCTTGTTCATTTTTTTGTTAGGGTGTCTGTTTTTTATGTTGATCTGTAGAATTTCTGCATATACTCTTCATACTAATCTACTATTGGTTATGAGTTTTCAAATATCTTCTCACAGGTTGTAGTTTGGCTTTAGTATGTCTTTTGACGGAAGTTTTAAAATTTACAATTTATAATATAGCACAACTCACTTCCTTTTAACAGTTAGTTATCTTTCACGGTTTCTTTTGCTTCCAGTTTAAGAAGTCCTTTTTTTTTTCAGTTATTTTATTGAGGTCATACTGATTTATAGCGCTGTGTAATTTCAGGTATACAGTATTATGTCAGTTTCTGTATAGATTGCTTCGTGCTCACCACCAATAGTCTAATTTTTATCCGTCACCAGACATATGTGTCCCTTTACCCTTTTTGCCCACCCACATCCCTTTGCCCCTGGTCACCACTAATCTGCTCTCTTTGTCCATGTGTTTGTCTGTCTCGCACATATAAGTGAAATCATGCAGTGTTTGTCTTTCTCGGTCTGGCTTATTTTGCTTAACATAATACCCTCAAGGTCCATCCATGTTGTTGTGAATGGGATGGTTTTGTCTTTTTTATGGCTGAGTAGTATTCCATTGAATATAAATATCTCTTCTTCTTTATCCAATCATCAGTCGATGGAAACTTGGGTTGCTTCCACATCTTAGCTATTGCTAATATGCCGCAATGAACATAGGGGTGCATAACCTCTTTGAATTGTTGATTTCATGTTCTTTGGATAAATACCCAGTAGTGGGATGGCTGGTTCATAGGGTATTTCTATTTTTAACTTTTTGAGAAATCTCCATACTGTTTTCCATAGTGGCTGCACCAGTTTGCATTCCCACCAGCAGTGTATGAGGATTCCCTTTTCTCCACAACATCTCGAACATTTGCTATATTTTCTCTTGATGATTACAGCCATTCTAACAATGTAAGGTGATATTTTAGCATAGTCTTGATTTGCATGTCTCTGATGATTAGTGATGTTGAACATCTTTTCATCTGCCTATTGGCCATCTGTGTATCTTCTTTGGAAAAATGTCTGTTCATTTCCTCTGTCCATTTTTTTATCAGGTTGTTTTTTGTTGTTGTTATTGAGTTGTATCAGTTCTTTATATATTTTGGAAATTAATCCCTTGTCAGATACATGACTTGCAAATATTTTCTCCCAGTTGGTGAGTTGTCTTTTCATTTTGTTCATAGTTTCCTTTGCCGTGCAGAAGGTTCTTAGTCTAATGTAGTCCCATTTGCTTATTTTTTGTTTCCCTTGTCTGAGTAGACATGGTATTTGAAAAGGTGCTGCTAAGACCGATGTCAAAGAGTGTACGGTCTACATTTTCTTCTAGGAGTTTTATGGTTTCAGGTCTTACATTCAAGTCTTTAATCCATTTTGAGTTAATTTTTGTGTATTGCGAAAAATAATGGTCTACTTTCATTCTTTTGCATGTGGCTGTCCAGTTTTCCCAACACCATTTATTGAAGAGACTTTCCTTTCTCCATTGTATGTTCTTGGCTCCTCTGTCGAAGATTAGCTGTCCATGGATGTGTGGTTTTATTTCTGGGCCTTCAGTTCTGTTCCACTGATCTGTGTGTCTGTTTTTCTCCCAGTATCATGCTGTTTCGATTACTATAGCTTTGTAGTGTATTTTTAAGTCAGGGATTGTGATGCCTCCAGCTTTGTTCTTTTTTCTCACAATTTCTTTGGCTATTTGGGGTCTTTTGTTGTTCCATATAAATTTTAGGATTCTTTGTTCTACTTCTGTGAAGAACGCCATTGGGATTCTGATTGGGATTGCAGTGAATCCATAGATTACTTTATGGATTTCAACTATGTTTCTTCTTCCAATCCATGAGCATGGAGTATCCTTCCAATTCTTTATGTCTTCTTCAATTTCTTTCAATAACGTCTTATAGTTTTCATTGTATAGGTCTTTCATCTCCTTGGTTAAATTTATTCCCAGATATTTTATTCTTTTGTTGCGGTTGTAAGTGGGATTGTATTCTTGACTTCTCTGCTAGTTCATTATTAGTGTATAGAAATGCAATTGATTTTTGTAAGTTGATTTTGTACCCTGCAACTTTGCTGTAGTTGTTGATTATTTCTAATAGTTTTTTGGTGGATTCCTTAGGGTTTCCTATATATAGCATCATGTTGTATGCAAACAGCATGAGTTTCACTTCTTCCTTTCCAATTTGGCTACCTTTTATTTATTTTATTTATTTCTTTTAAAGATTGGCACCTGAGCTAACTGTTGCCAATCTTTTTTTTGCCCCTGCTTTTTCTCCCCAAATCCCCCCAGTACATAGTTGTATATTTTAGTTGTGGGTCCTTCTAGTTGTGGCATGTGGGACACCACCTCAGTGTGGCCTGACGAGTGGTGCCATGTCCGCGCCCAGGATCCAAACTGGCAAAACGCTGGGCCACCAAAGCAGAGCAGGCAAACTTAACCACTCGGCCACGGAGCTGGCCCACTAGATACCTTTTATTTCTTTTTCTTGCCTAATTGCACTGGCCAAAACCTCCAGTACTATGTTGAATATGAGTGGCAAGAGTGGGCATCCTTGTCTTGTTCCTGTTCTCAGAGAGATGGCTTTCAGTTTTTCACCAGTAAGTATGATGTTGGCTCTGAGTTAGTCATATATGGCCTTTATTATGCTGAGGCACTTTCCTTCTATACCTATTTTATTCAGAGTTATCATAAATGGATGCTGGATCTTGTCAAATGCTTTCTCTGCATATATGGAGATGATCATGTGGTTTTTGTTACTCATTTTGTTAATGTGCTGTATCACATTGATTTGCAAATGTTGAACCATACCTGCATCCCTGGTATAAACCCCACTTGATCATGGTGTGTGATCCTTTCAATGTATTGCTGTATTCGGTTTGCCAGGATTTTGTTGAGGATTTTTGCATCTATGTTCATCAACAATATCAGCCTGTAATTTTCCTTCTTTGTGTTGTCCTTGACTGGTTGTGGTATCAGGCTGATGTTGACCTCATAGACTGAGTTAGGAAGTGTTCCATCTTCTTCAATTTTTCAGAGTAGTTTGAGAAGGACAGGTATTAACTCTTCTTTGAATGTTTGGTAGAATTCTCCAGAGAAGCCATCTGGCATGGATCTTTGTTTTTTCGAAGGTTTTTGATTACTGTTTCTATGCCTTTACTTGTGATCAGTCAGTTCGGATTCTCTATTTCTGATTCAGTTTGGGATGTTGTATGAGTCTACGAATTTATCCATTTCTTCCACGTTATCCAATTTGTTGGCATGTAGTCTTTCATAGTATTCTCTTATAATCCTTTGTATTTCTGTAATTTCTCCTCTTTCATTTCTAACTTTGAGACTTTTCTTTTTTTCTTAGTGATTCTTGCTAAGAGTTTGTCAATTTTGTTTACCTTCTCAAAGAACCAGCTCTTAGTTTCATTGATCCTTTCTATTCTTTTTTTTTTTTTTTTAGTCTCTGTTTCATTTATTTCTGCTCTAGTTTTTACTATTTCCCTCCTTCTGCTGATTTTGGGCTTTGTTTGTCCTCTTTCTAGTTCGGTTAGGTTTAGTTTAAGATTACTTATTTGAGCTCTTTCTTGTTTGTTGAGGTAGGCCTATACTGCTATAAATTTCCCTCTTAGAACCACTTTTGCTGCATCTCATAATAGTTGGCATGTTGTATTTTCATTTTCACTTATCTCCAGGTATCTTTTTAATTTCTCCTTTGACTTCCTCATTGACCCAATGGTTATTCAGTAGCACGTTGTTTAGTCTCCACATATTTGTGACTTTTGCAACTTTTATCTTGTAGTTGATTTCTAGTTTCATAGCATTGTGATCAGAAAAGATGCTTGATATGATCTCAATCTTCTTAAACTTATTGAGGCTTGCCTTGTTTCCCAACATACAATCTATCCTTGAGGATGTTCCATGTGCACTTGAGAAGAATATGTATTCTGTTATTTATCTATTAAGTCCATTTGGTCTAGCGTTTAAGTCCACCATTTCCTTGTTGACTTTCTGTCTGGATGGTCTATCCATTGCTGTAAATGGGGTGTGGAGGTCCCCTAGTATTATTGTGTTGCTGTCAATTTCTCCCTTTAGGTCTGTTAATAGTTGCTTTATATTCTTTGGTGCTACTGTGTCAGGTACATACATATTCATACATGTTACATCCTCTGGGTAGAATGTCCTTTTTATCATTATATACTGCCCCTCTTTGTCTCTCATTGTTGTTTTTTATCTTGAAGTCTGTTTTTTCTCATATAAGAATGGCAACATCTGCTTTCTTTAGCTTGCCATTTGCTTGGAGTTATCGTCTTCCATCCCTTTACTCTGAGCTTCTGTTTGTCTTTAGAGCTGTGTTTCCTGGAGGCAGCATACTGTTCCATCTTATCTTTCAATCCATCCAGCCATGCTGTGGTTTGATTGGAGAATTCAATCCATTTATGTTTAGAGTGATTATTGATACATCAGGGCTTAATATTGCCATTTTATCTCGTTTTCTGGTTGTTCTATATTTCCATTGTTTCTCTTCCCTTGTATTTCTGACTGCCATTTCAGTTTGACAGTTTTCTATGATGGTTTTCTCAGTTTTCTATTTATGATTTGTGGCTTTGCTGTGATTTTTTTTAGTGGTTGCCATGAAGTTTGAATAAAGGATCTCATAGATGATACACTCTGCTTTCTGATAGGCTCTTGATCTCCACTAGCCTAAGCAGATCCCATCACTTTTCTCTTCCCCTTCTGCATTATTGTTACCACAAATTATTTTTTTGTGTTGAGTTGGTGACTAAACTGCAGTTTTTATAGTTATTTTTTATGCTTTCCTTCCCTTTATCATTTGTTATAATTGTTTGCTAACCTATTCTGATAGAGAGCTCCAATTTTCTGATTTTATTGGTTTACTTATCTCCTTGCTCAAAGCTTCGTAAACCTTTGCCTTTTTGTTTCAAGTAGGAGGGCTTCCTGTATCATTTCTTGTAAGGGAGGTCTACTGGTGATGAACTCCCTCAGCTTTTGTTTATCTGGGAAAACTTTTATTTCTCTGTCATATCTGAAGGACAGTTTTTCTGGATAAAGTATTCTTGGCTGAAAGTTTTTTGTCTTTCGGGATTTTGAATATATCATTCCACTCTCTCCTAGCCTGTAAGGTTTCTGCTGAGAAATCCACTGAAGGCCTGACAGGAGTTCCCTTGTAGGTTGTTTTCTTCTGCCTTGCTGCCGTTAATATTTTTTCTTTGTCATTGACTTTTGCAGTTTTGCTATTACATGCCTTGGAGAGGGTCTTTTTGCACTGATGTAATTAGGAGTTCTATCGACTTTGTGTACATGTAAGTCCAGTTCCTTCCCCAAGTTTGGGAAATAATCAGCTATTATTTCTTTGAACAAGCTCTCTGCTCTTTTCTGCCTCTGGAGTACCCATAATCCTTATGCTGCTTTCCTTATTTGAGTTGGATATTTCTCAAAGAATTCCTTCATTTTTAAAAAATCTTAGTTCTCTCTCCTCCTCCACCTGAAGCATTTCTAGATTCCTGTCCTAATTCACTAATTCTGTCCTCCATAATGTCAGCTCTATTTTTCACGGTTTCTAGATATCTTTTATCTCATTAACTGTGTTCTTCATACCCAGAATTTCTGTACAGTTTTTTTAAGGACTTCAATCTCTTTCGTGAAGTATTGCATCTGCTCGTTAATTTTATTCCAGAGCTCACTGAACTGTCTGAGTTTTCTTGCAACTCACTGAGTTTCCTTGTGACAGCTATTTTAGGTTCTCTGTCAATTGTGTTGTAAGTTTCTGTGACTTCAGGATTGGTTTCTGGACACCTGTCATTTTCCTTTGCTCTGAAGTGTCACTGCAGTTTTTTGTGGTGTTTGATAAACTGATCCTTTGTTAGCACATATGTGGTAGTATCAGGTCACAGATTCCACCTGCCACCGCTGGTGGGGAGCAGGAGCTGTGTTTCTGATCCTGCCCCCTCTGCTGGAAGGTGTGCAGGTACAGCTGCGTTTGCACAGTCTGGCCACAGCTGCTCAGCAGGTCACTCTTGCAGGGGTGGGGTCTCAGTGCTCAGCAGACGAGTTTACGCCAAGGCAGGCCAGCACCACACTCACAGGTGGTTTGGCTGAGCCTCTAGCTTGGTGGGCAGGGCGCCTTCGCGAGGGCTGAGCTACCACCACTCACCACTCAGTGGGGAGCATTCCCGCAGGCAGGGCTGCCATGGCATAGTGGGTGCTCCCACAGGCCAGGCTACCACTCCAAAAGCGTTCATGTGCGCAGACCGAGCTGCCCCCACCACCTCTTAATCACACCAGCCGCTGTGTGAGGCGCCAGGACCCGGCTCACTGCTGCTGGGAGGGGCAGGGGTGTGCTCACCTAGTTCCACTGCCTCCCGGGATCCAGTCCACCCACCTCCAGGCGCATGGCTGTGTGGATCTCTCAGGCATCCTGTTGTGCTGTGTGAATCTGCTGTCGGTTAGTGAATGTCCGTTTAGTTGTAACTTAGAGGGGAGAGACAAACGGAACAGCTCACTCCTCCATGATGCTGACGTCACCTCCTCCAAGAACTTTTTTTGTTGCTTTTCAGGAAGACTCGTCCTGAGCTGATATCCACAGCAATCTTCATCTGTATTTTTTTTGTATGTGGGTCACCACCACAGCATGGCAGGATCTGAACCTGTGAACCTGGGCCACTGAAGCTGAAGGCACTGGACTCAACCACTATGTCAAGGGGCCAGCTCCCCAAGAAGTTCTTAAAGCATGATCAGAGAAGATACTCACCTATGTTTTTGAAATATATTTCACTTATAACTTCAACCATATTTTCTACAGAAAAAGTTCAAAAGTTTCAGGACATGTAAAACAGTTGTTTTTTGTGTATGGTATGAGGAAGAGATCCAACTTTATATCTTCTTTTCTCTTTTTTTGTTGGCTCCATTTAATTCCGAGTCCTTTCTATCACTGATCTGCCACACCTTCCCTGTCGGTATGAAATTTGTACATTGTGTGCAGGCCTCTTTGGGGCTCTCAGTTCTATTCCAATGGCCAGTTTGTCTATTTCTGCACTAATGTCACACTCTTAAATACTTTAGCATCATAAAAAGTCCTTCTGGTAGGATAAATTCTCCCTCCTTTCTTCTTCTTAAGTGCCTTGGTCATTCTTCATCCTTTATTCTGCCACATAAACTTCAATCAGTTTGTCAGTTCCACGAGAAATGCTGAGATTTAGTTTGGAGATGCACTAAATCTATGTGGAGAGAAGTGGTTTTTAAATTGTCTTTTTACTCATGAACATAGGATCACTCTAGTCCTCTTCAATGTCTTTCAGTAAAGTTTTATAACCTTCTGCATATAAGTCTGGCACATCTTTGGTTAGATTTATTACTAGGCATTCTAGAACTGTTTTTGCAATTGTTTGGCCTCTTTTTAAAATTCTATTTTCTAATAGTTTGTGGCTGTATGTAAGTACAATTCACAATTATATACTGATCCTATATTTAGCCACCTTACTAAACTCTCCAATGGGGTCTAATACTTTGCTGGAAGGCTGTTTTGGATTTCCTATGTAGATAATCACATCATCTGCAAATAACAACAGTTTTACTTTCTCCTTTCCCATCATTATACCTGTAATTTTCTCATCTGGCTGCACTGGCTAACATTTATAGGACAGTTTTGAAAAAAAGGACAGTGATCATCTTTGTCCCATCGTTGATTTTAAAAAGAATGCTTCTGATGTTTCCCTGCTTCAGGTGGTATTTATTACAGGATTTTTAAAGATACTCTTTACCAAGTTGAAAAGTACCCTTCCACTTATAGATTACTAAAGCTATCACTAATGGCTATCTTTATCAAATGTTTTTCTGCATCTATTGATCAGATGGCTTTTTGCTTTTATTCTGTAAACGTGGTGAATGAGACGTACAAATTTTCAACACCACCACTTTTGCATTCCTAGGATGAGCACCACTTGGTCAGTGTGTGAGCGTCAGGTGGCTTTTGAGTATGTGTTCATGACAAAACGGGCCTATGGTCTTGCTTTCTTGGACTGTCCCTATCTGGCTTTAGTATCCATGTCATCCAGGGTTTTAAGGTAGGAGACATACCTTATTCTATTCCCTGCAAGAATTTATGCAAGATTAGAATAACCCACTCTTGGGGCTGACCCTGTGGCTGAGAGGTCAAGTTCACGCACTCCACTTCAGCAGGCTGGGGTTCACTGGTTCAGATCCTGGGCACCGACCTAGCACTGCTCATCATGCCATGCTATGGTGGTGTCCCACGTAGAAGAACTAGAATGACTTACAACTAGGATACACAATTATGTACCGGCACTTTGGGGAGGAAAAAACAAAAAAGAAAGAGGAAGATTGGCAACAGATGTTACCTCAGGACCAATCTTCCTCACCAAAAGCATACTTAAAAAAAAAAGTGGGGGGCCAACCCGGTGGCGCAGGGGTTAAGCACCCACGTTCCGCTTCTCGGCAGCCCAGGGTTCACCGGTTTGGATCCTGGCTACGGACACGGCACTGCCTGGCACGCCATGCTGTGGTAGGCGTCCCACATATAAAGTAGAGGAAGATGGGCATGGATGTTAGCTCAGAGCCAGGCTTCCTCAGCAAAAAAGAGGAGAACTGGCAGTAGTTAGCTCAGGGCTAATCTTCCTCAAAAAGAAAAAAAAGTGCTAAAAAAAGAAAAAAGAATAACCCATTCTTTAAACTTTGGTGAAAACATCTACTTATGCCTGGAGCTTTCCTTGAGGGAGAATTTTTAATTGCTTCCTTTCTTTTAATATTAACAGTACTGTTCAGGCTTCTGATTTCTTCTTAGTCAAAATGTAACATTTTTCTAGGAATTTTTCCCTTTGTTTTGAATTTTCAAATGTACTGGTGTGTTATTCATAATACTCATGTATTTACTATCTGCAGAATCTGTAATGACAGACCCTTTTCATTCCCAATACGGCTTACTTGTGTATTTTTTCTCCATGATAAACTTGCCAGAAAATTTTTGTCTGTTTGTTCATCTTTTCAGTCAACCAACAGCTTTGCTGATCCCCTACTGCATCCTTGATTTCTACTTCTATTTCTGCTCTACCTCCTGCCTTTACCTTTATCTTGTTCTTCTGTAACTTCTTTAATTGGGCACTGAGCTCATTTAAGAAATATAAATAAGGATTTAAAGCTATAAAATTTCCCTTGAAGCACTACTTTCTCTGCATCCTTGTAAGTTTTGATATTCATTAGTCAGTCCCTAGCATTTTAAAACTTCTTCAATTTTGTCTTCTTCTTAAGTTTTCTTGAACTCAGTTCTTCACATTATGTAGCACCCATCTCTATCCCTGACAATGGTTTGTCCCAATGTCTGTTTCGTCTGATACTAGCAGAACCACACTGGCTTTCTTCTGGTATTTTTCTGTTATCTTTATTCCTGTCTTCTACTTCAACCTTCCCATGCCCTTACACTTTGTGTATAAATATACATTTTAATCCAACTTGACTATCTTTCCCTGGGGAGCTTCTCTCACCATCTCACTGTTTTATTTCCATATCACACTACTTATTTCCCTATTTTTTTCCTGTTTCACTTTTAGTCGGTCTCTCTCCCTGCCCTCTAACAAGACAAGAACTTCAACGTATCCCGTGCGCTCTGGTCTCTTCCCACCCTCCCTGCGTTGATACTGGAAAGAACTTTAGCTCCAGATTGCTGTGGATATACTTTCTGTTCCTTATTTTCTTTAGCCTTCCTTTTCATTTATTCCTTTAAAGTCATCAGCAAATTTTCCCTGAGTATGTAGTCACTCTCCCCAAGTCTCTTGTAACATCTCCTGGATTTCTCTTTTTATTTAAGTAACTCTCCAAAAGCGTTTTTAATTTGCATCGTTGTGTGGGAAATCTTCTGAAGCTTTGAAAGTCGGGGCACATTTTTATTAAGCCCTCACATTAGACTGACTAACTATCAGGACATAAACTCTAGTTTCAAAGTTCTTTTCATGTTCAATTTCAGATTCTTGGGCTGAGGACGGTAATGATGGTTTCCACCACAACAAGCCATTCTCAAATACCCGTTTCCTGTGGACTCCCATCCATCCTGGTGACTGAGTCTTCTACCCCTAAGGTTGACCAACCTTTGAGACAGGATTAAAAACCAACCATCTTCAGAAAACCAGCCCTCTCAAACACTGCTGCTGTGAAAATAAATTGGTTCAACTTACACAGAGGACAATCTGGCAAAGCAGATCAAATAGTTTAAAACACATACACCTCGCTTGACCCAACGACTCTACTTCCAGGTGTCTACATGAAGGAAACACTCCAACAACATGAAGAGAAGTATGCATAAGGATACTCACCACAGCATTAGGATATGAAAAAAAAAAAAATCGTAAAACCACCTAATCTCCAAACACAATTAGCTAAATTATGTTAACATCCCATAGTCAAAACCTTGAGGTGATTAAGATGTGTAAAAAATATTTAAGGGGAAAAAAAAGCAAAAAAGTCTACTTTTTGTTTCAGAAATATGCATATGTAGGTAGAAAACACCTGAGAGCTGGAAGGCTATTATTCTTCACGAGTGTCAACAGCAGCTCTCGACAGAGAGACTGAAGCGGTTTCTCATTTCTCCTTTTTGCTTTCTGTAAATAATCTTTTTGGAAGCCTAATATATAAAACACATGAAAACACAGCCACTCTAGTGGGGGCCGGGAGCTGATCCTGTCCACTCAGCCTCCTTCCTTGCACTCTCGGGAAGCTATGCAGGTTGGAAACCACAATTCAGTACCCTATTTGCATGTCAGAGCTAGAAGAGAAAGCAAAACACATTCAAACATTCATTTATTTATTTAGTGCTTTTTTTTTGCAACTATAAATTACAATCTCTAGCAATTACCTGTAGTTCTTTATAGTGTGTTCAACTAAAGAATAAGCAAACACAGCATAGGTCAATTTAAAAGAAATCACAGTACTTCTTAGTGTAATTTGCAAAAGCGGGAACAAGTCTTGGGCCCACTCCTTGGAAATAAATATCAAGTAACCATAAAAATATCCAGCCATTTTCCAGATATTCAGGGAGGTTCATGCATGGTCCCAGGCAGAGCATCAGAGTTCCTCTTTGAAATATCCCAGCTTTGCCAATGACATCTCTTTTCTCAACTGCATAACTTCCCAAAACATCTGATCAACTATACAAACAAAAAAGAGAGACACATAAATCATAAAATACCATCTTAATCATTTTTAATGTGTTTCACTGAAACTTTAGCTAAAATGCCAAGTGGACATTTCCTGATGACATACCTAATGCCTCCATCTTCTATCACTATTTCACACAAACTTTTTCAAGTATTTGTGAGCAGCCCAGTTTTATGAATAAAGAAGTAATATTTACCAGTTTTGCCAAAACTACAGTCACGCATCACTTAACAACAAGGAAACATTCTGAGAAATGTGTCCTTAAGTGACTTTGTCATTGTGTGAACATCACAGAGTGCACTTACACAAACCTAGATGGTACAGCCCACTACACACCTAGGCTCTATGGTACTCATCTTACGGGACCACCATCATATATGCGGTCCACTATTGACAGAAACGTCATTAGGAGGTGCATGACTGTATTTGTTAGACACATCAATGACTATCACTTTAGCCCAACAGAAGGTGGATATTTCAGTGTCCTGAGTAAATGGCAACGCTGTTGCCTTCCTAAGTAATCACACTCAATGTTCTGTTATTCAAGAGTTACTATCTAACGTATAGATCTTCTTGCCCTAGTTTGCTACATCTTCACCATTTCACTCTTAATTAACACTAACAGAGAGTAAACAGGAAAAAAAGAGAAAGAAGAGACGATCCAGGAACTCTAACATTCTTTGTGAATAATAACAGGGAAAGGTTTTGCATATGGCACAAATTAGAAATGAAAATAAATGTAGACGTCTTCCTCCTCTGACATATGATCAGATTAGACTGATTCAGATCAGTGGTTCTCAACTGGGGGGGATTCTGTCCCCAGGGGTGCATCTGGCAGTGTCTGGATATACTTTTCACTACTGGCATCTACTGAGTAAAGCCCAGGACGCTGCGGAGCACCCCACGAGGCACGAGACAGCCCCCCCAGTGAAGAACTATCCAGCCCAAATGTCAGTAGTACCAAGGCTGACAAACTCTGCTTTAGACTCAGTTGCCCTAAATCCTTTTTGGTACAAGGCACAAATAACACACAGACTTTAAAATTAATAATATTTATTTACCACAAACCCACACAATATGACGTGTTCCAAGTACCATGAAGTGGAAAAGGGACAGAAACCACAGAAGACACCACTTTATCATCATCTCTACACTCACGACAATTTCTTCTTATTTTCATGAAGTAAATTATCTTTTAGTCTTTCCTAGAAAACTTCTTATTTGAACAAGGAGAAAAACGTGCTGGACAATGTAACCTAACATAAATCATCTGTTCTCCACCTAAAATCCTATTACCCACTGACAGGTACACAAAGACTTCAGTTTTACTGAAGTCACAGGTCGAACTGTACAGTTTAAAGACTCCTTTTAGCTACACAGCCTTTTGAAATTCAACATTAATTAGAGACAAGATTCACCCCATTCTTTAATAGGCATTAAAATCTAATCATACTGGATTCTAAGTAAATATGACCATTCTCAACATACCAGAGCTTGAGAAATACTAAATTTTCACCAGCATAACTCATTTTTCTACAGATTTAAGATGCACTGGTTTACATGATTGAAAGATAGTCGGCTTCTACTAGTTTTTAAGTATAAGAATATTTTCAGTGCCTGAAAACACAATCAACAGGAAATTTCCCACAACTTCAAATGGAAAGCGGGCGTGGACTTGCCCCAGCCCAGGACTTGCTGTTTCTGGTTTATAACAGTCACGCATCCTTGAGAAACACTGCTCTGGGGTCGTCAGGCCACGTTCGCTTCGTGCCTGGTATTTACGACAGTCACTATGAAGCTATCAGTAATCATGAAAGACCACATGAAAAATACCAAAACACCTGCGCAAGGCTGGCTCTCCTGTGTCTATCATCTGCACGTTTCTGCTGACTTAGAATACAGTAATCTGAATTTAGATTCAGAACACAGCAGTCTTTATTCCTCTCAGAATTATCCTCTTGACTGCTTTATTAATGCACACGTGAAAGTAGAAAATACAGAAAAAAACTGTGTTAGCTCCCCGTGGTTTCTACCAATTAAAATAAATCTGGCCACACCTAGAACTCACTCACTTTTATTTCTTAAGGAGTGAACTTCATGAGCTTTGCTCTCCCCTCACATTTGCCGTCTGGTTTATCACATACC
The DNA here is from genome assembly GCF_041296265.1 of Equus caballus. Lineage (NCBI taxonomy): Eukaryota > Metazoa > Chordata > Mammalia > Perissodactyla > Equidae > Equus > Equus caballus. The sequence continues at coordinate 97,771,730 of NC_091689.1, read as the reverse complement.
CCTGAACAGTTACACGTGATCCTACTTGAAAATCAAAATTAGAGTAAATGAGGCAAATATAAGGACGAAATACAGTGTGTTTTAAGAGACATTTTGTTCCCAAATTCCACACACATTTTATCAGAACTATAAAAAAGATTCAATATAAATGTACCAATAATAAAGTTTATTTGAGCATTACTACCATGCTCTAAATTTTTTACTGAACTTTCACGTAAATATTTTAAATCAAATTAAGAACACTCACCATCCTGCTGTTTCACAAGTCCCTGCTGAATGTACCGAATGTACGTAAAAAAGTTACACACAGAAGTGATCTAGGCCAAAAGGAGAAAAGGTCACCAATAGCCCACCATCTCACCTCAGAGCGAGCTTTATCAGAACCCATGGTTAAGGTACTTACCCTGTATCTGCAAAAAGGAGAAATATAATAATAGTTGCTTGAGTCCCCTAACTTAATTCTGTGTTTACAGGACTTACTCAGGCCAGTGAGAGCACATTTTCTGTAAAATAATGATAAAGTTTAGTTGTTTAAAATGAGAAGCATTTTGCCCCCACCTTCTGTACAAACCATATACTCCTTCAGTAAGAAAACAGGTGTTTGAGAACCAGCCACGTCCCGGGTCTGTTCCAGAGGCTGGGCCAGGGACAACAAGGACAAAGCCCCGCCCTTTGGGCCTGAGGGTCTAGGACAAGCTTAACCACGGCTCCAGGAAGAGCAGCCGCTGTTCTGCGTACACGCCCCTCCTGGAACTAATTTACACCATTTCCCCACTGAACATGATCATCTCCTAACTTTTCCTTCTTAAGATTTGTCCCATCTCTCCTTTCCTCACCTCCTCTGAACACACTGTTCTTGTTTCCAGCCTTCGGTCACATGCACTGTTCTTCATCTATCCAATCTCTACCCACGCTCCAAAAACGCAGACACACCTCCTTCCGCCCGAGAACAGTCCCTGGTCACCACCACTGGACAGAGCTTGTCCGCCAAATTCCCGCAGAACGGTGTCCTTCATTTAGTGCTGACTTCACACCAAGCCCATGAGAGCTGGGCCAGGGCCAAGCTCCACTGCTCATGACAGGGACCATATCTCCCTTGAATTTTCGCACACAATACGCACCACAAACACCTTGGCTCCTGGTCCCATTCCACACGCACAATATCCTTAAACCTAATCTGCATAATTATTTGACTAAATACTAAATCTATTTTAACTGATATCCTCATTTGTCATCATTTAATGATATGTGCACATGTATAATATGTGTGATATGTAAATGCAGGCACAAATTTAAAATCCTACAATAGAAACTGCCATATGCTATATTTAAAATAAAACATAACATACACAAAGTACGAAAACTGCTAATTTAATGATCAGGATAAAAATACTCAGGCGTTTGTTGAGGAGGAGAATTTAGGAATGTCAATCCCTTCTCCAAATTTAAGGCCACCTGCTACAGGGGTGGCACTGGGGGAGGGTAAAACAGGACCCGAGGCGCGTGGGCATGTGGCTCACAGACACAGGACTAAGTCACCTCCACAAACAGTCACCGAATGCCAGCACTGTGTTGGCCTGCTGAGAGCGCGATGTGCACAACAGGAAACAGAAGGACCACACACCTCCTGGCAGGCTTTCACACAGACCCGCTGCTTCATCTCCACCAGCCCCTCCTCTTCCGTCTTCAACACGACCCTCACTGTCACTCACTGCCTCCTGGGCTCTCCTGGGCTTTCCAGTCCCCTGCACTGATTTGGTTCTTAACCGCCAACTGAGCAGCTTCCTCAAAATCTTTCCAAGTCACTCTCCAAACAGCCACGCCAAAGGTTTTAGGTACTGTTGGTTTCAGTCTTGACTCCTCCACGGGCTGGATGGAAAGGCGTGTCCTGCTGTGAAACACGGAGTGTACCTCTGCAGGTGTGTAGCTGCCAAACCTCCCTCACTGACGGAAGACAGGACTGCTCACTCACCACAGTGAGAACCCTTCACAATGTCAGGAAGAGAGGAGAGGACCAATCGTGCTAGACAGAACTGTGTCTCATTCACTGTCTCCCCACACCGTTTCTGGTGGTAACCCTCAGGGAGAAACCCAGGACACACAGCTGTACAGATGCATGCTACACACAAAAGTTCTGCTTATGACCCACTAAAGCGATTCATGATCAACTGGTACATCATGACGTCAGGTTAAAAAAAACACACTTCTACCCCTCGTCCACCTGGATCCCTAACATACATACATGTATATTTTGGTAATTTAAAAGGGGACTCCTTTGGTGCTAATTTGAAATGCTATATCCTACCCTGTCTGAGCTGCACAGATGCTAAATAGAAAACTAGAAATTTAACCACATTTAAAACTAGAAAAACTAAATAATTACAATACACACAATTTTTAAAACTCAGTTTCTTTCACAAGACTTGGTTTTAAAAACTCACTTTGGTCCTCCACATTCGACTGCAGAAGCCTTCACAAACCGGATGGGCTGTAATCCCACTGGCTCAATGCTCAGAGTGTTGTTTTCCACAGCCTCCAGCACAGCCGAAGCCAACTTCAGAAAAATGAAAAGTATTAGACGCTATGCTGCAGAAAAATATCAAAATGTATTCTATAGTAAACTGATTTTTAAAATTATTCTTTCCCCAAGTTCCACTAGCTTGGCCTTAGCCAACAAAGAAGACAGAAACCATGTAACCTCAGCCAGAGCGCTTTTATAACTCAAAAATCGTCATGAAAGGTGAGTCAGTTACAGCTGAGCAACTTTTCTCCTCATCTGGAAGAAGGTGAAAGCACTGATTCCAGTCTCTGCAACCCGCAATTAACACGCACTGTTAACGCCACTAAGAAATAAATATCCTAATGCTTTATTTTGCGAAATGCATGCAATGTTTTCAACACTGGTCATTCACAATACAACAATATATACTAATTATAGCTATATATTTTCTGAACTTACATTTATGTGCACAAGAGTGAGTCTATAAAAGAAGTAACTGAATTATCCAATATTAAATACCCAGAAGGAGCTGGAAGCAACTGACAAAGAACAGACGCAAAGGCAAACCCTCAGTCCGGCAGGAGGACTGACTCCGAATGCCGGAGCAGGCAGAACCGTGGTGAACACACAGGGGCACACCAGGGCTCAGCACTGCCCTAACCCCTCACGAGCAAGCTTATGAGCAAATCCTCCGAAGAGTCAACCAAGACTCCCAGCGTCCCATGTCCTAAACGGTGACTGAAGGATATTTGTAGACAAGCCTTCACATGTAAGAACAAATTAAAATTATGACCTTACAAAAACTTTTAGAAAATTTAAGGCACTATGCAGATGCATCTACTTAATTCACTTCATTTTATCCTCTTAACTCTGTGACACAGGCAAGGATGGCATTTTTTCCGGTTTTAAAGCTAAAGAAACTCAATATGACTTTTATCAGGTACAGATAAACCCAGCCAACAGCTCAGAGCACAGGGAACTTCCTGGACGCTGAACCCTGAGCTGAGAGTCGAGAAACAGGCCCCACCCCAACACACATTTCACACTTCACTCCAACCCCACACACGCGGCCGTGCGAAGGACCCTCCGCTCAAACAAGGAAGGTGCTCAGCAACCAATGCCAAGAACTCACGACACTCCTGATGCGGAGCGGAGAAAGTGTGAAACGTGACACTTGACAAGGACTTATTCATGTAGGAGATATTAAAATACACAACAGGATTCAGTAAAGTTATACAAACAACTCTGATGCATTCCTACTAAAATTTTTTAAAAATTACCTCACTTTTTGAGAATGTTAAACACGGAAAGATATCCTCCTGATAGATTTTGTCTAAGAAAGGACACGTTCTGTCCATTGTGGGCTCGTCCTTCCAAGATCTGAACTCATTATACAGAGACAAGTCAGCCTGATAAACAAACCAAAAAGACACAAATCACTTTTTAAAAAGCACAAACACTTTATAAAAAATCACTTTATAAAACCAAAATTTAATTTAAACATGACTGAAAAAAAATACTCTGTATTTAAAATAGCAAATTGAACAGTTCTCGATTAGTTTTAATACATGGGAGCAATTTTCTTTTTAAAATCCAAACTCCCGCATGACTAGTGGGCCCTTTCCAAGCTATCCACTATGTGAGCGATGAGGCTGCCATCACCTCACCCCAAAAACAGAATGTCGGGACTCCACTCACAGCAATGTGCAACTGCTGTGAACACACAGAGCGACGACAGGTCTACACGGAAAATAATCAAAAAGCAATCTGGATCCAAGTTGATCAAATAAAGGGTTCAAATAAACCGAGCCTGACTAAACTGTGAAACCAAGTTTGGGGTGAAAAATGACACTAATTGTTCTGCTATTACCTGAAGCCCTTTCCAAAAGAATTTCCAAAGCGGTCACTGTACAAGCAGCAAGACTAAAAGCAGCACCCAGACAGCCTCCTAAACTGACCAGCCTAAAAGATGACATTTACTTAGATGTGTGTGGGCACGTGGACATCCAACAACTGCCAGCTGAGCCATCAGCCACAGGCCGGCTCTGCCTTCCTCTTCACTCTTCGAGGGTCCCTCTCCCCATTCCCCTTATAATAGATTTTCCCCAAGTACTCTTCCCTATGAATTCCCTCAGCCCCGCTGAACACCCCCCTCAGAACACAAAGCTGCCCCTACACTGGCCGCCCACTCGAGCACTGTCCCTCATTGTCTGCAGCGCTGTGCACTCTGGTCCAGAAGCAGGGGGCGCTGAGTACAGCTGTGGCCTCTGGCTCAGCCCCATCAGACGTCAGGGACCCCAGTTGGAGTGACAAAGGCCCAGTGTACCCAACCTTCCCCACTGACTTTCCTTTAAGGGGTACCACGGCAGTCTCAGTGAGCATCCATACGTCCCCTGGATCAAAGCTGAAGGCAAAAGGATAAAAACAATAGCAGATATGCCATACTTACTTTTTCAAATTCAATTTCTTTGTAAAATTTACCCTTGAATGGTCATTAACCCCAGAGCAGATAAGTGGTGTTCTGAGGCAAGATTCTAGTTCACAGGCAGTAACCTAAACTATTTATTAAGATGTGACTCTGTGCCAGGAACTATGGTCAGCACTTATCACAAACATTTAATCCTCACAGCTGCGCAAGACAGACATTTTTATAGACAAGGAACCCAGGGCGTAGAGAGAGAAAGGAACTTGCCCAAGGCTACAGAGCAAGGAACCAGTAAAAGCTCAACTTCACATCCTGGGGACTGATGGCAGCCTGCACACGCACGGGCGCTTTAAATGCTGCCGATGTCGTGGCCTTGCCCCCATCACATCTTCTATAGAAACACGGACACATTTCATTTCCTCTCAGATTGTTACATCTTTTTCTAAGACTTACACAGGCCAAATTTATGTGTTTCTTTTGTCTAATAAAACTTTTTGACAAGTTTTTCACAAAACATTAGATACGGAATATATCTGGAAAGCAAAAAGTTATTCTTTTGAAGTTATATGCCACCTACTCATACTTTAAGAAATTTCATAAACTAAAAACAAAACTTTAAAATGTTCCATATGAAAAAGCATTTAAATTTTGTTAGTGTAAACAATAGGAAAAAAGGTACATAATTATACACACAGAGAAACCACAGAAAAATTACAAGTTGTGCCAAGCAATTAAAAATGTTATTTAAATTCAAAAGAAATTAGAATTAAAGTAATGACTAAAAAAAGTTTCTTAAATACTTAACAGGAACTAGTGCGAATTTTAGATTTCGTCACATTCAGATTTGATGAAGTATTGACCTTCTCTCTCACTAGCATGTTTTTATAATAATTAAACAAAATGTAATTCAATTAAAATAGGTAAGAACCTTGGTTATTCAATTTAATAAACTCCTGGGTTCCATGCACAAGTTTAACTGAATGAGCACACACAGCTTCTTAAAGGTCAATGATGGACTTGAATTCAACCATGTAAAATACAGCTTTTAGGACAAAACAGGAGGGCCACTCCACCAATTACCGATCAATCTCCTTGGGAATGGGTTCACACCACACGCAATGATTAAACAAAACAATATTTCACATATAATTCTTACTCAAAACAGCTCAAAACAGGTCTACATTATCTCAAGTATCTTTATAACATATCTTTTAAAATGATAAAGCTACGTACCGTTATTTGATTTTTGTTGCTTAAATATCTGAATTAACTCTAAGATTCCCTCAGTGAGACACGATTCCACTTCTCCCAGAATTGAAGTATAAAAGCAAAACACTATTCTTCAGAAAACACCTCATTTTCACAAGTTCTTATATCAACATTTTGTCAGAGCACCCAGCCAGATCACTAAAGCACTAAAGCCACCCACTCTCCTTTACACAACTCACGGCAGCTCGCTCCCTGAACTAGAAACAGCGAGCTTCAGACACTTCCAGGTTCCAGCAGGTCCTCCAAGGCCGGCCGGACAGAGGACGGAACTGAGGGATCCTGACAGCACCAGCCCCGCATAAAGGCCCGTCCTAACACTGCATGAGTGGACAGAGGACGGAACTGAGGGATCCTGACAGCACCAGCCCCGCATAAAGGCCTGTCCTAACACTGCATGATTGGACAGAGGACGGAACTGAGGGATCCTGACAGCACCAGCCCTGCATAAAGGCCTGTCCTAACACTGCATGATTGGACAGAGGACGGAACTGAGGGATCCTGACAGCACCAGCCCTGCATAAAGGCCTGTCCTAACACTGCATGATTGGACAGAGGACGGAACTGAGGGATCCTGACAGCACCAGCCCCGCATAAAGGCCCGTCCTAACACTGCATGAGTGGTACTGGCAATGCTGCTGGCAAACCCGAGGGGCCTGGGCGAGGAGGACGGAAGGACGGGTGGGCGTGGACAGCGCCGGGCGGCCCGTTACCTCTCTGCAGTCCTTCACGATGGGCTGCACCACGCTGAGGTCCTGGGGGCCGGAGCTCATGGCACTGCTGGTGCTTTTGTTTCTCACGTGCCCCTTCTTAAACGCTGTCCTTCCTCCGGGCAGAGGCTCCTGCGTCGGGGATGTTGGAGAACTAGACAACACAAGTGTCTTCAAGGCAGCTACTTCGGCTTGAAGTACATCAATCTTGAAAAGAAATCAACACTGTTGCACACACCAAACAGGTTTTATGACAGATGCAGCTAAATGTTAGCAACTTGGTCAAAGCACTTTCCCTTCAAAAATGAAATACAAGTTTAATTTGCACTTCCTGTGGAGTAATAAAAGGAAAGTAAAATCGAGTTTTTTGATGTTTCCCTATGGTTTGGATTCAGCTACTATTCACAAGGTCAACGAACTTTTTTAAATTATCATGTCTAACCTTTAATTTATGTGAAGTTTCAAAATCTTCAAAATATAATAGCTTATGAGTAGTTGTAGTTCATCCCTGAACAGTAAAATCTAGTAACATTCCGGCAATTTTTCCAGGGAATTAGGATAAGAAACATTACCAGCTCTAAAATGTGAATATACAATCCCTGACACACACGTGATCCACAAGAGCCTGACTCATCCGGCTCCAACACAGACGGACCAAGCGTTCACCGCCCGCTAGGTCTGCGCAGTAGCCTTCCTCGTCTTTAGGTGCGCAGACCTCCCAAGGCAAGCGCGGGCTCACAGCTGGAGCGCACGGTGCCGACCGCGTCCCACAGCAGCTGCTTCTCCGCGGGCTCACAGCTGGAGCGCACGGTGCCGACCGCGTCCCACAGCAGCTGCTTCTCCGCGGGCTCACAGCTGGAGCGCACGGTGCCGACCGCGTCCCACAGCAGCTGCTTCTCCGCGGGCTCACAGCTGGAGCGCACGGTGCCGACCGCGTCCCACAGCAGCTGCGTCTCCGCGGGCTCACAGCTGGAGCGCACGGTGCCGACCGCGTCCCACAGCAGCTGCTTCTCCGCGGGCTCACAGCTGGAGCGCACGGTGCCGACCGCGTCCCACAGCAGCTGCGTCTCCGCGGGCTCACAGCTGGAGCGCACGGTGCCGACCGCGTCCCACAGCAGCTGCTTCTCCGCGGGCTCACAGCTGGAGCGCACGGTGCTGACCGCGTCCCACAGCAGCAGCCCCGGCCACCCGCCCGCCGCTCACCTTCCCCTGCGCCTCCTGCAGCTGCTTCTCCGCGGCCGCCTGCTTGACGTTCGCTTCTCGCACCATCTTGTGAGCCTCCTGAAAAGCGACAATCACAGATTCTGGAAACAACCCATCAGTATGTGTTTCCAAACCCTTCCAGCAGGCGTCTACACCACCAAGATGCAGCCTGAAAACGAGCGTTCCCCACCAACCCGCGACCGCAGCTGTCATCAGACAGAAACCTCCCTTGGGCCCCAGCACCAGGGGCACCGCACTGACCGCCAGTTGGACCCTGCTGCGCCAAGACTGAAGGTGATGAAGGAGGACGTGTGACCCGCACGCCACACCCAGCTCCTCCGCAGTCAGGCGTCTGTCATGTGCTCTCACTATATACATTCACCCCATTTGTCACAGCAAAGACACACAGAAGGGACAAGTAAAAACATTATCACATCAATAACGTCACCATTTACAGGAACGAGAGCCGAGAAGCTTGGAGCTTCCAACAAAACGTCCACAAAATGACATTGTGACACTTTCATGCAGAGCAATCTAAGAAGGCAAATCAGAAGTCACCCTTTAAATAAGGCCCTAATTCTTAGTACTAAAAACATGAAACTCAAGGTATTTAATTCCCTTTTTTCCATACAGTATTTCTTAACGAGCTGACATTGTTTCCATTCTAATAATTTAAAAAAATTTGAATAAGAATTCTGGAAAAAAAAAAAGGTGGGGGATGGCACCATGGCTGAGTGGTTAAGTTCTCACGTTCTGCTTTGGCAGCCCAGGGTTTCACCGGTTCAGATCCTGGGCGCGGACATGGCACCGCTCATCAGGCCACCTTGAGGCGGCGTCCCACATGCCACAACTAGAAGGACCCACAACTAAAATATACCACTACATACTGGGAGGACTCGGGGAGGAAAAAAAAAGGAAAAAACAAAAGATCGGCAAGGGTTGCTAGCTCAGGTGCCAATCTTCAGGGAAAACAAAAAAAAGAATTCTGGATTTATTCTAAATATAATACGAAGCCTTAGGGTCTTTTAAGGAAGAGAGTGACAGGCTCTTACATTTTAAAAAGATTACTCTGCTGTGTAGAATAACCCTATAAAGGATTAAGGACGGACTGGCACAGGACACACAGAGCTCGAGATAACACCCTGCGATGTAAGAACACATATTTAGAACTCGTGCTTATGGTTTTTGAGATGAAAGGGAAGGACGGAGGGAGGAAACCAGTTCAAAGGCATGTAACAAAAGGTCTGCCGACCGTGCAGTGGGCGAGTGGAGCGCTTCACGTCGGGTTCACATGGCGCTCCCACGTGTTCATCCGCTTTTTCGGCCCTGTGATCCACCGCAGTTTATGTGTGCCCGTGAACGTGAATTTACAGACCGTGTTAGTCTATATAAGAGCAGCTTTACTATCAACGCTCTCTAATGAGATGAGATTAACCATGAAAATCTTACATGCACAATTATGCTGGTTATCTTGTATCACAGTCCTTAAGAGCTGCTAAATTTAAAGAGGTAAGCACTTTTCTTTTAAAAATGTTTCAGATTTGCTGAATTTTTCTATGATGATGAGTGGCTGTCAACAGGCCATGACTTGGCAGATATTTTCAAACTAATAAACATATCTAATCTGATCCTTCAGGATAAGTGACACCTTAACTATAAATTCAAAAGTAACTCATGCTGTGAAGAGATTATTTGTTTAAATGTTTGGAAATGGACTCTGCTTTCTTTAATAGTGAACTATGCAACTCGGACCAAACCTCATGGAGAACAATTAGAAAACATTTTTTAAAGTGAAGGTAATTAGAGAGCAAGCGAAATAGTGAAGAATTGGGGGTCCAAGATCAGGAGAAGAAGTAAACCCAGAAAAATTAGCTGGAATTTGGGGTGACTCTTCCCCTGGAGAAGGAAAGGATACAGTGAAAAGGTGTAACATACACGTAATTGGAGCCCTAAGCGGAAAGAAAAGCTGGAATGAGGCAGACACAGTATCTCAGAAGGTCACGAACAGGATTTTGCAAACTGACAAAAGACATCAAGAGATAAGCTGTCATCCCGACGCTGGAAACGGCAGAAGCATCATCTGCACGTGGAGTTGGTGAACTTCCCATAAAGGGCCAGAGAGCAGTGGCCGGCACGTGGCGGCCCAGCTGCTGAGAGCAGACACACACACACAAAGTGTGGGCGCTGAAATCTGAATTTCATGTAGTTTTCCTATGTCACAAAACATTCTTATTTTTTTCCCCCAACTATTTAAAATGCAAAAACCGATCTTAGCTCATAAGGCCATAGAAAAGTGGACACACGCTGGTTTTGCCCTGCAGACTGCAGTCTGCAGACCTCTGATTGATACAAATATTCATGACCACACTCTTACAAACTTTGAAAACAGAATTTTTTCCTATCTGGTTAGCGGTGATTCAAATGAAGAAGGAATTTTTTTCTCTTTGGTTAAGATAACATTTAAATTTAACATCTTCTGATTAATTTGGAAATACAATTTATTGGTATTAAAGAAGACATAAATTCACCAGAGAATTTTCTGGAAAAATCTTCACATAAATACCAATGGAACTGAGAATTTAGTATAATGATTTAATACAAGGAAAGATATACTTCTTCCATTTGGATCAATATATCTGCATTATGAACATCTAATTTAAAAAATGAAACTTAGATGAGACCTTCATCTGAATCATCAATTGTTAAAATGAGATTTTCAAAAACCAGGTAACATTCACATTCCTCCACTAAATAAATAAATACACACATATATGATGTTTCAGTAAGAACGAAGTATTTTTGTACTATTACAAAGAATTTTAAGCATTTTTATTATTGTCTCACTTTTTAAAACTTTTGTTCTATAACTTATGCAACACATCATTAGGTATGTTAGTGTACATGTATAATTTGCAAGGAAGCATACATGCTCTTAGAACCGTGTCTAGCTCAACAAACACGAAGGGGAGAGAGGCCTCCACGATGACTCCTTCTCTGTGGCCTGAGACAAACGAAGCGCCATTCACGATGGTCACAGTGCTTAAGCCAGGGTCAGGGCCCTGCGTCTGAGACCCAGCACTGCTCCTTAGCCCTGTATGCCTCGTTCTCCTCACAGATAAAGTGATGATAATTTGCACTTATATGCCTCATAGCATTATGGAGAGAAAACTGGGCATATCAGAAATTTACCAAAACTGGCTGACAAAATGTAAAACACATCTTAAGACTATTCATCTTTTTTTTCCATGTTAAATGTAGCCTACTTATAAAGCGTTCTTTCAACTGATTTCATTTTATATATCTCAAAATCTTAGATACTTGAAGAAAAGAAAATATGTAAAACTTCAGCATTCTTGTATTTGACTTCTAAGACAACTGTGCTACATACAAAGTATAATCATATTCAAGACTATTCATCACAGATAATAAACCGCTAAATCGAATTTACATGTTAAGTTTATCAAAACTGTGCAAACTAAATTTATTCAGAATAATCTTTAATTCTTAAATCTATACACACATATATATACATAAAACGCAAGCAAAAAAAATGTTTTCATAAGACAATGGTAATCGACATCATGAAGGCACAATCCAGACCACAGAAAAACTTTCAGAACTTTTTTTCAAAATTCACAAATAATTAGTTTAAGTACTACTTTCTTCATTGCTGAAATCATGTTTAATCAACATAAGTTCTCTCCCAGAAAGTATACATAGTGTCGAGGCTACTGACCATTGTTAGCTTAGGGACCCCAAAACTATGTTTCTTAGATCCACTCTTCCATTATTTCTGGTCCTTCACCAGAAATGCTGTAGAGAGGGAAATGCCCCTTGCTGTTGGTTTTCCTTCCACCTCACCTAACAGAGCATCCACGTAAGTACAGAGGACGGGGCGAAGCAGGGCTGAGATCCAGGCAGGAGGCAGGAAACAAAACCAACACACAGAGCGTAAACGTGTGCTTTCTCATCTAGCACACATACATCATTACGAAATCTTCTCCTAGCCCCACAATATTGGATGAAAAAGTCTAATGTTCCTGAATACCCCTTCTCTGTACAGAAATGTAGTACCACATAGCTCCTTCCCCAGATCTTCATCTTCCCACTCTTCCATCCTTAAATTTATCTTCCTCTCATCTCTGATGACTACCTAACTAAACAAAAAAGAAAAATCGGTTTTAAAGGAAAACGACCCCCCCAAAACAGGAGAGGATGAAGGGATATGAGCAGAGGGCACAGAGGGCCCAGATGTCTGAAGACACCCACTATGATGTTACTTGTAAGGATAAAACTTGTGGAATATGCACTGAGAGAGTCTGACTACCATTACACTGACTAGGAGTAATACAAAAAGAGGCTATTCAAAGAAAAAGTACAAAGAATATGAGGATTACCACAATGTAAGCAACTACACATACCTAAAGCCAAAATAGATGCTGCATAAATATAAATAATAAAAGATGAAGGAATTTTTCCCCTAAAATCTTATTACATTACAAGTTTTAAGAACAAATTTTTAGGGGAAAAAAGAAAACACTGGTAAGTCACAATGACGTTAGTCATTCTAGTAACGCATCAACACTTCTGATAAGGGATGTTGACGGTCACGGTCTTCCCTGGGGGAGGCGCCAAACCAAAGCAGCGCCACCTCTCCCTGATACTTAGGCGTTGTCAGAATGTCACGTAGCATTACTAGCATATTTTGGGCAAAGCAAGTGTGATGGTTAATTTTGTGTCAACTTGACTGAGCCACGGGTGCCCAGACATTTGGTCAAACGTTATTCTGGGTGATTCTGTGAGGGTGTTTCTGAAAGAGACTAACACTTGAATTGGTAAACTGAGTCAAGCAGACTTCCCTCTATAACATGGGAGGGGCCACACCCCATCAGTTAAAGGCCTGAACAGAACACAACGCTGATCCCCATAAGTGAGAATTCTTCCTGCCTTCAGACTTGAAGTGAACACCAGCTCTTCCTGGTGTAGAGCCTGTCAGCCTCAGGACCAGACTGCACCCTCAGCTCTCCTGGTCATCAGGCCTTTGGACGTGGTCTGGAACTACACCATTGACTCTTCTGGGCTTCCAGCTGGCCGACTCACCCTGAAAATTTGGGACTTGCCAGCCTCCACATTCACATGAGCCAACTCTTTATATAACTTTCTCTCCCGTATACACGTATCTGTGTGTGTATATACACGTATACACACACACTATTGGTTCTGCTTCTTGGAGGACCCTCACTAAAACACCAGGATGCTAAGTGTCCTGCAACGTCAATGGCGCCCTATTGAGAAACACTGCTGGAGTCGGGTGGAAACTGGGGCCTGGTGGCAGGCGGGAGATAAAGAGGTGTGACTTCTAACAAGGAGATGCACCTACGAACATGCCTCAAACCATCCCTGATCAGATAACTCCATTTTTGTAGTTTGCCATCTTTGCTGTGGGGTCATATAAAGTTACTCTAAAGCAGCCCCTAAACACTTGGTAAAATCAGAATTAAAATTTACCTCCCTTCTTTCCACACATGCATATTTAAACAACCTGGTAGCCCATAGTATTTTTTCCCTTTCACATTATTTTAAGTTGTAGACTCTACATTTCTTAAAGATTTTATTTTTTCTTACAGGACTTATAAATAAGTCTGAAGTTAAACATATTTTTTCCAAGATTCCCTCAAAAAGCAGTTCTATCAATATATAAAAATCAAGACGTTGCTCTTGGCCAAGACATAAAGGGACCCACCTCAAACAGACTAGCTGTGAGCTCCTCCAACTCCTGCCCCAGCTGGTCCCGCACCTTAGAAAGCCTCTCGCACTCTTCATCTTTTAACTTCAGCTCCTAGGAGAAATCGACCATTTTATTTTGGGTTTGAAGTTAGATTCAACAGACTATATAATCCTCACTAGTAAAATTACTACATGTTAATACTGTCCCCTCCAACAATGTTCATGTTGCAAAGCTTTATTTAGCACTTGCTATGTGGAAGACCGTCAGGCAAATCTAAAATTACAAATAATTCTAACTCACATATTAAATTTTCACGTTCGTTTCATAAAATATCCCAAGATTAAATATGATTATAGACTACATGTGAAAATAAACAATTAAATGACTTCATTCCTTTTTCCCTTAGCTTTCTCTGAACATATTTATTCCATCAAGCAAGGAATTTCTTCAATTACACTTATTCATTTCAATAAAAGTTCAGTGGGTTTTTTCCACATTTACTTTGAAACTGTTTACTTCTAGAGAACTTTATGTACCAAACTTCAATTAGTGTAAAATTTCCATTAGGGGACCACACCTATTTAACACTGCAGCCAGAGGCAAATGATACATATTTGCATTTAAAATCAAGGAGAACGCTAACAACAAAAACCACATCCTACATTTATACATGACTCCTCAACAGGCCACAAACAGATGTTAAAAAAATCCTTTTCGGGGCCGGCCCCATGGCTGAGTGGTTAAGTTTCCGCGCTCCGCTTCAGTGGCCCAGGGTTTCACTGGTTCAGATCCTGGGTGCGGACGTGGCACTGCTCATCAGGCCATGCTGAGGCAGCGTCCCACATAGCACAACCAGAGGCGCTCACAACTGGAATATACAACTATGTACTGGGGGGCTTTGGGGAGAAGGAGAAGAAGAAAAAAAAAAGATTGGCAAAAGATGTGAGCTCAGGTGCCAATCACTAAAAGAGAAAAAAAAAAAGTCCTTACTAAGATGTTAAAAATAGGTAATTTTATATGTTGCACTAAATTAATCTTTTAATCTTTTAAACTTAGAGATAAAAAAATCCAAGCTCCCTATGTACTGGTCATAATTACACTAATAAAATAATGGGTTAGTTGTGTTCTAATTCTGGTGGCAGCATAGTTTGTGAACATGCCAACCGTGATGTCAGAAGAACCAACGACTACGTCTTCCACATGACCAGGTCAAAGAACCCCCTATACCTCAGACTACGGGGTCCGTGTCTACATTGCCACCTCCCAGGAAGGGGGCAGCAGAAGGGGAAGGGACTGCAGAGGTACCCTACAAAGCCTCAGAACCCCAAAATCATGGCAAACACCCCAAAAAGAGAGGACTCTACCCTTGGAGGAAAGCGGGAGAACGAATCTGAGAACCAGCGAGACGAAGGGAAAGGTCTCCGCGGGCTCCGAGCTGCAGGGAGTGCGGTCCTGAGGAGCCCAGAGTGCTGGGGCACCGACTCCCAGGAGGCACAGAGCATCCAGCAAGAGCCCCCTCCAGGACAAGCCCCCAGGGAAAAGCTCTTGGGATCTGGAAAAAGTGCAGGATGGAACAAGAGAGACAGGGAGAGAAGGTTCAGCTATCAGAGGGGGCAGGCGTGGTGAGGTCCCAGAGGAAACATCACAGAAAGTACCGTCAGAAAAAGTAAGTACCTTCTGGCCTAGTGCTGAGCCTGGGAAACTCACAGAGACGCCGGGCTGAAGGAGAAAACCTTCCTGCGCGAGGCTCACCTCTGAGACAGAGGTGGCCACACAGACACACCAGGACAACGGGAGGGAAGCCAGGAGCGTACACCTGAGAAAGCGATGCTGGTCCATCCCACTCCTTCACAGGAGCCTCTTCCTAACAGCCCAGGGAAACCAATTCATTTAAACACAGAAAACAAACAAAAAATATGTGAAGTTCTTGTAACGAAAAACCTAAACAAAGCCAAGCCACCAGAAGGGAAAGAAAACCAGACCAGTATCAAACATCAACAGCATTTTATGCAAAAACGGAGGCACGCTTTCAAGATACTCAAGGGAAAAAAATGTGAGCTGAGGGTTCTCCATCCAGCGAGAGTATCCTACAGTGTGAGACCAGAGACAGTTACAAACTGGAAAGCTCTAGGAGCACCTCACCACGAGCATGCCTGAGTGAGCGAGGAGAGGAGTTTCAGACAATCAGGGAAAAGCCTGAGAAGCTTTAAGATTAAGGACTAGAGTTTATAATTTAACTGTAGAATTACAGCCAAAAGACGGGAATATCAGAACAATGAGGGGACAGGCCGCAGATGAGAAAAAATATTTGCAAAAGACACACCTGATACGGGACTGTTACCCAAAATGTATAAAGAACTCTTAAAATTCAACAATAAGAAAATGAACCACCTGATTAAAAAACGGGCAAAGGCCTGAACAGACACCTCACCAAAGATGTACGGATGGCAAAGAAGCATATGAAAAGATGCTCCACATCATATGTCATCAGGGATACGCAAAGTAAAACCACAATGAGATACCACCACACACCTGTTAGAATGGCCAAAATCCACAACACTGACAACAGCAAACGCTGATGAGGACGGTGAGCAACAGGAACTCTCACTCACTGCCAGTGGAATGCAAAATGGAACAGCCGCTTTGCAAAACAGTTTGGCAGTTTTTTACAAAACTAAACATACTCTTACTACGTGATCAGCAATCACACTCCTTGGTACTTGCCCAAAGGAGTTGAAAGCTTACGTCTACACAAAAACTCGCACACAGATGTTTATATAGTCATAATTGCCAAAATTTGGAAGAAACCAAAATGTTCTTCACTAAGTGAGTGGGTAAATAAACTCTGGTACACCCAGACAATGGAATACACTCAGCGCCAAAAGGAAATGAGCTCTCATGTCCTGAAAAGATGTGGAGGAAAATAAATGTATATGACTACGTGAAAGCAGGCAACCTGAAAAGGCTTCACACTGTATGAGTCCATCCATGTGACATTCTCAAAAAGGCAAAACTATGCCAGGGGTTAGGGTGGAGGGAGGGATGGACACGCGGAGCACAGAGGGTGTTTAGGCTAGTGAAACTGCTGTGTGGTTCTATAATGGGAGATACATGTCTTTATACATTTGTCTAAACCCAAGGAATACATACCGCCAAGAGTGAACCCTAATGTCAACTCAGGACTTGGAGGATAATGACGTCTCAGTGTGGTTCACTGACTGTAACAAACGTCCCCCTCTGGTGTGGGATGTTGACAGGAGGGGAGATTGTGCATACAGGAGGACAGAATACATGGGAATTTTCTGTAATTTACTCTCAATTTTGCCATGAACTTAAAACTGCTCTAAAAAATAAAGACCGTTTTTTAAAATGAGGATAAAGCTGACAAAACAGTTATGTAAATGTTATAAGCTTTAGGAACATAAACATAACATCCAAAAAAACAAAAACAGAAGATGAAACTAAAATCACAAACTTCTTAAATATTAACTGGGAGCAAAGGGATACACCTGAGGACCACACTCAATTAGTATAAACCTAAACATATTTAACACCACAGACATTAACGTTAAGACAATACTCGTAACTAACATCAAATGATAGAGGAGAAGGAAAGAGTTTTAGCATTGCTTACAGTAAGAACAAAGGCAGTGTCTGAAGAAGGGCTGAGAGAAATATCTTGATCACAGGTAACAACTAGGATGGAAACCAGACCTTCCAAAATACCAAAAGGAAAGAAGGGAGGAGGGGCAAAAGCAAACGGAGCCTGAGTGACAAAGTGTGGATCTTCACAGCACACACCTGAAAGCCATGCAACAGAAACAAGCCCAGATACAGCACATTTATCAATAAACATAAGTGGGCACAACTCACCTATTAAAGGAAAACAACTCCCAGATTGGCTAACAAAACCCACCTCTGTGCTCTATACAAGAGACATACCTAAAACAGAGTGAGTCAGACAGGCTGAAAATAAAAGGATGGGCCAAGGCATAAAACAAAATACAAATAAAAAAATAGGAGTCTTAATCTCCATATCATGCTAGGCAGAACACTGGGCAAAAATCACTAAAGACAGCAAAGGAAACTTTATGATGCTCAAGATTACGATGCAAATGAAAACTTTAAAATACTCCCAAATTCAAAACACACAAGTAGACTAAACAAAGGTCTAAACGTAGGCAGGCACTGCAGACTCCCTCAGGATACAAAAACAAGGAAGACATCGTCCTTGAGAAGCTTTGATCTGTCAGAGCAATACCAGTCTCTGAGGAAGGCAGAATTCTCCAACAGCTCCAACCAGCAACCCAGGTGGCATAAACCTCACCTGATCCTAAAGACTCCCCACAACATGCACTGTTTCCCTTTTCCGAGTGACCTCCATTGATCCAGACTCTAAAGCCAGAGTTTAATTAGTCTGATTCATTCTCGTTTCATGCCCCAGTCTGATCCATGCTCTGAACAAACTGTTTCCCCATAAATGTCTGACTGCTTTCTCTTTACACTTCGAGGGCCAACTCACTTTACCTATTTGAAGTCAAATTTGTATTTCACGTGAATACTTTTTAGAATTTGTACTTTTCATTATCAGAACCTTTTGTTACAATATAGTTATTCAAAATTCATCCCTTCAACAAACATTAATCTCGTGTCAACAATGCCTCAGGCGTTCGTCTAAGTGTTGGAGGCACAGAACAGGAGAGATGCGGGCTGTGACCCTCACAAGTCATGGCCTCCTGAGGACAGCGGACCTTCCAACAGGCACACAGGCAATCTGATCAGGACTGCGGCAATGCTGGGCACAGACCAAACAGAGCAGGAATCTGCCGAACGTAGAGCAGGAGGGAATAAATAATCAGGATGGGGAGGGGTGGAAGCCACAAGCACACGATGCCAGAAAGTTAGGCGTATGGCCCGTGCGGAGAAACCTTGGCTAAGAAGATAGGATTTACTTTAAAGGCAAGGGGAAATTATCTCAAAGGCAGTGGGAGGTCCCTGAAGGGTTTTACACAAGGTAGTGACAATCAGATTTACAATTGGAAACAATAACTTGGACAGTGTGGCTAGGTTAAAAAAAGACTGGAGACAGAGAAAATAGTCGATTACTGCAGTATTTTAGGCAAGAGACAGAGATCTGGAGCGGTAGCACTGGACAAAGGAAATCCGAGAGATACTTATTAACACAGAATCTGAGGACCTGACGATCAAGCGTGTTTCATTAAGATTTTTAAGAGAAACATTTTATACATCAAGAAAGAAAAAACGCTGTCAATGAAACTATGAGATGATGCTTTTTTTTTTCATTTGGAATTTTCATTTTATACTTATAGAAAGAACTGTTTTAAACTGATGGACATCATACATCATTCTGCTTTTTGTATCTTTCTTTTTGTTTCAATGTCATATCAAGTGAGATCCTTTTGAAGATATTTAACCCAGTAATTAAGACCAACAAATACAGCATCCAACTCACATAATTCAACTGAATTAATAACAACAGGAAAAGTTGTGACCAAGTTCACACACAGTAGGCAATGAGAACTGTCATGATCATTGCCTGGCTAACGGAACTTCTAAAACTCATACTGATTTCAGAGACATTAAAATGGGAAAAAACATACAATTTGGAATCAATGAACCATTACCATGTGTACACATCTTCTCTCCCCAACTACTGAAAAGCTTAAGGGCAGGGTCAAACCTAATTTATTTTTGCCCCTTCAGGGCCTAGTACAAAGCTGTGAGCACTTTGGTTACTCAAGAAATATTTGTTTATTAAAGAACACAGTAAATGTTTATAACATCCCTGGGCAGTCAGTGGGGCCATGCTGAATACGGATTTGGTACAGGTATGTGTTTCTGAGTGATTTCAGTGGCTGCAAGCTATTCCACTGGATTTTATTTTCCAAGTCACTTCATTCTCTTTTAAGGAAGAATAATTAAAAGGTAAAAGCAACACCTTATACCAGTAGGTCTCACATATTAGTGAATACAAGAATTAACAGGAGAGTTTACTGAAAATGCATATTCTCAAACCTCAACACAGTAAGTTTGTTTCAGCAGAATCTGGGGCAGAGTCCAGGAAGCTATATTTTAATAAAGATGCACCAAAACCCAGCTTATGCCTCAGAATTCCACCAAAGCTGTTCTCCAGCAATGGCCCGTGGAAGGCCAAGCGGTCAAGGACCACCACCCCGGGCACCCCTGCCCCCAAAACCCATGATCACGGCGACAAGTCCCCGCCCCTCACACAGCTAAGCATCAGCACAAAACTGGCTCACACCAAGGAAACGTGAGGAAAGTTACAAGGATCACTTTTAAGTCAGAGCTTTTTAGAAGCAGGAATGCCTCCTCCAAGCTTTCTTCTCCTTTCATCTCACTGATTAGATACAGATAACAATAAAACTCTAAAAGATCACAGAGACCCAAGACCAAAGAAACAGATCCCTGAGTTATTTCATAAAGAACTGCCTTCCAACTATGACCCTCTGCTATAGAGCGTTAAATGAATAAAAAGGAACTCTATTAGGTATGTCACTAAAATTAGGAGTTGCTTACAAGCAGTTAGCATGTCCTTAACTAAGAGATTACTCATGTGTGTCATTCCTACAACAGTGTAACTGCATACTCATGTACATGTTCATTTAATCAGTGAAATGTACTGAGAGCCCATTACATGTTGACAACAGAATCACAAGCAAAAACACATGCAATCCTTATCCTCATGAAGCTCAAAACTACTCGAGCTCTAGGTTTCTGTGTTGGGTTACTGGGATGGGTCAGAAAAACAATCAAACAATATAAAGAAATAGAACTTTCACTCCCAATCAAGACAGAGTAATACGAATCATACTTACCACTCCGACTGACACAATTAAAAAACTGGAAAAAATATATGAACAATGATTTTTTAAGACATTGGACATCAGACAACAAGGACAGTGATCCTCCAGAAATGGGAAACAAACAAGGTGAGCCCTATAATTTCCCTAGCTCATCACCTGAAAAGATGAAAGTATTATTAGACAAGGGTTACAAGAGCTATCAAATTGTACTTCATATGTTCAAGAAGCCAGAGGAAAGACTGAACATGTTAGACAAAGCAAGGAAAATATTAAAAAGACCCAGATCAAACTTTCAGAAATGAAAAATATAATGTCTGAGATAAAAAAAATAGACTGTATAGGATTAACAGATTAGATATTACAGAAGAAAAGAGTAATGATATTGAAGACATAGCAATAGAAACTATCCACCATAAAACAGAGAGAAAAAAGATTAAAAAACAGGTGACTAGAGCACCAGTGAGCTGTGGGACAACCTGAAGATGTCTAATGTCCTGAAACAGAAGTCCCAAAGGAGAGGAGAGAGAATGAGGTACAAGTTTTTGAAGAACTAATGGCCAAAACCTCCCAAATTCTGTGAAAACTAACAAACTACAAATTCAAGCTCATCAAATCCCACACACAGGAAACCTGAAAAGAACTACCCCAAGGCACACCGTGCTCAAAATGCTTGCAGGCAGTGATAAAGAGGAATATCACACCACACACAGAGCAACAAGGCAAGGATGACAGCTGACTTCTTGTGGGAAATAACACAAACTAGAAGACACAGGAGTAACATCTTTAAAGTACTAAAAGAAAAAAACTATCAATCTAAAAATCTTCAGCCAATGAAAATGTCTTTTAAAAATAGGCATAGTGGTTAAGTTCGCACACTCCACTTTGGCAGCTTGGGGTTCAAGGGTTTGGATCCTGGACATAGACCTACACACTGCTCATCAAGCCATGCTGTTGGCATCCAGATACAAGATAGAGGAAGACTGGCACAGATGTTAGCTCAAGGCCAATCTTCCTCACCAAAAAAACCCCCCAAAAAAAGAAGCAAAAAAAAGACCTTTTCAGATATACAACTAAAAATAATTTATCACAAGCGAACACTCATAACAAAAATGTTAAAGGATAACCTTTGAGTAGAAAGAAAATGATATGAGATAGCAATCTGGATCCACACGAAGGAATCAAGAGCACTGGAAATGGTAGCTACATGGGTAAACATAAAAATTCTTTCTTATTATTTAAATTCCTTTAAAAGATAATCAACTGTTTAACACAAAAATAGTAACAATGTATTGTGGAGTTTAAAACATGAAAGAGTAAAATGTACGACAACCAGAGCACAAAGGTGGGAGGGGAAAGACCGAAGCATACTTTTGCAAGGTTCTTGCACTAGATGTGAATAGTACCATGTTGTTAGAAGGCAGATGCTGATTATTAAAGACATATATGTTATAAACCCTGAAGCAATCACTAACTTAGCACAAGAAAGATATATAGTTAATGTGCCAAAGGAGATAAGATGAAATGAAAACAATACGGAATTAATCCAAAAGGCATAAAAGGAGGAAAAAGAAACAAAAGAGACAAAGAGAAAACAGTAAAATGGCAGATTTAAACCAAACCATATCAATATCACATTAAACGTAAATGGTCTAAACATACCATTTAGAAGGCAGAGATTATTAGAAAGAATAAAAAAGTAAGACCTAACTATATGCTGCCTACAAGAAACCCACTTTAAATAGAAAGACAAAAACAGATTAAAAGTAAAAGTAAAAGGATGTTAAAATTTTAATGATCTGGCCTCTCTTAAAACAATAACCAGAATAAAGAAAATGGCTGCTGACAGAATTTTGATTCACAAGTTGCCATAACTCAGGAAACATTTTCATATTCAAGAGTTCTTTCCAAGCTTGCGCTCTAAGTAAGCATTAATGCTATCTTGTACTCTTCATAATAAAATTCACCATATGTATGTGTTCGCACATCATTATCATTTCAATTACCTCAACAGTACCTCTACATACAGCAAATTAAAGATTTCAAAAGAAATTCCCAACTTGAGCTAAGAAATTAGCAATCTGCACTGATCAATAAGTAACCACAATGTACTCTCAAACGTGGATATATATGCTCAATAGTTTACCTCTATATAAACTGTGATTTCACTCACTACTGTGTATTAAGACAGAGTCTGAGCCAGATGGTAGAAGCCAAATACAACCAAATCTCACCAGACCCTGCCCTTTAAAGGGAAAAGATTAAAAAGGCCATTGATTTTTATTTCTCATAAAATACATTTAACCAAAAATGACTTAACACATCTGCAAGACTGTTTAACCATTAGCCACTGATTAAAGTATTTATAAAGAGACAGATATGCCGGGCATTGTACTGCAAGATGCCAGGCCCTGGGGATATAAAAATCAATGTTATGCTCTTGAGAGACAAGTCTGGTGGGAGAGGGTGAGAATATCTGTTTGCAAAATGTCATAAGATGCTGGAATTACACCTATAGGATGTTTGCCCTCTCTTCTCAATTTTCTGAACATGAATCAGTCCATTTCACCTAAGTTATGAATGTGCATATGCAGAGTTGTTCATATTAATCTTTCTACTTCTGATGTCTTCAGGCCCTGTAGCAACACCCCGTTTTATTCCTGATACTGATAATCCGTGTCTTCCGTCTTTTTTTGTCACTCTTGCTAGAGGTTTGTCAATTTTATTATTTTTTTAAAGCACCAGCACTTTGTTTCATTCATCTTCTGTAGTTTTTCTGTCGTCGATTTCACTGATTTCTGCTCTTATCTTTATCATTTCCTTCCCTCTGTTTGTTCTGGTTTTACTTTGCTCTTCCTTTTCTAGGTTCTTAAAGTGGAAGCTTAGATTGTTGATTTGAGACTTTTCCTTTCTTCTAATGTATGAATATATAGTGCTATAAATTTCTCTCTGAACTTTAATCACGGTCTCAAAAAAAGAATAAGATATGGCCACAAATTTGGGAATAATAGCAGAAATTTTAAAGACAACCAAGTGGGAAATAGAACAAAATACCAAGAAAAGTCAATTCTCCAAAGTAAGGTAGAGAAAATATTCAAACCCAGCTAAGTGGCAAAGGTAACAGTACTAAAACAACTCCTCGAAACACAGTGACTGAGACTGTATGACTTCAAGTAAATAACCATAAAGTCAGCCACAAACAAGGAGGGAAAAACCCACACACAGAACACAACCCACCAAACCTGCATTAGAGAGAAATCAAGACAGGGAGCAGAATCCAGGGGCACGAGAAGAGTTTCAGAATCTCATTTCGGCAGCTGGCACTCCTGGATGAGCTTCTTCAGTCTCAGACACTTTCACAGATTCCTAATGCTGCCCAGCGGGAGGGGAGGCCGTGCACATGTGAAGTTTAAGTGGAGATCTGCAATGGTCTCATTTGAGTTGTCCCACTCCATGGGTAAATATTAATTTTGAATATAATATATGGAAGAATAAAATATCTTTTTGCTTACCCTCTGAGCTTTTGCAAGTTCTTCTTTTAATCTTTCATAGCCCTTTTCTCTGACTTCCAAAACAGACGGGCTTCGTAAACGAGACAGACTGTCAGTACTCAACCCAAATATATCATCACTGCCATCACAAGCCTCTGTTACAGTGGCACCCTGTAAGAACTCCCTCTCTGCATTACAGGTGTCTTTTCTTGAAGTTAATTTAGTTAACCCAGCTGTGACTCCAGAGGCAGGACAAGGCGCCGGGTCTGTCACATGGATGCTGCAAAGGAGAGTTCAGAAGACATCAGCAAATGCTCAAACGGAACTGGCACAAACACACAGGTCCCAAACTGCACTAGCCAATCTGACAGCCACTATATTTAAACAACAGTGTGTCCTCAGTCAAAGCAATCACATTTCAAGTCCTTAAGAGCCCATGTGGCTAATGGCTATCACCTCAGCACAGAAACAGAACGTTTTAATCTAGAACAGGGGTCGGCAAACTAAGCACAGGCTAAACCTAGCCTGCCACCTGCTTTTACAAGGCCCCCAAGCCAACAAGGATGTTTACATTTTCAAATGGTTGGAAAAAAATAAAAATAATAATATTTTGTGGCACAAGAAAATTACATGAAACTGAAGGTTCCGTGTCCACACGTAAAGTTTCACTGGAGCCTGTTCACCCACGTCCTGTCTGCGACTCTTGCACACTTTAACAGCAGAGCTGAATGGCTGCCAGAGGCTGGACGGCCCTAAACCACATACTCTCTGGCCCTTCACATAAAAGCTTTGTGAGCCTTGCTCCTGAACGCTGACATGCACTGCTCTTCACGGGCAAGCTTACATTCTTCAAATTTTCTAAGATAATAAAATTTAAAATAAGGTAACCAAGCAAGCTGTCCATTGCTTAATACAATACTCCAAAATAAGCATTTTGATGATCTCTTACCTGACACTAGGTATTTCTGCACAATTTAAGTGTCTGGGGGATGAATACACAGGTTGTGTAGGAAGGTCGGAAACATCTAAGGCGTTAGCTGGAATGAGGGCAGAGCACAAAGCTGACGGGTGCGGCCGGTAGATGACGCCTGGTGAGGTAGTCTGCTCTTGAGTTCCCGGTTCACGCACACCAAGAAGGTCCGGAGAAGTAGGAGAAGCAAGGTTTACTTCATGGAAGCCTTCCAAGGGGTCATGAGCCATAGCAAAGCCTCATCATAAGATAACCTACGCTAAGACAAAAAGCAGGTGATTATTTTGAGACAGTGGCATTTACAATTAAATTAAGATGTGTAAATTATAAAACGCATCTAAGAGCCCATTATAAAGCATAGACGTACAACAAAAGAAATAGAAAAAAAAAACTACAATCATTTAACATTTATTAAGTGACTTCAGAGTATACATAATACAAAAGGCAAACCATCAGATTTGGAATAAACTTGAAAGTGATAGCTACGCTGTTCAAGTGAGCACAACTAGGGGCCAGCCTAGTGGCGCAGTGGTTAAGTTCACACGCTCTGCTTCAGCGGCCCAGAGTTCGCTGGTTTGGATCCTGGGCATGGACCTCCACACCGCTCATCAAGCCATGGAGAGGTGGTGTCCTACACAGAAGAACTAGAATGACCTACCACTAGGATATACAACTATGCGCTGGGACTTTGGGGAGGTAAAAAAAAAGTACAATTAATAAGTAAGGAGGAATGAATAAAAATTTGCTAGATATTTTTAAGTTTGCTGTTGTATGGGACGTTGGCTGGAACAGGCAGAAGAGACAGTAAAGCGATGCACACACAGAATGAGACCTAAGTTCAAGTAGCTGTTCTCTTCTGCCTCATCCTGACGACGTGACTTTGGATGAGTCAGTGTTTTGTCTTTTCTTTTTTATTTTGAAATAATTTCAAATTTACCTAAGAGTTGCAGAACTCTTGTATATATTACACCCAGATTACAAATCGTTAACATTTTGGAACCATCTGAGAAGAGGTTTCAGACATGATGCCCACTGTCCCTTAATATCTCAAGATATATATATCCTCAGTATGAGGACAGTCTGCTATCTAACCACAAAGCCATCATCAAAATCAGGAAGTTAGCACTGATCAATATTACCATCTAATCAACAGACACCAGTCAAACTTCACTGACTGTCCTAATACCTTCCTTTATAAATCCAGGATCCAATCCAGGGTAATGTATTACATCTCCCTAAATTTCTCCTCTGATGGGATGCGAATGGGGACAACAATACTCCCTCCTTCTCCAGGGTGCTGTGAGGATTAGAGGGGATAATCCACGGAAAGCCCCTGGTACAAAGTTCGGCCTCAGTAAACACTTATCACAATCAGCCATTAACGCTAACACGGATGCTTCCGTTTCTCCCTAAGCAAAAAACAGTTCATAAAACTACTCAGTTACATCCCGAATTTACATGAAAACTAAAACGTGTACCGCTCAAGTTTCTCACTTGACGAATCTAAAAGAAATCCTATAAATCCCTTACTGATTTCCTAGTATCTACAGAATGAAGTCCAAACTTATTAGCCTGAAAATCAAGGTCTTCTGTGACCTTGATCGGAACCCAACCTCTCTTGCCAGTTTTTTCCTTCCTACAATAGTACTTTGACAATCTTGAGTGATACCTTCCCAGAACTTCCCAAAATTCCCAAACACAAGCACCAATACAGCACATAATTACTTCATAAAATACATACTCTTAATAACAAGTGTTCAAAATGAGGCAAGTAGGGAACAACAAAGGCTGCAGTAAATTTGGGAAAGAAGAGAGCTGACCAAATATTCACATAGTTTCTCAAAATTACAGATTACTACATGTCACAGACTGGACAATCAAGATTGGAACCACTAAATCTACAAGTGCCAAATTTCAAATCCAAGAGATTTTTTTTTATTGTTTTTATTGTTGTTGTTACTGCTGTCAAGTCGATTCTGACTCCTGGCATCCCTGTGTCCAGAGGAGGGAACCCGCCTGTCTGTCTGCGCCATCCTCTCCCCTGCCCGTGCTTATCAGACAGTGCTCCACTGTGTTCACAGGGTTTTCATGTCCACTCTTTTCACAAGTGGGTGGCCAGGTCCCTCTTCCTAGTCTGTCTCAGTCTAGCAGCTCCGCTGAAAGCTGTCCACCACGGGTGACCCTGCAGATATTTGAAATCCCAGTGACAGAGCTTTCAGCATCACAGCCACACGCAGCCGCCACAGGAAGACAACTGACAGATGGGAAGTGTCGTCCCCGACTGGGCCACGAGCCCAGGTCACAGCCGTGAGAGCACCAGATCTTAACCACCAGACACCAGGCTGTTTTCATTGTAGCAAAGGGTAACTTCAATCCTCAAAATGAAACCAATTCTTGTTTTTCATCTAAAATACTCACTGCGCCAAATGAAAGATCATATTAACAAGGAATTTAAAGTATTTACTACTCAATTATAATTTATTATTTTTTCATCCAAAAGAATACTGCTCACTCCTTATTCATAATACACACACATGAACACACACCAAGCAAACATATGACCTGAATATTTCATTTTCACTTGAATATAGATTACTAATTAATTCACTTCAAGGTAGAAAACAGGTTTCCATTGAACTCTGGCATTTTATCAGTGACTATGTATGATAGTTCCCTTCTCCTATCCACGCACTTCTAATTCACCTCTCTACACCTTAGAGGTTCACCAAATCATAAAGCGTGCAGAATCTGCATGTCTGGAAATGCAAAACGGTACCAATCCTATGGGGGAAAATTCGACAATATCTAGCAAAATGAGAGATTTATTAAACCTATGACCCAGCATGCCCACTTTGAGAGCTTTATCCCAAAGACGAACTGGCAAAATAAAAAAAGAAAAGACACATGCATAAGGTTAGCAGCATTAGCAAAAGACTGATAGAATGAACCAACATACACCCTCATAATGAAGCACCAGACAGCTGTAAAAGGAAAGGAATGACATCTACATACTGCTACGCAGTCATCTTGGGGAGCTATTGACAAGTTAAAAAACAGAATAACTGTATATAGTAAGCTCCCTTTAAGAAAAAAATACAAATTTACCTATATGTATATATAACATACATACATCTATGTATGTATTACCTGTATTTTAGAAGTGGAAGGATAAACCAAAAACTAATAAAAATAGTTACCTATAGCAAAAGGGGACAGGCACAAAACTAGTCTTTTCTGAATGGACCATGCCTTGTAGGTTTGAATTTGAGCTTGGAACCATGTAAATGATAAAACAAAATTAAATGTTAGAAAAGAATCCCTAAAAATGAAACAAATGAACCTAGCTGTATATTGAAATGGTAGCTTAACCACATAGAAAAGAGCTATTGCAAATGATTTTAAAACATAGCAATAAAACTGTGCATCCTAGTGGAACATATTGTAAGGACAAAAGAAACGAAAGAAATCATAACCGACTCTCAGTAATCACAGCAGTAACAATCCTGATGTTGCTATTCTGAAACTATTACATACAATAAGATTAAGCAAATAAGTTATGTTAATGTAATCTGGAACTAAGATTTTCAGCATATAAGAGATTTAAATACAAAATCAAAGAAGCTAAAACTCTGGAGAAGTCCTAAACTTGAATCAGAAATATCAGAAAAAAATTTCTATTAAAAAACAATTCCTAACTTTATCCACTGTAAAGGGATAACAGCAGCAACTAATTCAGGAGCAGCGAGTGCCTCTCGTGCCCAAGACAGCATTTCCTGCAAAAGAGAACAGGAGCTCCTCGGAAAATGGCCCAGCCCAGGGCAGGGACAAACAGACCCTGGGAACATCTTTCCACCAGGAAGCAAGAAAGCCATTCAAGACCACTGGACAGCATCACTGACCAGAGGGACAACCTGAACACCAAAAAGGACGGTATCTGTGAAGACTTGAAACAGAAACATTTTTAAATCCATGACTTCCTGAGAGTAAAAATAAGACGAAAACAAAATCTCACTGGTCCCCTTTGATTGGTGCTATGGAACCAGTTCATTATTTTGAAAACTGGTAAATAAAGGATTTATCCTGACTTCCCTGAACAACAGGAAACTAAAGAGTTTATGAGAAAAAGTCCTTCCTTTTAAAAGAATTCCATTTACTAAATACAACTTTGCCATCCTAATGAAATCATGGGTCTGGGCAGTAATTATCAACAGCTATTAAAACCCTAAGGTAAAAATCTATCTGGGGAACTCTACAGTTCCTGGATCGGAGTGATAGTACCTGAACTTACTGATGAGATCTATCACAAAGAGGGAGACAGTCAGACTTGAGGATCGTGTGGTGAAAGAGGAAATGAACACCCATCCATGAAGCATCCCGCCCCCCTAAGAAAAAGAAACGACCCCAACCCAATCAAGCCTCTAGGTCTTCACCAGCTCACAGGAAATATCGAGGAGAGAGGAACATATTAAACACCACAGGGACGAAAACAGTAAAGTCTAGACTTCGGGAAGCTCGACTGAACAAACCACATGGTTTTTTCACTAAATAAGACGGAAAAAAAGAGGTAGAAGAGATTTCTAGATTTAAAAAGATACTTAAGAGATATAACTAAATACAACATGTGGACCTTGTTTGGATTCTTATGTGAATAAACCAACTGTAAAAACAAATATTATGAGACAATCAAGGGAATGTAAACACACGATATTATTGATAGTATTATGAAGTATCGTCAATTTTTAGGGATAGTAATGGCACTGTGGTTATGTAAAAAAAAACCTGTATCTTTTAGAGACACACACTAAAGTACTTATAAGATGAAATAAAATTACTTTGATTTGCTTCAAAATAACCCGGGGAGAGAGTGGGAATGGGGGGCTGAGCCATCCAATTACCAGTCCCCAGCACGCAGAATTACAGGGCAGCGTCTCCATCATGGGAGCTAATGTCACTGAGCATTTAGTAACATCAGGTTCCAGCTGCAGCTGCGGGTGGCTGGGATGAAAACCCATGGCCATCAGACTCCAGGGGCCCGTCTGCGCACCACCACAACGCACGACGCCACTGGCACCGCCCTGCCATTCCACTGTTACATGGTTCTAACAAAAACGCTTCCCCTTAAGTTGAAGTCAAATGCACGGTCCCTGCAACATTCACCCTACTTTTCCTATATATACACACAGTGTTTCAGCTATTCTTTCAACAAGCACTTACTGAGGGCCTACTATGTGCCAGGCTCTGGGGAAAGAAGATGAAAGACTTTCTCTACTCCCAAATAGTATCAATACAGCAGAAGACATCGACAAGTAGAGGCGATGATACAGTGTGATAAACACCACAGGAGATGCAAACGCATGGAGAGAGCACACAGGAGGGCTGGCAAGTCAGAGGAAAGGACTTCCTGAGAAACTAAAGCTGAAGACAAGAAGAACAAGCAGTAATTAATGAGACAGACAAAGCCCTTGGAAGGGCTTTCCAGGCTCATCTAAGGTGTGAAAGCAAAGCATTTACGGAAAATACAAATATCGCGTAAACTGGAACAAACGCTACAGACATGAGAAACAAGCCTCCGAGAGGGGCAGGTCTGAATCTGCCTTCTGCAGGCGACTGGGCCAGTCTGCACCTCGGGTCTGGCCCCACATGGAGAGAACTGACAGAGAGAAAGCGTACAGCACTTCACACAGCACCGCCGAGCAGAGCCTCGACCTGCGGCGGCTTCATTCGGGGATACATTTAAATATTACTTCAATTCAAGCCCCTTCTGAAAAGGTATTTTAAGATTAAATTTAACCCCTTTTTCAAGCACGTGAAATTTCTATAAAATGTAACTTAGCTGGTAATGAGCTGCCAACCACACTGGTCCAAAAGTCTCTGGCTCTTTAAAACACACAGAGGCTTTAAGGTTTCATATTCAAAGTTCTTACATGAGTAAAGTAAACTGCTATTTTTAAGCGGCAGTACTCTTCGCATTTAGTAATGAGTGATTTCGAGAACTAATTCCCACTGGAGATGATCCCAGTTCATACACTAAACTTGTCAAGGATCACTGTCAGTATGGGAGAAGGATGACGGCACGAAATTCTTATGGGTGAATTACCAACACAGCTGGGCTGGCTTTATTATTACTCAGTTCTGAGTGATAAAGCTGATTTCCAATCAAAAGGAAAAGTGGATCAATTTGCTTCTGATCCCTGATAAGTATTTGTTATTTCTTCTTTCGAGAAGTCAGTATTATTGCAGCAAAAACAGCAGCCAATATTTACTAAAAGTTAACTATGTGTCAGTTAACTGAGTTCCTAAGAATTTCATGTGTACTAGTCACTTAAGGAATGTCCAGAAAAATCCTAGTTATAAAAATTATTTTTTCTAATTAAAATGAATTTTCTAATTGAAAAAAAAGGCACCCCTAAGACAACTCAGGAAATTAAGACAAATTACTGGTAAAATATTAATTTTCAATTAAACATCTGAAGGACATGGATAAAATGGATATGTATCATTTAAATGAAACTCAGGACCTCCATTTATGTCAGCAGTCCAAACGAACAAATAAAATCCATTTTCCCACAAAGAGCACATTCCCCTCATCTGACTTACCTTGGAAAACACAGGATTTACTTGTAGGAAGAAACCATTTTAAAGCTGTGATTTTTATCTTTTTCCATACCAATTTAACATCTGAAAATTAAATAATCTTAATTCTGTATTTACTACAATTCCTCAAAGCATGACACTTTGGCAAGTCCGTCATCTCCAGCCCAGGAGGGCATGTGGCATCGGGGCAGAGACACACCAGCACCTGCAGTGGAAGCTACGGCTCCGTCCTGACCAGGCTGAAGCTACACCTGCAGGCTCTGGCGGGTGATTAAACTCCTCTGAGCGCAAATGTTTTCACCTATTTAGTGACAGAACTGGACCCAGGGGTCCTGGGTGTGAAGTGGTGAGTGTACCTGTTAGAAGGAAGGCCAGGGTTTGCCCTCCCAAGAGGAAAAATTAACCAGCATTTGCTACTTCACCTAAAAGCCAGGACTCACGATCAGGCTCAAATCCTAGCCGACCAGTCACAAATAAAGTGACCTCAGAGCTCTAAGTCTAAATTTCTCATCTGAAAATAGGGGTAATGACTGAACCTATCTCATAAGGTTGCCATGAGAATTAAGTCAGACAACACACAAAAAGCACTTAGCACCTACCCGCCACTTACCAATTAAAATTAGCTATTACTATGCCACAACTAGAAGGACCCACAACTAAAATATACAACTATGTACTGGGGGGATTCGGGGAGAAAAAGCAGAAATACATAAATAAATAAAATTAGTTATTACTAATTATAACGTCTCTAAGGTGTTTTCTAATACTTGCCAAATATCAGTACACTGTATCAGTACAAACATCATCATCAAGGAGGACAAAAAACAACGGCTGTTTTGTTGGTTTAAATATATTTTTTAAATTAAAAGCTTACTGCTGTGAATGTTCTTCCTCAACAAAGCGAGCATCTGTATATTGTATCATACATATGAAATCTGTTTCACTTTTATCACGATAGAAATTAAGTAACTCAAGGTCAAAAGAAAAAGTTTAACAATTACGTAACATATTATTTTTCTCTTTTAATTTATTGACAGACTGCTGGGCGCTGGAGGGCAGGGAGAAAGGTCCAGATGCTTTCTTTAATTCCCAAATGACTTCTTAATTTAGCACGAATTATGGAAGAAACAGCTTCTGTCATTAAAAATCAGATTGTTGCTTCAACAGTGTATAATGAATTAAAGTGTTACAAATTCCATCAATTAATTCATTTCCTTGAAAGTCTTTATCAACAGTTAAAAATATATATTTATTAAATACATTTTATACATATAATTCTGGTATAAAATAAGCGTGTTTAATAAATTTTTATCGACTGTATTTGTTGGAATGGAAGGATGACTGCCAGCTGCGATTCCTCAGGGCAAATCCTGGCACTAAGTCCTAAGAACACAGGTATGAAAACGGACTAAAGAGATGGCACACAGCCTATTATGAGCCACTATATGATTACCCTGAGGATGTGGAGAGGGAAGGAGACAGAGGAGAACGTTTCAAGGAGAAGCAAAACATAAGTTAAGACTTTAAAAGCTGAATAGGAGTCCAACAGACGGGCTGGGAAACAGGACAGGACAGTCGGGGGATAAGTGTTTGGCACTAATGATACTAACAAAGGAAAAACCGACAGGAAACCAGGCTGGAGAGGCAGACGTGACAGATCATTAAAAGCTTCATTTAACACAGAAAATATTGCTTGGAGTTTATCCTGAAGAGATGGTCAGCTGTACATTTTAGAAAGTGCAGGTGTACTGTGATGTCATTAGAAAAAGGACTCCCAAAGCAATGAGGACTTAAACTAGAGAGAAGAGACTAGAGACAATTGGTTAAGAGATGACTGCACCGGCTAGGCAAGAGATTATGAAGGTCTGATGGAACGCCAAGGTCATGCATTGGGAAGTGAGGGGGTGGAGGCATATATGTATATGAAAAGTATTCCGAACAATAGCTTCACTTTTATTGATACATACACATATACACACATATACATCGCTTCTTGGCCTTTTGGCTAAGATCAAGTGTACACACATATATACTACACAATTACATTGTGTATGTGTGACATACACACATATACATTGTATACATCATTCTAGTTACTCCTCACAGTATGCCTTTGAAATGCTTCTTATCTCTTCGTCAAGGTCAGACAGTCAATAAATAACAGCTGGGATTCAAATCCTGATGTACCTGACTCCACTCCATCTAAGAATCATTTAAAAGGTAAAACTGATTAGGGAGGGAGGGGTGGACTCAGAGAGAGGTTAGATCAAGGCAGAGGATCCCTAGGGCAGGTCTAACCAACCAGAAGCAGTGAACAATTCCAGCAGAAGAACGCAGGTTAACCCCTGAACCCTTGTCTCACTTTCCGAAAGAGAAACTGAAGTTTCTTCGAACGCACTGCTATGAATGAGCCTCTGTTACTGCTTCGTGTTGCTTCTACCCTTTCCCCCAAATTCTCTTGGCATCATCACTTCCTCCTCTATTTTGCTGCCATGCTGGGATTTTAAACACTTTTTCACCCTCCTATAGCACTTGGGGGAAAACATAAACAGAAGCTTGATTTTACCACAGTGGCTTATCCTGTGTATTTAGAAAAGCTGTGAATATTTGATTCTAAGGAATTAGTGTTAATTATTTTAAGGGTGTAACAGTATTGTAACTGACTGCCCTTCTCTTTTAGAAATTCATACTGAAAAATTTACAGATGAAATAATACAATGCTTAGAATTTGCTCAAAATAATACAGGAGGGGGACAAGCAGACGGGGCAGGACTAACCACTGTTGATGGTTATTTGCACTAGATGATGGGAACTTTGAGGTTCATTACACTTTGGAGTCTACTCATTTTATTTGAAAGTCTCTGTAATTAGAAAGCTTTGAGATTTATTCAACACAATATAAATAAAAGAGAAAAAGTAAAACAAAAAAGTACATATATAAAAAATCATTTTCTAACTTTTATTATAATCTTAAAGTTGGTTTTCCAAGCTAACATTTGGGTTGTAACCAAAAAAAATTCACATTTACATTTTAAGAAGCATTTTATGCTTATAAGTGTGAATTTAATTAATAAGTCAAGGGAAAAATTAGTCAGATGATCAATGAAGCTACACAATCTTCCCACTTTTATTAAAATAGACCACAAGCTAATTCCATTTACTAAGTCCATAGGACTTAAACGTACAACTGGACATATTGAGAGATGTTAGTTATTGCAAATTCTTAAGTGAAGGGTTTCAGAAAATGCTCAGAACTTACTGGGTTACTAATATTGTCTTTAATTACAAATCCTTGGAACAGAAATATTTTAAAAAACTGTTTTGTGAGTTTCTTTTTCCTAACAGTGGAAGCCTCCTTATTTTGTATATGTAAGAATGTATGTCACCTAAACATTCAATAGGCAATGAAGCATATACTGATGGGATAAAAACAACACTAAGAGTCTTTAGAGAGGAAATGAACAGCAAAGCAGTGAAGAGCGGAGACAGTGATTCCAGCTCCCTCTGTTAAAAAAAGAGATAAAACAGTACGTACCCTGAGAGCATCAAGACTGGAGAAACTGAGTTTTTAAAAGTTTGGGGAAACCTGAGCATTTTATCAAACTAGCTTCAGAAAACCTTCCTTCCAGTTCAGATTCTGTCACTGACCAGCTGTGTGACCTTGGGCAAGTCACTAACTTCTCTGAGTTCAAATATCATTTTCTTCTCAACAGGAAATTACTTCAAAGATTTACTTACTGTTTTCAAACTTACTTTGGTTGTTTCTTCGTATTTTATCCCTGTCAACAGGTGCCCCAGAACAAATACTCAATACGATCACTCTTCTTTAGACGCATCAAATTGCAATTCACTTATTTAATTTGTTCTAAGCCATCATCTGCATGCTCCTGAATACTTCTAGAGCACTCTCACATTCTTGAACAAAGTTTCTTTATAGTACTAAACTGTCATTTCATATTCTTTGTGTAGAATTTCACCAACTTCCATTATGCTCACATTTACAACCCTGTTGTTAACGACAAGCACAAATCTCTCATAAATTTGAACTATTTCAATAATTTTCATTCTTTTTCCTCTGATCTAAGAAATCTTAACTTATGGCTACAGCTATTTAATTTTGTGTTGCTGATATCCTAAGATAAATCAAGATTACTTTCTCATTTTTTCCTAACAATGACTACATACCACTTAAGCTTATGAAACGACTTCACGTAGTTGTAAGGTGAAAGGAAAAGCAGAAGGGAAAACAGAGCTAGCAACTAATGCCACCTGCTCTACGTATCCCTCTCTCCCTCAGTGCCCACAATCCTCACTCTGAACACTCATTTCATTTCTATATCAATGCTAGATCAATTCCAACACACCCAAACATTCTTCCACTGACCCTCCACCAGCAAACACAGCACAGTACCTAGCAGGCTGCAGGCCCAATGCTAAAGCTCTAACACAGGCGAGAGAACCCGAGCCCTGCCCTGCCCTCAAAGCGTGGGTACACTGGAGGAAGACTCCTCGTCAATAAACAGTACAATGTAAATATCAGAACTAATGGGTGCCAAAATGGAGACACATACTCGGTGCTTTGGAAGCATTAAAGGGAAAAAAAAAAAGTAACTGGCAAAGCTAAGGACGGCAGTACAGAAAAGGAGACACGAGCTAGGAAAGAGTTTTCAAAAGCTCAGATATTTTACTTTTAGGAAATGAAGCATATTTAAATAATTAACTTAGTAACCAATTTACTACCCTTTGTTGAACTACATCTTAACCAGAACTATACTGGACAAAGATTTAGTTTGAAAAAGTGTACTCACTCAGAATATCCTCAAAGCTTTCCCTCAACACCTCAACACACCATGTCCCTACCACACCTCAGCCTTCCTCTGCCCCGTCCTTGAGGGCACTCTGCACTCCCCAACCATCCCAGCACTGTCTTCATGGGCACTCTGCACTCCCCAACCATCCCACACCGTCTTCATGGGCACTCACTATAAGTACAACTACATATACGTGCACATGTGAAAAGCACCTTCTAAATCTTGAGGAACTTACAAAAGATATGGGAATGATTAAATGGCCTACCTTCCAGACCCCTTATGAATACTTTAACCCTGGCTGCAACTTGCAGAAGAGATGCTCAATGAATACCTGATTTAAAAATCTCTGGTGACACACTAAGAATTACTTACTAGACTAATATTAACTATCTCATAAAAGCTACATTAAAAACAATTCTTCAGCGTTACAACCTACACATGAACAAGCAGTGGAGTGCAGTGGCTAAGAGCATGGACATCAAAGACAAACTGCCTGACTTCTAATCTAGTGCAGTCACCTAATTAGCTGTGTGACGCTGAGCAAGCTACACAAAGTCTCAGTTCTTCAATCTCCTCAACTATACACTGGATGCAGTACTGCCTAACGCCTGGGTGGCTGAGATAAGCTGGCACAGGGCCTGGACCAGAACCTGAAACACGGCAAGCTCTAGACTCAACAGCAGCAGCAGTGGTATCACCATCATCAAAAAACTTGGATACTTTTTAACCAGAAATACAAATGAAAACACCTTTCATCTGCCGGCCTCCTTACACACAGAGCTCCTTTACAGAAGGGGTAGGTGTGGGAACGGAAGGAGCAAGAGCGGGAAGAGTTCCATCCGGGGCAGTCACACTCGTTTTTAATCCTGGCTCTGCCACTGCTCAGCTATATGACCCCCGACAACTAAGTAAACAACTGAGTAACCATAGAAAACTAAGCAAACAACTGAGTAACTGTAGTTGGGGTCTCTCTGAGCCTCTCTTTATCTGTGAAATGCGATACCACCACCTACACCCCAGGAAAGTTCTGAGGACTAAAGGAGTCAAGGCACACCGTCAAGCTTGTTTGTTCCTTCTCCCTACCCCACACATCTCACATGGAGCATCTCATCTAATTCTCGTCCCACTATGAAGTTCAGATTAGGCCAAACCATAGGGAAAACAGGTGAACATGGCAAATTCATACGGTTCAGTCTAATACTATACCCATTTGCAAATGGAGAAAATAAGCTCAGAGAGATGAAATGATTTACTCAAGGTCATATGCACAGTAAATAATGGAGATAAAACTTAAAAAAAAAAAGATTTAATAATTTTCATTTGACCAGGTCACTAATTGGTTCAATGAGTCCTGCTCAGGAAGGGGGAAAAAGGTATAGTAACCACCATAATACATGTAAAACTAGTGTGCCTGCAAGCTTTTGTTCTACCATATTAAAAAGTGTCGGGGACCCAGATTTCTAAGACCCCTTGAATTTTAAGAATTATTTGTGGTCTACGTGTGTGTTGGGGAGGGAGGGGTTGAGAGTTAAGGAAAAATTAGAGGAAAAAATATTAAAGGAAGTATATGCATAACTACAATAATTCAAAAAGCACAACTGGGTCTAATTAGAAACTCCACAGGCAGCCGAACACCAAATATCCATCCTGGTGAAAGGTTAGAGGTATTAATGCGACAGACGAATTATTTGCCAAACACACGAGGAAGAGTTCTACTAAACGTATCCACTTTGGTTCACAAAGGTATGCACTAACATAGTAACTTTACTGTAGCGGAAAAAGGAAACAATTCAAAGGCTTTTCTTCTATTAGCAAGAAACACACCGTTGCGGTAAAACTATGTAACTGGTGTTTACTTCCATAAATTCCACAAGGGCTGTAGGATTAGCTCACATAACCCCTATCTGGGATACAATGTCCGAACATACAAAGTCCTACCAAAACGCACAGCACTGGCAAACAAACAACAAATGTTACCAGAACGAGGTCCCACGGACACTGGTGGCATATTTAACAGCACCAAGCATTCGCCACGACCGGCCCACAGATCCAGCCTGACTGTTCTCCTGGACTCGCCATTCCCTCTCCTTTTCTAAAAAGCTGCACGAACAGGAGACTCAGAGTGAGCACAAGGGCCGAGGGGGTCTCAGCAGCCACGGGCGGTCACGGGGGTCTGCGCGCACCGCCGGCGGCCGCCCCGCAATCATGCAATCGCCAGGAGGGCTCGGGGCGCCCCCCACGCGGAAGGAGCGCCGGGGGGGAACCGGCTCCCGGGGCCCCGCCGCACCTGCCGCCGCACCTGTGGCGTCCGCGCGGGCCGGGCGGGGCCCGGGTGACCCGACACGCCGCGCAGCGCGGCCCGCCCCCGGCGCCCAGCGGCAGGACGCGCCCCAGCCCGCGGGCCCCGGCCGGGGGAGCTCGGCCCGCCGCACCCGCGCCGCGCGGGGACCGGGCCTCGGGCCGAGTCGCGCCGAGGAGCCGCCGCCCGCCGCCCGCCGCCCGCCTCCCGCCTGCCTCCCGCCCGCCTGCCTCCGCCTGCCTCCCGCCCGCCTGCCTCCGCCCCACGTCCGCCGCCTCACCTGACCCACTCGGCGGCCGCCGCCCGCGCTCAGGGCAGCCGCACGCCGCGCCCCGGCCGCGAGAGGCCGGCAGGACGCGGGCCCACGCCGCTCCACCCGCCCGCCGAGTGCACTGCGCGGGAGCCGGGCGGGACTGCGCCTGCGCCGGGGCGGGCCGGGGGCGGGGCCGGCTGGGGCGGGGCGGGGCCTGGACGGGGAGCGCCCGTCCAGGCAGGGGAAGGAGGGGCCGGGGCTGGAGCCTGCGTGGGGCTGGGGCGGGGCCTGCGTGAGCCCGGGGGCGGAGCCTGCGTGGGGCTGGGGCGGGGCCTGCGTGAGGCCGGGGCGGAGCCTGCGTGGGGCTGGGGCGGGGCCTGCGTGAGGCCGGGGGCGGAGCCTGCGTGGGGCTGGGGCGGGGCCTGCGTGAGGCCGGGGGCGGAGCCTGCGTGGGGCTGGGGCGGGGCCTGCGTGAGGCCGGGGCGGGACAGCGTGGGGCCGGGGCGGAGCCTGCGTGAGGCGAGGCAGGGCTGGAGGCGGCGCCCGAGGGGTCGGTGCCGCCGCGGCCCTGGTGCAGGTGGGCTCCTCGCAGGCGCGGCGCGAGCCCAGGGGCCCCGGGCGGTGTCCCCGGTGCAGGCGTGGAGTTGTGTCGCCGCCGCAAGGCCTCGGTTCGCCCCGGGGGTGTTGGGCTCTTCGGGAGTCGGGAGAGGGATTTTCGATGTGAGTTGAGGACTGGTAGAACCAGCCGCGTCCATGTGTAGGACCTTACTGCGCCGGGGGACAGGTGGGGAGGAGGAGGAGTCGATAGAACCCAGATCCCGTCATTCCAGCAACTGCAGAACATTCGGGAACGTTGTTTCTGCACCTGCCTTCTCTCACCTTGTGTGTCAACTCTTGTCAAACTTCCACCCCGTTCTAGGTCCTCCAGGGAGGGAAAGTGAAAATACAGAACCAGGCTCCCAAAATCTGATCAAACAGAGGCGATCGCCGTGCGTGTCTGCTTAGTAAAGGAGAGACTTGCCATTTGTGTGATACACACTGAAGAGAACCGTCAGTGTGATGTCGATCACGTCTCCTAGAGGCGGTGAAGCAGGGAAGGTCATGAGGACGGCTCTAGGAATCAGAATTCCGGGATTGAATTCGCCACCTACTAGACATGTGACTTTAGGCAACTGATCTCTAATCACCCAATTTTCCCATCATAAACAGGGATCATAAGAGTACCCACCTCACTGAGTTGGCGAGAGATTAAATGGTTTAATGCATGTGAAATACTTAGTGTCCTGCATGACACAGAGTGCCTAATCAATATTAGCTGTTATTAATAACATTGTTACTGTTATCATGTACCTATAATTCAAACAGAGACCAGAAATTTGTTGTTTACTTTTATACTCCACTTCCAATATCGCAAGTCCTATCCATTTCTGATTCCCAAATAATTCTTGAATCTATCTCATCTCGTATTCACTCCCTCTAGATATGACCTTCCTTAATGGACTCCCAGCTACTCTCCCTGACACCATGTCAGTGATGTCATGTCACAAATGATGCCATTCAATCATCAGACATTCACTGTGCTCCGTTGACGTGCCTATTGCTGGGTCTGGGGACAGAGAAACCATTACACACAGTCTGCACCACAAGAACTCAAACATATGGAGACAAGTGTGTCAGTAACAAGTGGAGTGAATAAACTCAACGTGCAGCAAACTACTTGAGTCCTCCGGTCTTGCCATCCTCGCTCATCACCCTGTCTCCACGTAGTCTGCTGGTTTTCTTCCCATCGGCTGACCCTCCACCTTTCATTCCTGGCTGATTCTCGCCTATGCTTCATTATCAACCCAGGCACCACCGCCACTGTGAATCCTTCCCTGTTGCTGCCGCCAGCCCTATCTGGGTTAGGTGCCCGTAACTGCTCGCATCACGCCTTATCTCCTCTAGCACTTATCACATAGAATGGTAATTGTCATTTTTCTATATTCCTAATTACTATGAGCTTCTTGAGAATAGGCTCAAGGCCTGAATGTAGGTAGGGCTGACTCAGTACATGCAGATGAGGGGATGACATACATGCAGATGCACTGTCTTGGTCTATAAATGTTGAGAGGACAGACCCTATGACATATTCCACATAGGACTGAAGACATCCCACATCTGTAGGAAAGAGTAGGCACGAGCCATATGCCTGAGTCCCATGTTGGTCTGTTTGAAAATCACCTGCCACCCACCAGGCTCTTTAGAATGTATTTATTGGTGTTTCCTCTCGCATACTCAACAAGCTGGCACAGTTTGAGGATGAAAAGAGCGATATGAGTAGTTACCTGTGATAACACTCCAGTGTCCTTGCAGCACAGAGACCAACATACATCTAGAATGTTAGAATCTGAGCCTGCAAGATATATAAAGTGTTGTGAGCATCCTAGGTCAGATTGCTCACCCAGATGTTAAAGGGATGGACACTTCATAAACTTTAAAAACATGATGATAGATTTGTAGTGTGCTCAAGTTTGCCTTCTTTCTCTTTCTTTGAAAAATAAATTATACAATTAATGTCAAATACAACATATAGAATAATATTGTATTTTTTTAATCTTAAAACTTTCCTCTCCATACCCGGGGCAGTGCAGATATCTAGAATTTAAAGTTGAACAAGTCATTCTAAGGTTGTTACCCTTAGTTATAACTTTTATTGCTTGTTTTCCTCTATTTCATTTTCAAAGTTTGGAAAATGTACGTTTATATGGTACTTTCCAGTTTCAAAATGACTTCACATTAATTAGCTCATGAGTCCTTTACAAAACACCATCGGACACAGATGGAAAGGTGGTTATTCTTCACCATTACAGATGGGGATCTGCGACCACAGAGTTAGGGCCCTGGTCTTCAGAATGCAGTACAATAGCTTACGAATAAATGGAGTTAAAACTCTTTAAAAAGCACACTGGACTTGCAAGCCCAGCTTATGGCCAACTAGAGACTGGCTGATTCTCCCACCAAAAGCTCAAAGTGCAAAATAAAACATATCAAACATCTTATCAAACATATTAATAAGCTGACAGGAACATAAGAACCCCTGAAAGGCAAAAACTAGATAAAAGCAGGAAGCTGGACAGTAAATAATAACAATGCAAAATGGAAAAAAAAATCTTGTTATAGGGAAAAATGTACCAAAAGTAATCTATTTCCTTGTCTAGCAAAACAGTAATTTGTGGGCCAGTGCTTGCATTCCCATAAAAATTGGCTTCTGCAACTCCTTTGCAAAAGCAGAGCTGTCTCTAACGTGACTTTCATTAGATCAATTATAGGCAACTTGCATTTCAGGCCCTTTTCCTGATATTGAAATAAGCAACTGAAAAAATTGGAGGGCTGAGAGAAAGGGCTAACAGAAGAGCTTGGACTCCAAAAAGTATGGTTCCCTTCAAAACAGTCCTCTGAACAGCCCCAGGACATATAAGGAAATGTTTTCGTAATTGGCTGCTGACCCAGAGTCTCCCATAAATGCTGTCCATTAAACAGATATGATTTATTGCTTCTCTCTGCCAGGTTCCTGAATAATCTGCAGTCAAAGGAAGAGAAGGAGGGAGGAGATGCAGGGAGCAGGCTCCTGGCCTCCTCAGTGTTCCAGTCCCAGTTTCCAGTCTGTTCCTCAGCTTCCTTCATCCCTGCCCGTAGGTTCTGTGAGAAATCTTTGTATCCCTAAAATAATTCCCCTGTTTTGCTTAGATTTTACATGCATTTCTGTTACTGGCCACCAGAAAATTATCCTAAACAATATATTTTCATGGGGGGATAGTTTTTATAGCAGTTAAAAACTCAAAGTAACAGTAGCTTAAATACAATAAAATTAATTCCTCTCTCGTAAGTGTAGGCAGTGCAGGGCTGGTGTCGTGGCTCTCTCATCAGTACAGACTCAGGCTCCTTCTGTCACATGGCTTTACCATCCTAAACATGCAGCTTCTCTCTTATGGTCCATGGCTGCTCAAGCTCCAGCCGTCACGTCCTTTTTCCAACCAGCAGAAAGGAGGTAGGAGAAGAAAAGAACACACCACTCTGTGTGTGTGACACTTGCAGAAGTTGTATGCATCACTGCGCTTTCACCTTATTAGTCAGAACTTAACTATAAGTGATGTTGAGACATGTATTCTCTATTGTGTTGCCATATGCCCAGCTAAGAAGCAGTGGTTCTAATACCAAGGAAGAAGGAAAGAACAGGTATTGGAGATGACCAGCAGTCTCTGGCTCATCTGAGACCAGACACAGGATGAGGGAAATGGTGATGGGCTGGAACCTAGAAACAGAGCAAAGGCTTGTAAGGAAACATGCGAGGGGCTCAGTGGAGGAGAGCAATGCAGAGCGGTGAGCACACGGAACTAGTGCAGGTGGACAGAGAAGCCTGGACAGAAATGTGGGAGCAACTGGAAGCTCATAGCCCCCCTGAAGCATGTGGGATTTAGGAGTCAGAAGGGGATCCCTGGAGGATTTGGGGCTGGAGTGAAATGATTGTAACAGTGCTTCAGGATGAGGGATGTGGCGGCCGTGCCTGGGATGCACTTGAGGGGGTGACCAGAGGCAAGGGGTCAGTCGGGAGGCTCCCACGAGACAGGAGTGCCTTTACTGCAGCAAAACAGGGAAGGGGAAGCGCGTCAAAGGATGACTTTGTCTAAGGCGACAGCTGGTCAGATGTCTCCCTCTCTCTTTTTTTCTTGTTTGTTCAGCATCCCTCATACCTTCCTGAGATCAGCACAGTGGTTTTATTTGGGGCAGTGCCCTTC
Source organism: Equus caballus (assembly GCF_041296265.1). Taxonomy (NCBI): domain Eukaryota; kingdom Metazoa; phylum Chordata; class Mammalia; order Perissodactyla; family Equidae; genus Equus; species Equus caballus. The sequence goes on along the minus strand of NC_091689.1, from coordinate 97,727,863 downwards.
TACCATGTGCTATCCAAGGGCTTCAAATGAGCTGAATTCCTCCCACCTCAGGGACAAGCCTGTGACCCAACCTTAACCAACCAGGGAACCCTCCTGGTCTCCGTGGTTGGCTCACAATCAGCAAAAGACTCCAGCAGAGCCAGTAAGAATTAGTTCTGGGCCTTTTGGGAAAAGTGAATCTTTATAAGGATTCCTGAGAAATTCGAATGTGACCCTGAAGCTGCTGGCAGCCATCTTGCCGCCTAACAGGGAGAAGGCAGATCTGAGAGATAGGAAAACCAAGTGTGAGTCATGTTGGCAATGCTGGACTTCCTGGATCAAGCTGTGACTGAAGCTGGACACCATGAAATTTTTCATCATATGAGCCAGAATTTTCCTTTTGCTTAAGCCAGTTTGTGTTGGGTTTTCTGCCAGTTGCACCTGAATATACAGAAATAAAGTCAAGAAAGACATCAATGATAATTCCAGGCTTTAAAAACAGTATCATCTACCTTTGTCATATGTAGTATTAACAGACTTGTCTCTGAATAATTTTACCTGTTTGAAAAAACCAAATCTACCTTCAAAGAGAGGATATTTGGTATAATTGGGACTGTTCATAATTATGCTATGAAAGCTCTGAAAGTAATCACAGAGTCATAAACTATTGGAGCTGGAGGAGACCTTGAAGTCACCTCACCTCACTTCACCACCTGTCTTCAGTGATGAAGACTGAGACCCAGAAAGGTGACGTGATTCATCCAGTCACAGAGCTCACGTGTGTGGTCTTGACCAGGCCTTGGAATACTAGTCTATATATTTCCATGGTATGATTCTATGCTTCAAAACAGGACACCTAAAAATGTTTTCAAATACAGTTGAAATACCTATAAGACAAACAGACAACTCCCCATGAAGTGGCTGTTTCGAGAGGACGATGTTCATTTTGAAAGCAGGGAGTGCCGGCAATGTTCACCACACGCTCTGGAGGATAGATGGTCTTTCTGTACAGCGTTGCTGCACTCATGCCAGTGTATAGTAAGTGAACCAACCGTGCTCTGAAGCCAGAAGCAACCTGAGCCAGAAGCAAGCCTGTGTGGTTAGATTGGCTGTGAGGAAGGTCGGCCTTCTGCAGTGGCGGGAAGCTCTCCTCAACGGGATCCTCCATTCTGCTGATGAAATCAACCCAGTCAGTTCCCCTCTCTGAGAATGTGAGTGCACAGTGTGCACTGAGAGGTGGCCCTTCAAGCTCAACTGGCAACCCCACCAGGATAAACTACCCTTCAAGAGGTCTGTTATTCATCCTCACTGTCGAAATACTGGGACCCACATGTCCCGTCGCATCTAACAGTCCCTGTATCTTTCAACAATTCTTCCTGCTTCCAATCCCTTATTTACTGAGTGTCCCTTAGGTGCCAAATGCTGACTTACATGCCGGGAATATGCGAGAATAAGACAGCGCCTGCCTTTGTGCTCTTATTCTAGTGGAGATGTTAACACGGGAGTAGATGTGCATAGATATTTGTTAAGTAGTGACGCTGGCTATGAAGAACAATAAAGCAGAACTCATCACTTTGTGAGAACTTGGTCACACGGCCAAACGTGGCTATATGAAAGCCTGGGAAATGCAGTCTCTAGATGGAAAGTCATCGCGCAGGAAGAAGGGAGAACCAGCAGTGGCCACAAAGGACGCTGGGGTAGAGCCAGGGGAGAAGTTATGTCAGCCGTGCTGCATGTAACACATTCGCACATTCACAAACAGTCCACCTGGTGGTTAAGTTGACCCGAAGGGAGTACTTGCCTGGTTATTCACATAAAAATACAGATAACTTGTATTCCTTGGGTCACTTTTGGGGAGTCTGAGACTTTTTGTCTATTAAACTTTGCCCCACTCTGTAGTTGTCATTCATCAGTATTTACTGTGTATCATTATTGTGCTAAATGCTGCTCAATCGAATAGATCACAGAATATTTCTGAGATAGAAACAAAAGCATTTCTCCATTCTCCAAGGAAAACATCCTGCCTCAGTGCCTTCTCTATTGCTACATATGTTATCTCAGCCAGTTTTTTCTATTAAAAACATTATCCATTCCAGTGCATATACCAGGAGTTCTCATGCAAATACCCACACCCTTGTAGGTCAGCCCATTAACATTATGAAGGTACAGTGGGTGAAACACCAGCGTCTGAGACGCTTGGCCCCGGCCTTGTGATCAGAAGCTTCGAGGACTGGGCCTGACTGCTGAAATTTCTAACAGACATTGGGAGCAATTCTTACAATACCAGACTTTAAGAATCAACAGTAAAGGATATAAGGAAAGTAAAAGTCCCCAAACTACAATCTAGTGGAGGTAACATAATATAGACATACAACAGTGATTTCTAAAATGTACTCTGGAGAAACTTCCAGAATTAAAATGCTAGAGTAGCTATAGCATCCTCTATCCGCCTCCTCTCAGAATTTACCCAGTATCAGGAATAATGACACACAAAAATGCAAAATCCATGTTAGCTGAAAACGGGAGACACCTGGAACCCTGGACTACAGGTATATGCGAAAGTACCGTGAAGGGCAGGAAGACTGTAACCATCTTGCTGGTGGCAGGTCTCAGAAAATGTCAACAAAGCACACTGCACACCTTTAAGTGACTTACCTTAGGGGCAAAACCAACGACCCTTCAGTTGAAACGCAGGAATCAAGTACAAGGTTGGCAGCAGCACCTCCTTCACCATGATTTATTATAGAAAGGAGGTAAGACACGGGGGAAAAGGAATGTTCAGGTGTGCCATATCTGCAGGAAGCCTTCTGTCGGTGAGGCACAATGGAAAAAGTAGACTGCAAGGTGAGCAGCTCTGCCACTGCCAGTATCTCTCAGTTAGAAGTGGAAGCTAGGGGAATGCATCCTCACGAGCTCACATGATGAGGAGGATTCCCGTTAGGCTGGAACATGGTCCAGACCCCTCAGCACAAACCTTCTGCAAGTAGCATATCTGGGAAAACCTCTCCTCCTTCAAAGATGTGTAAGCAGTCGAAAATGAGCCAGCATAAAAAGACACCATAAGAAAAGAGGAAAGAGAGAATAAGGAAAAATGGCAAATCAAAATTCTTATCAGAAAAATGTTTCACCATTTAGCAAAAGAAATTTTTAATCAAACTTATAGCCATAAAGTTTAACAGTTAATGATGCAACTGTTGCTTTTAAAATAGGACCACAGAAAAATAATAATAAAATAAAATGAAATAAAATAGGAGCACAGAGCAGATACTAGAGCCCAAGGAAGAAAAGCCAAAGTTGAAAGAAGATAATTACTGTGTCAAAAACTCACCACAGATTAATTTCTAGCACATAAAAGTAACTTTTCAAATGAAGAAGAAAAAGAAAGGAACCCCAAGAGAAAAACTGGCAGAGGAACAGAAAATTTAGGGTATAGAAAACCCAGAATATTAGCAAGCAAATGAAGAAATGCTCACACTCATTAGCGATGTCAAGTGTTTGGGACTATAAGACTCCAGGAGCTCACTCCAGCATTACCAGGGAGGGCGTGATCTAAGTAAAGTAAGTTTTTGCCTATCCCATGACCCAGAATTTCTGCTCCTGGGTGTACATCTCAAAGAAATTATACTGATTCATTGCAGGTGCTGTGGTCTGAATGTGTCCCCCCAGAATTCATGTTGAAACTAACCCCCAAAGTGATGGTATTAGATAGAAAATGGGCCTTGGAGATAAGTAGGTCACGAGGGCTCCACCCTCATGAATGGGATTCGTGGCCTCCTAAAAGAAGCCCTGGAGAGCTCCCTCTGCCTCCCACCACGCAAGGACACAACTGGGAGTCTGCAGTCGGCGGCCTAGCCTAGAAGAGGCTTCACCAAAACCCAACCACGCTGGCACCGTAATCTCCCACTTCCAGCCTCCAGAAGTGTGAGAAAGCAATACCTGTGGTTTATAAGCCACCCGGTCTATGGTATTCTGTTATAGCAGCCAGAACGGACTAAGCAGCAGGTTGTTTGTGGAAGTGGAGCGGGAAGCACTCCGGGTGTCCATCTCCAGGAGAGGAATAGGTAAGAAGTGGCAGGTGCACGTCATGCAGCACTGTGCATTTAGGAGTACCTGATCGGGGGCCCCAAAGCCATGTGGATGGATCTTAAAAACATGGTGCTAAGTGAAAAAACTAGATAATGATCATAAATACCATGTATGTACATTAAATGTGATATATAGAAACAATGCCCGTTTTACAAAAACACATAAAAAGATACACATTTAACAGATTTGATTGGTTGCCTATTGCGGCTAGGAAGAGAAAGGAAGAAATAAACACGTAAAGCTGGCTACACACGAGTTAATTGTGATAATGTGGCATGAACTGATAAGTATGATTAACTCAACTTTTTCAACTCTCTTCACTTGAAATTTTAAAAAATGAAGTAAGACCACAAAAGGAGCTTAAACATGAATTGAAAGAAGTGAGAGAAAAAAATTAAACTGTCTCAAAAATTAAGGCAGCCTTGGAAATAGCACAAAAGAAAATAAATAGTTGTTAAGGAAAAAATGAAAACCAAAATAAGATAGTTTTAAAGAGTCATGGAATACCAGATTGAGAAAAGCAAGTAAAATGAAATATAAAAGAGTAAACTAGTTAAAAGAACTAGAGAGCAAATTATGTAAGTGGAGAGAGTCAAAAGAAATCCAATATAGCCATAGTCAAGAAAGACAACCAAGAAAATAATCTAAAAAAAGTAAGCTTAGATAAATATTTTGAAAGACTCTGGAAATAAAAGACCTAAATTTATAGATAGAAAGGGCATGTATTTTTCCCAAAAATATAAAAAATGTCAAACTAAGACATATTCTGGTAAAACTACTGGATTTCAAAGCTAATGAAAATCTTTTGGATATCTAGATAAAAATGATCAAGACATCTATAAGGGGAAAAAATAAAAATGTAACCCAAAGGATTTTATTCCCAAGAATTTTATACTGGAGAAACTTGATCAAGCACAAATGTAATAGACAATATTTTTGAACACACCAGCAGTCTGGTTTCCATGAGCCCTTTTAGAGGATATTAGCAGAGGATGAACCTCAGCCAACCAAGAAATGAATTTAGAAAAAATGAACTGGCAGTGATCACTGAATCCATTTATTTGTAGAATTAAGTCTGAAACAAATGTGAGAATTATGGTCATAGTACAGAGAGTAAATATTATAAATCCTGACAATATAGCAATGAAACAACCAACAGAAGTTAAGAGAGAAAAGAAATAAGGTAAACATTACAAAAAGTAATTAAGGAACGGGGAAAGAGGAACAGGAAATACACTGCTCACTGATTTGAGTAATATCTAAAACATAGTGATAGTTTATTAAGCTATCCACTGGAACAAATATACGTGCCTTTCAAGTTCAAAAACACACGTACACAAAGAATATACAGGCCATATAGTGACAAAAAAGTAAATGGGCAATATAAACTAAAGCATAACAAAAAAATGATAGGTGGACTAAAATAAAACATGAAATAAGAAATGAATTTTCATTCCAATAAATGTAAAAAGATTAAACTTACCAATTAATTGAAAATTTTCCTCAGATGGAATATCAGATCAAACCCCAATGACATACTATATACGTAAGGTGATGAAAACAAAGTGATTTAGAACGAAAATAAAAGGATGGACAGAGCATTCCAAGCAAATGAGGCCAAGATCAAAATTTTATCTCATAGTTCAATTCAGGGAAAAACCATAAATGAGACAAAGACAGGCACTTTATCACAATAAAGATCTCACACTTACAAACATCCATATATCAAATAACACAGCATTTAATTCATAAAGCAAAAACTACAGTAAATTCAGGGGGAAATCAACAGAAGACATTAACTAATTTACTTCTCACGCAGAACAGATGAAGTGATCATAAATAGTCAGTAAGGCTAGGAAGACCCAAACAGCATGATTAATAATGTAGATTATATACATGTTTGTATATTTATAAATTTATATAAATAGATATGAAAGTCGGAATGAGAATACATCTTCTCTTCACATACCCATGGACTGTTCACAAACATGGACTATGCCTCAAAATGTGCTTCCCTCAGGCCTGGGGATTTTGCCTCATTGGCAGGGCGATGCTCATTTATCCTCAGCCCCCTTTTAGCACAGCTGTCTTCTCTTTTATTTCCTTTACATATTGAACTTCCAGATGTAAAAAAAAGAAAAAAGTTTGAAAACCACTGTGACACACACACACTTAAACGAGAATGTAAAAATATTTATTTTAAGAGGAACAGTCCGTGTGCCTAGTGTACGGAATGGAATGCTGTAAAGCGGCAGTACCCAGTAGGTGACCCCCAGCGGGTGACCTAATGACCCTGATTAGCTGCAACTCGGAAACTTTTCAAGGGCTGTCTCTGCCGACAGGGAATCTGAGAAGTCTGGGGTAAACTGGATGTTTACTGTGGGTGGGGCACCTGCAGTGAAGCGGGCAGGGGTGGGGAAGGTGCTTCAATATTAGCTCAAGATGAAACAGAAGTCTGGTGCTCCTTGCATCATTCACCAGGCAAGTTTCCGATTCAAGCTGTGTCAGAAAGATTCTTTTCCTGGTGTAAGAATGGAAGTTATCCTGGTGGTCAGTTTTTCCTGCCTGTGCCCTTAACCATCACCAGACTGGACACAGACAAATCTGTGTGTGCTGTTTGGGTTTATTTTAATGCACTCAGAAGCCTAGGTTGTGGTACTTGTTGAAGAGACGTTTGAGGTCAAGGGCTTTGGGGAACGAAAGGCTTCTCAGAGGCCCAACTTACTCACCGCGCAGGGACCCAAGAGATTGCGCTTTCTGGCTGGTCTGACGAAACACCTCACTGCACTGAGCTGAAACCACAGGGGAGGGAAGGGCGTTTGCCTCAGGAAGTGTAGATCTCAAACCTGGCAGGTGCACAGAGCTCAGGCAACCGCCCTGAGCCTAAGGGAAGCACAGATTTTGAGGAGTTGCTGTACTATTTTGGTAGAAATAAAGTCCAAATTTCAAAAGACACACACTTTTATGAGTATAAACCATACTTTAGGTTTCTGTAGCTGCTTTTCGTGTGCAAACCTCAGGATGTGTTTGAATTACAAAGCGTCTCGCCTATCTGTGCAGCTTGGTTGAAGAGGAGTTAAATTTCACTGACCTGAAAGGAAACTATGCTATCAAAAAAGACAATTTATTTAGAATTTCACAAGCAGCATATCAATAGCAAAATTGTCCTACATTTCTGTCTATGTGACTCTCTTTCATGAAATGCTGAACTCCAGTCTGATCGCAACTATCAGTAACAAAGATTTGGAGTAGAAATTCAAATACACGCTGCTTGAATACCATCCAGACAGCTCCAAAATTGTTCAGTTGCACACATAACTGTATTGTCATTGACATAATCAAAATTAATCGAGTTTTTGCTTTAGGTAAATATCTTTCAGGACTAAAAATACTCTGACATCATCCCCATGTGAAATAAATCTTGTCAGACAGGCAGATTTCTTTTGGCTGCAAGGAATGGGCATTTGTCCCCATTTCAGTGCCAGCCATGTCAGCTCAAGGCTCAGATGATTCAGATAATTGCAGCATCTGACCTTGAGGCGAGGAACTGGACGCCGTGTGGAAAAGTATCTGAATATCGCCCAGCAGGGGATTCTGTAAGGAGTAAACGAACAATGCAAACTCTTAATTAGCCTGTCTCCAGGGTCTTGAAATTTCCAGCATATTGTAATTATGAGGCTTCAGGTGAGGCCTAGCCAAGAGATATGTCATCCCTCATTTTGGTAGGCTATGTGAGCATTTTTATTAATAGTTGACTAAATAATTTTAAAGGACCCTTTTTGTATTATCCTAAAAGTCCATAATTTTGAATATCATTAGGAGAGGATTGAGGACACACACATATGAGTATATGAATTTCTGATTTCCATAAAATGTGGATATCACTCCTAAAGAATTAGCAAGGACTTCTGATGTGGACATGACCAGCTATACTTGTATTTTCTCCTTCTATCTTTGGAAATCGTTTAAGAGCTACAAGCATAAAAACACAACCTATACCCCCCAAAATCCCCAAACTCTTTTTTTTGGGGGGGGGGGTAAACAAGGGCACAAGTGTACTGCCCAGGTTCCTAAACATGGACAAAAGTTGCCAAAAGCAGATGAGATTGAGCAGAAATCATGTGGGAGGAAGTAGAGCGAAAAATTCGAGTCAATCTCAACAGCAGGAAGAGCCAGCTGGAAAAGCATGAGTCCTGAGGGTAAGGAACACACCTGAGTTAAGGAAACTTCATCCTCTGTCTGCAGAAGAGGGTGTGGGAACAGGGCTAGCCAGGCTGCCAGCAAAGGACCCTTAGCCAGTTTGACTCCCAAAGAGTGTGCGAGTGAGGCGGCACAAAGAGTCACAGGCCTGCCGCATTTGCAGGACGCGATCTGTTCGTGGGGCCGCAGAGGAGAGAGCCCGCACTGTGAACACCAGCTCCTTCCCACCCAAACTGGAAACTCTTGCAAATAGCGGGTCCGGGAAAACACACTTCATTCAACGACGAGGAAGAAAGGATGCAGCAGAGTGCCAACATGAAGAAACTATGACACAAAATTGAGGGAAAGGAGCAAAACTTAACATATGAACCAAACTCTACCAGTAAAACGATGCTACGGCAGACAAATTTCCTAAAACATATCTTTCCCTGAATTAGAAAAAAAAGGAGGCAATCACTCCTATAAAAACAAAAAGCAAACTCATAAAGCAGAAATGCAGGAATTCAAGGGAGAGAGAATGAGATAATAGAATATGGTGAAATGGGAGAGAATTCAGAAAAGAAGCAGTAAAACAAATAAAACCCTCACAGAAATGAGGACAAAATTAGAAGGAAAGTAAGAAAGAAAAGAAACTTAGTAATGTAGAGAAAAGAAATGAGAAAAACAAGCAAAATGAAATGAAAAATAGTCAAAAAGATTAGAAACAAAATAATAGATACAGAAAACAGGTAGAGGAGATTCTTAGAAAACTTATAACTGGCACCCCCAAGGAAAAGACCCAAAATAATGGGCAGAACAAACACTTAAAGATATAACTGAAGAAAACTTTGCTCAATTCCAAGAAAACTTACTTCTCTTTATTGGGAGAATGTATTACATGCCAGGGACATTTTACCTGGTATAGCTACTGACTACAGAGAAAAAGAAAGAATCCTTTTGGGGAGGTTGCACATAATCAGGTTGCTTATAAAGGGGAAATATCAGGCTGGCCTCAGATTTCTGCGCAGCAATGTTCCTTACAAGACATTGGAGCAACATATATAAGATTCTCAAATATAGAAAGTAGACGCAAAGACTTTATGTCTAGCCAAACTGTCTTTCTTTCACGTATAAAGACTACAGACAGAGTGTTCAATATGGAAAATTGTTCCTATTAGCCCTTCTTAATTAAACTACGAATATGGGTCACTTAACAAGGGCGATAGTTTTGAGAAATGCGATTTCGTCATTGTGTGCACATCATAGACTGCACTAAAGGAGAATAACATCCCCCACCCCAAAATGTGTCTCTTTAACATGAGGATTATTTTAGGTTGATTATTTATAAGAAACAAATGACTCGGAAAGTTTTCTTATTACCTTCCCCTTAACTGCCTAAAAACATTCAGATTAAAAAACCTGTCTCAGGAAGTGAGCGATCACCTGAGCACGACATGAACTGGGTGGTGGGCAGGGAGGAACCTAGAGAAGCCTGTTTGTTGGGCTCCCTTCTGTGTCTTCTGTTTCTGTGGCCAAACACTGTTTCCAAATGTTTGCTCCTTTTCAGCTTCCTGTGAATTGCCCCCTTCCCCTAGGAAGTCCCTTACTCTCCCCACCCCACCCCCATCTCAGAAAATATTCCTGAGAAGTTACATGTTACATAAATGAAATTTCAAATGCATAGGAAAGCTAGCCAGTTAAGAAGACTTGTGAATTCTTCGGAAGTGTAAAAAACTCCTTTCATAACACACTTTCCCATCACTTGTGTAAGGTTGTCACGTTTAAATTTTCTATAGCAGTTTCTTACTAGATAGTAATCTGTCGTGGCCATTGTTCCCTGCAGGATATTTACTCCTCACAGAAACCCTGTGGGGTGGCGTGATGTGGAGACAACCAGATGGACTCTGCCTTGTTACAGCATCGTGCTGGGGCAGGGCTGCTGCCCCGCAAGCAACAAGATCTTCACTCATGTGGCCTTTGCTGTGTGCTTTCGTATTGTAAAAACAACATGCTCATTGTGAAAAAAAAATGGAAAAATATAAACAGGTAACAAGCAGGAAAACACACCACCTGTAATACCTCTCAAGTAACATTCTGGTCAGTTTATTTCCAAGTATTTGTATTTATACAACTTTTTCTTACTTATCATCATACTCTATATTCAATATATTTTGCTTTTCACTTAAATTATATTACATGTATTTTCCCACGTCATTATAAATTTTTACAAGTGTAATTTAAAATCACCGCACAGTAATCTTTTACGTGGGAACATCTTGTTTACTTAGCTATTCCCAACTTGTAGGGCATTTAGGTTGTTTCCAACTTCTTATAAATAATGCCACAACAAACACTTCATATTAAAAGCTTTTTCTGTAGTTTATCTTATTTCTTAAAGCTAGATCCCAGGAACTTAAATTATCTTAAAATATATTTATATATTTTAAGATTCTTGTTACATATTTTAAAATACCTTCCAACAGGTTTTGTCCAGCTTATATGCCTATCAACAGAGAACATGACCTTCATTGGCAGGAATATCTTCATATGTGAAACATGATATGTTTTTTGTTTTGCATTTCTTTGATTTCTAGACAGGCTGAGCTCTTTCTTGTATACTGGCTAACTAATTGTACTTTCTTTTTTTTTTTTTTCTGCTTTATCTCCCCAAACGCCCCCTGTACACAGTTGTATATCTTAGTTGCAGGTCCTTCTAGTTGTGGGATGTGGAACGCCGCCTCAGCGTGGCCTGACGAGCGGTGCCATGTCCGTGCCCAGGATCCGAACCCTGGGCCGCCACAGCAGAGCGCGCAAACTTAACCACTCAGCCACGGAGCCCGCCCCTAATTGTACTTTCAATTCCACCAATTGTTTGTTCATATTATATGTACATCAGAATTTGTACTAAAATCACATATTAGAAATATATAGAGCATACCTAAGTTCTTTATATTCAGACTTGATAAAAATAACAAAAATATCCACTGTGAATTATTACATGGATTATGGAGTGAGAACAATCTACAACTTTCTATAGAGAGAATTTAAAGCCTAAGCATATAGCAACAAAATAGTGATATTTGGTGAGATCCTGATGCTGAGTTCCATCCTCATCGAGAACTGGCAGGATGCTGAGCCAGGAGGCAGCTGAGGCGGTGCTCAGTCCTGGTGGCGTGTGTCACAGTCTCTGTTCGTGTCCTGGTGTCCTGGCTGTCTTCCTCTGTAGTGTTTGAATGTTTGATCATTTCACGCCCCCTCCCACGAAAGCTGAAGCAGGTATTATTGCTGTCTTTACAGACAAGCAGACAAGGGTTCAGAGAGACGTGTAACTTTCTCAAGGTCACACAGCTGGGAGGGAAGGAGTCCAGCCCTTTCTGACTCAAAACCTCATGTTCTTTCCATGAATGTGCTTTTACCTGAAGTCCGATGTTTAAAAGTGTTCGGGAAAAGGAGGAAGCGAGGGAGCTGAAAAATTTACTAAGACAGCAAAAAGCAGCCGTTAAGGATTAGAGATGCCTTAGCTGGACTACAGTGAGCATCAGTAACATAAAAAAGTTCATCTCATATGCTCAAGATTATACTTTTCTACTTTTAAAACAATTCCTACTTATTCACAGCTGGGTTCTTTTAGGTCCCGTCTTACCTGAAAGGCAGGTTAGCACAGTGGAGAGCGCAGCCTCTGACATCCATCCTGCTGCACCACCTCCACCTGGGAACCTGGGAGCATCACTCATATGCTCAGAGCCCTCACTTTCCTCGTTTGTAAAATGGGGGCGGGTGAGGGGGGCGTAATAACAGTAGTGACCACGTAGCATCGTGGGGAAGGGTGAACGAGCGCGTGGAGTAAAGCACTTCACCAGGTGCCCGGCACCCAGAGACCACTCAAGCCATGTAAGTCACTGCGTCACTGTGTGTTAATTCATTTAAACTCATGACAGCCCTACTGTGATCCCCTGCTATTGATGAGAAAACAGAGAAGTTATACTAATTATAAAAATGTAACACAGGACACTGTTCAAAACTGAAAAAGGATCCCTGACTGCAGGTGTGGACCAGATTTGAAAAGCTCAATACAATGTGTTTTCGCATCAGTGAAATATAAAATGTTAAGGGAATTAAGTTACATTTTGCATTGAAAACAAAAGCAAGTAACATTAGACCCTAATGTAAAGATTTCTTGTCAACATTCAATGTGCAGGAAATATTGTGGAGATTTTTAAATGGTTTTCTTTGTGTCATGAAGTCTTAGAAAAAAAGACAGGCTAGCCTCAAGGAGTGGCTGGGATGCTGACAGACGCTGCAGCCACCTTCTCTGTACTGTTTAAATTCCACATACCTCTCTTTTCAACAGGCTTGAACGCTTGGTTTCAGATGCCTGTGACTCATATTTGTAAATAATAAATACATTAAAAACATATTTTGTGCATCAACATATACTTTCATTTTGAATGAAAAGTGCACACACCCAAACACTTTTCTGAAAAGTCAGCTTTTATCCTGAGAACCCCCAGGGGAAGTCAAGCTGACTGCGCTATCCTCGTGAGTGCCGTCCTTAAGAAATCTGACTCTGGGACACACTTACACTCACCGTCTTCTTCCTCTTTCCCTAACAGAGGGGAAACCTTAGCTGAGGGTGGGCTCTGCCCTGGCCGGGGAACGCCCGGCCTGGTGCGAGGAGACAGGTAAGCAAGGGCTGAAGATTATTGCAAATGTGGAAACCTAGAAGCATTGACCAAGAAATGGCAGCCTAACCGTGGGAAGCCTAGAGAAAGATGGTAGATAGTGAGGAAAGAGGAAAAATACACACCTGCAGGGAAAGTGAGAGGAATGGATATAGACAGAGGACCAAACGGCACAAAAGACACAGCACTTAGGTAAGAGTCATCTATTTCAAAAGGAAACCCAGCTGCTGAAGAGATACCTGGGCTGCGGTGGAGACGAATGAGATGGTTTATTGCAAAGGGCCAACAAAGGGTTCCTGGACCCAACTCCAACGTGTGTGTGTGTGGCTGCCCCACACCAACAAGCGGTTCTCGGATGCCCGCAGGGTGTCTGAGAATTCAGCTCACTCTGACGGTCTGCCTGGAGATAGACTCCACAGGTGAAGGGCTCAGTCCCACCAGACCTCCCTCCATTTCAGACGCCGGCCGCACGCCGAGGTGATGACCTGGGCTTCTGACCAACTGGCTGTAAATCAGAGGTTCCCAGGAGCCCCTCCTCGGGTCTGGTTAATTTGCTAGAATGGCTCATAAAACCCAAGAAAACCCATTTACTCACTAGATTACCAGTTTATTACAAGGGACACTAAAGGATACAAATCAACAGCCAGGATGAAGAGCTACAGAGGGCGAGTCCTGAACTCTGTCCTCGTGGGGCTTGGGGCCCAGCACGGTGGCACATGGAAGTGTTCTGGTTCCCCAACGTGGAAGCTGTCCACAAAAGGGCCCATGAGCTGTCCTCTCGGGTTTCTATGGAGGCTTCATTACACAGCTGTGATTGACTCAGTCATTGACCATTGGCTATTGGTTCAACCTCAAGCCCCCTCCCTTCCCTGGAAACCCGGGGGCAGGACTGAAAGTTCCCATCCTCTGATCACAGGGCTGATCCTCCTGGCAACCAGCCCCATTCCTTAGGTAGGGTCCAAAAGTCACTTTCATTAACATAAACAAGACATCCATTTCCCCTTTATGGCCCTGAAGTCTGTTCAGGAACTAAGGACAAGAAACCAAATACTACAACAAAAGATGCTCCCATTACTCTTGTCACTCAGGAAATTCCAAGGATTGAGAGCTGTGAGCTAGGAACTGTGGGTAAAGAACAAATATGTCTAAGAAGTATATTTCAGTCATCTGAATGACCAAACATATATATTTGTTATAAATCACAGTATCATAGGCCCTGACCCTTTAAGTCTGAGCCAAGAGGTACAGAGTGTGGCAACAAACACAAAGAGGAGCTTCTTAGATGGCCTTTGTTTTCGTGTTCGCAGTAATTACACACTGCCCTGGCAGCACGCACCACACCTACCTGTCTGTGTGAACTCGACCTGTGGTTTCTCCTGCATCTCGTCTGCTGCAGTGATGTAACAGCTAGGACATGCGTGTTTGCAAATCTGCAGACAGTGAATGTTATCATCAAACAGCCCAGCACTTTGCTGGATGCGACCTCAGCATTTCTTGTATCGTTCGGCTTCCTAGATTCTCTTCAGCCCTCCTACAGATCATTGAATTTCAAGTTAAGATCGAGTCTCCCCAAGACGCAAAATAAATATTGCATAGAGAAAGGAAGCAGATTCAGATGCGCGGGGATGAAGAACAGGCCAGGTGAAGAGAGTAGGTTTGCTAATACCCCTCAGAGAGGATGGCTCTTTCCTCCTGACTCAGACCCTGACACTGACCCCGAAGACCCCTGAGCACCTTTGCGTTAATGCCGCTCCATCACAGCGCACTGTCCTCCCTCCCTGTCCGACAATGATTTGTTTGCACGTCTGTTTCCCCTTCTGGAGAGTGAATTCCTTGAAGGAAGGGATGGAGTCTTACCCATCTTTGCATCCCTTGTTCCTAGCGCCAAGCCTGGCACAGCTGTTATTCAGTATCTATTTGTTGAATGAAGGAATCAAATACTCAGATACATTTTTTATCTATGAGATTTTTTTGCTTATGAAAGTTTCTTAAAGCCTGTAAAGCAAGGTGTAATGCATTGTTTTGTGCTCAAAATCACTTTAGCCCCTGTGGCAGTCAATGGGAATTTGTGTAATCCGATGATTTATTATGTCACTAAACCTCCAGAGTTGAACACAGACTGGAGGGTTGACCCAATTAAAAGAGGCAGAGGAACATATGAGTCCTTTCACAACAAGTGATAAATTAATGTGAATAAATTTAGAGGCTATTAAAAATTCACATCCTGGAATTAACCTTCAAGGAGGTATTCTTAATTCAGGGTCCAGGGATCCTTAGCAAGTCCAAGGATGAAGTTCGGGGAGTGTCTCTATGAACCATACACAAAAAAACCAAAGTCAAAATGAGAGATATGAATATGTGCATTTTGCAAGGGAGGTGACCCATAGCTCGCATTAGATTCTCAAAGGTCTATGAGCCAAAATAACACAATCCATTAATGCAAAGAGACAGTTGCAGAAACATGAAAAGAAACATGCACAAGGATGCTCATCACAGCATTATTTGAAAGTGGAAAATTGGGAACAATGTAAATGGACTTCAATAAGGGATGTTGAGCACACACATAAAACATGCATGGTGTGCAGCATACACACCACAGCGTATTGTTCAGCAAAAGAGCAGATCACCACACAGTGGGTACAATGTGGTCTCATTTGTGGAAAATAGTATGCGTGTGTGTCTAGCCCTAGACTACGTCTGGGAAGACAGTCACCAAATGGTAACAGTTATTGTTGATTGGCGGAATTTGGGGTGCTTTTGTCCTTCCATTTTACAGATTCTGAATTGTTTGAAATTTAGCAGTGAGTATGTTGTCATTGTAACAAAATAATAATACTATTTTCAAAAATTGGAGGGGTCATTCAGAGAAATGTGAGGAAGGCAGAACCATAATTGGCAGCTAATAGAAACTTAGAAATTATTAACCTTAAGGTTGGCATCAGAGAAGTCCATGTTGCTCTCCAAGTAGGCGGCAGAGCGGGATGAATCAGGAGGCTGACCTGGCGGGGCAATTCCTGTGACCGAGTTTAAGGGTATTCAGAGGGAAGTGACAACTTGTCTTGGAAGCTCCTGGCTCCATCTAGCTCATCGTGAACTAGTTTTTCTGGGAAGACTCAAGAGCTCGTACAAGGTTGAAACCAGGTGGGTAAGAGGTAGAGATGATTGCGTCTTATCACATGTGGTTGCGCCAGTCAGCCCGTATGTGGCAGGACACGTTCCTGGAAGAGCTCAAGCTGCCCATCGCCTGAATCAGATTAGAATCTTCTTTCCTTCTCAGTGGACAAAGACCCACT
Organism: Equus caballus; assembly: GCF_041296265.1. Taxonomy (NCBI): domain Eukaryota; kingdom Metazoa; phylum Chordata; class Mammalia; order Perissodactyla; family Equidae; genus Equus; species Equus caballus. The sequence continues at coordinate 97,711,644 of NC_091689.1, read as the reverse complement.
TTCAACCTCATATTTGAAATGGGAAAAGTTTGTTTGTGAGATTCAAATCCTTCTCAGAAACATGCAGATGCACGATTGCTGTGAGCAAGCACTGCCTCTTCCGATATTTCTCCCCTGAAGCTCTCTGGTTCACGGTCACAGGAATCCGCCTCAACAGCCGTGCATTTTCAAAACGTCCCTTTGCTTGATGCCCCCAAATGCTCACATCCTGGAGTAGTGACTATAGTAATATTTGAGATGGATGAGAGGAACGCTTTCTTTTGTCGAGTGGGAGGACAATTATAAAAGGGAGAGCAGATTAATCTTACGAGAGAATATTCATCAGGAAGTTGTGAGTCTGGAAAATGGTTCGCTTAAAACTATCCAAGCCCATATACCCCCTGGAAACTCTTAGGTATATCCAGGGGGCTGTGTACCCCAGTTTGAAGACCATTGCTTTAGTCCACCTCGTTTATTCATAGATGTGGACACTGAAGCCCAGTGCAGTGGCCAAGGCTAGAACTAGGTCTTCTAACTTGCAGACCAACGGTCTCAGCTCTACCACACTGCCTTTTACTGTGACCATGGATAAATCCTTTCCCTCTTTGACGTTCATTTTTCCCGTCTGCAAAATGAGAGAGTTAGACCAGCTGATCTCCATGCTAGGTACATTTCTTTCGTTCCTCCCGACCCCCTCTTCAAACCTCTCCACTCTACTCCAGCCCCTGGAGGTGGATATGTTTACATGGCATCACTGGACCCCCTTGACCTCTAGCTTCCGGTTGGGTGCAGCCAATGGGCAGCCCTGGCAGGAGCTGGGGAGGCAGAAGTGGGTAGAGTTGGACCATTTATTCACCTGGCTCCCCCGCTTGGTTACTGTGGGTTGGTTTTGTCCTGTTCCAAAGGCCACCAATCCTATCCAGTGTTCTCTCATTCAGCTACCCTCTCTGGGTTCCACTAACTTCTCCCTCCCCTCTCTCATTCAGTCTTAGGCATGGCGACAACTTCCCCAGATCATTCCAACCCACTGGCTCCCCTCCGCTTCCTGCCCTCCATTTTCCTGTTAAGATAGAATCTTTTCTCTAGGAAGAAAGAGGGACCAGAGGCAACTCAATTTAATATCCTCAATTTCCTTCCTTAATCCTTTAAAACTTCTTTTGAAAGGGAAAGTGAATGGTGTTCCTCGAAACGTATGTTCGAAAGCTTGACCAAGCTAAATGTGAAAGCAAGCAAAATAAACAAAAAAAAAACTTTAAATGAAAAAGACTTTTTTTTATTTTTAACTTATTTTGAAAAAGTTTAGCCTTAGAGGAAAGTCGCAGCAACAGTGCAGAGTTCCCACGTGCCCTTCTCCAGCTTCCCCCGATGTTGACGTCTTAGCTGAGCTTAGCACAGTAGTCGACGCCGGGAAGTACGCTGATATGGTCCTGTCAGCCACCGCCCGGCTGACCTGATTTCACCAGTAGTCCCACTGAAGTCCTTTTTCTCGTCCAAGATCCAGCTGTCACGTCTCCTCAGTCTCCTCCAGTCTCTGACAGCTCCTCAATCTTCTTCGTCTTTCACGACCTTGACACTTTTAAAGAGCACTGCTCAGTTATTTTGTAGAATGTCCCTCAGTTTTTCTCTGATGCTATCTCATGGTTAGATTGTGGCTGGGTGTTTTGGGCAAGAATATCACAGAATTGAGGTTGTGCCCTCCTCAGGGCATTGTCCTAAGGGTCCTGATATGACCTATTACCGGTGAATTTGACTCTGATCACTGGGTCATACAGAGGCGGCAGGTTTCATCTCTATAAAGTTACCATTTTTCTCTTTGTAACTAAAGCTCTCTTGTGGGGAGATACTTGAGGACTGTGCGAATGTCCTCTTTCTCAGCATCCTTACCTTCTCTACTTCTAGTGTCTGTTAGTGATTCTTTTCTTTGCCTTACGATGACTTTCTATTTCTCTCATTCCTTCTATCTTTACTAAAGAAGAGCTGTTCCTTCTCTCCATCTATTTATTTATTCAATGATTTATTTGTATCAGTATGGACTCAGGGATATTTTATTTTATTTTCTGGGTCATAATCCATTACTGTCATTATTTACTTTTTAGTTCAGTCTATCCCAACTTTCGTTGGGAGCTCCCTCAAGTTGGTTCCCGTATCGTTTTATACTCCCCATCACTTTTGAGTACTTCCTTACTTTCTGGCACCACAAAATGTTCCAGGCTCATCTATATTCTCCCTGGAGTCAATCGTTTATCCAAGAAGCCCTTTACTTACTTGCTTAATCCTGGTACACGGATAAAGGGGTTCAGGATTGCTAACCCACACCCCGAGGAAAACAACTGGCTAACTAGAGTGCGACGTTGGTGGACAGCTCTGTCTTTAGTTTTGCACTGTACAGTCAAACTCTCTTTCCAGAGTTGGCCGGTTCTGCCCCGCCTCCTCCGGTGTGGTGATGATGTTCTTGAGCGGTGCAGTGACAGCCGTGGGTTACTCTGTATTCTAACTTGGGCTCTCCCCACGTCCTGGCTCATTCTCATTCTTTATTTTGGGGTAGGTGAAACATGATCATGGTTCTAAGAGTCAGAGCCATATAAAGACACAAAAAGGAATATCAGGTACTTGTCACCCCCCTCCCTACCATCCCATTCCCACTTCCTCATTCTTCCCACCCACCCCTGAGCAGCCAGTCTCATTAGGTTTAATCCTTCTTGTGTTCCTTTTGCTCAAACAGATACATGTATATTGCAGTATCTCCCCATTTTTCTTTCATGAAAAGAAGCACACTGTAGGTACTCTGGTGTTTTGTTTTGTTTTGTTTTTCAGTGAGGAAGACTGGCCCTGAGCTAACATCAGTGACAATCTTCCTCTATTTTGCACGTGGGACACTGCCACAGTGTGGCTTGATGAACGGTGTGTAGGTCCACATCCAGGATCCAAACCCACGAACCCCAGGCCACCAAAGCAGAGTGCGCAAAATTAACCACTACACCACCGGGTTGGCCCCTGTTTTCACTATTGAGGTACAATTCACATAACATAAAAGTGACCATTTCAAAGTGCACAGCTCGCTGGCACGCAGCACATTCACTTGTGATACAACCACCATCTCTAGTGAGTTCCACAAGATTTTCATCACCCCGAAAAGGAATCCCCACAGCCATTGAGAAGTTACTCCCCATTTCCCCTCCCCATAGCCCCTGGAGGGACTAATCTGTTTTCTGTCTCTATGGATTTACCTATTCTGGATATTTAATATGAATGGAATCATACAATGTACGTGACCTTTTGTATCTGGCTTCTTTCACTTAGCATAATGCTTTTGAGGCTCATCCATATTGTAGCATGTGTCAGCACTTCATTCCTTTTTATGGCTGAATAATATTCCATTGTATGAATAGACCACATTTGTTTATCCATCCATCAGTTGATAGACATTTGGGTTGTTTCCACCTCTTGGCTATTATGAATAGTGCTGCTATGAACATTCATGTACAAATATTTGTTTGAATATCTGTTTTCAATATTTTGGAGTATATTCCTAGGAGTAGAATTGTTGGGTCATATGGTAATTTTAAGGTTAACTTTCTGAGGAACCAAGAAGCTGTTTTCCACAGCAGCTGCACCATTTTACATTCCCACCTGTGTTGTACAAGAATTCCAAGTTCTCTACATCCTCGCCAACACTCTTTATTTTCCCTGTTTGTTTTTTTCAATTATAGTGGGTATGAAGTGGTATTTCACTGTGGTTTCGATTTGCGTTTTCCTAATCACTGATGATGTTGAGCATCTTTTCGTGCTTATTTGCTATAGATACTCATTTGTATTTTGTTTTTTGACCTGATACATCCTGGAAATCACCCCCTATCAATTCATAAAGATTGTTCTCAGTCCTTTTTGCACCTGCAAACTACTCCATTTTGTGGATTACGGTAATCCACAAAATGGAGTACTTATATATGGGTTTATATGCGGGAATTTAGGTTCTTTCCAGCATTTCATAATTACAAATAATGCTGCAACTGATCACTTGATACACATGTATTTTTGTGTTATTAGAAGCATACTTCGGGGGGGTTCTTGGAAACGTGATTGCTGGGTCAAAAGGTAAGTTCCTATGTAATTTTGTTAGATATCATTGAAATTAGCAAGGAACAATCCTGGTTCTCTTAAGTAGTCTAATGTTAAATACAAAAAATTAAGCTTTTCCTAAAAGGGTTTGCAGAAAGGAAGCTCAAGAGGAGGAAAGAACCGCCTGGTTTCACCATGCAGGAAAGGACACTTGTACATTATGCACCTTTCTCTTTTCTCTTCTTACAACAAGATAATTCTACAGTCAGAGATAGTAGCCTTGTCAGCACACAAATGCACCTCATGCTCCTAAAGGCAGGATTTGTATTTTCACTGGCTGGCATGATGTCTAGCAGAAGCTGGTCCTGTGAGAGTGCTTATATGCGACTCATTTTTGTGTTTTTAATTTAATCCAATTATGAACCTGTGTGAAAAATGGGATGAGAGAAAACATGAGTCAGCCCCAATCTATCAGGGTATGTAGGGGGTGGTAAGGAGCAAAGAGAGAAGGTGTACTTACGCCTCAATATACTTCAATTTTCATGTCACAGAAATATTAAAATATATCAGACTGTGCTCTGAGATGCCACTTTAACAGTGGAGCTGAGTGTCCACATCTCTCACGTACCATTCCTCTGTTATTGGGATTTAGTCTAAAATTCTACTAAAGGACTTCCATAATTTCATCTTCACCGAGAATCACATCCCCATCCCAGAAGGGCATTCAAGGTCAAGAACCCGGAGGCACCTTACAAGACGCAGGAATGATATTGCCACCAGCGAGACCATCATCAAGAACGTTTACTGTACTCATCCTTTATCACACTGTCCTCTTAAGGGGCATCCAATGTGCTTGTCAGCAGCCGAGTGCTCAGTCCCACCCCTGGAACAGAATGATGCTACAGGGGAGTCAACAGGAAGTGGAAGGCATCCATGTGTTTCTGCCTCTGTCCTCATTGCCATTTAAGGTGCAGTGGTATCCTAGTCTGAATCTCCTTGAAGCAGTAAGAGAAAAAAAGCGAGAGGTGGTGTTGCAGACGGGTGGCCTGGAGGTGGCCATTCACACCTCTGCTCTCCAAGTTCCTGAGTTAGTTAGCTAAGGACGCAGAAACGCACACAGATACAGAGAGCTTGCACACAGGATACAGATGCAGCACAGTCCAGAGAGAACGCAGCCAGGACTCGGGGGTCCCTGCATGGTCTGTGTCTTGAGCATTCTGGAGTGCTGTGAAACACATACCTCCACGGGAAAAGTACTGAGTCTTTTTTTTTTAACTCCATAAAAACAATTTATATGAAAAAGATGGGCTAAACGTCTGAATAAAAATATATGTTCACTTGTCCATTTCACAAATATTTACTAGGTGCCTGCCAGATGCCAGACACTTTTCTGGGCATTGATATAAAGCAATTTAACGAAATGGTCATGGAACGCATCCTCTTGAAATTTACAATCATGAGAAAGGGTGGAAGTCTCTCCAGGCTCTTTCTATTTGTTCATCCGATAAGTATTTATTGAACTGGGTACTGTTGGTGGCACTTTGTTTTCACCAGTGAACAAAACAGACAGCTCCCTGCCCTCAGGAAACGTCCAGTGTAGGAGAGATAGACACACAATAAACACAATAAATGTGGGAATCATACGGTCCATTCAAGGAGATAAGTGGTGTGGATAAAAAGCAGGAGTGGAGGGGCCAGCCCCGTGGCCGAGTGGTTGGGTTCGCGTGCTCTGCTTCGGCTGCCTGGGGTTTCACTGGTTCGGATCCTGGGGGCAGACATAGCACCACTCATCAGGCCATACTGAGGCGGCGTCCCACACAGCACAGCCAGAAGGACCTACAACTAGAATACACAACTATGTCCTGTGGGGCTTTGGGGAGAAGAAGAAGGAAACAAAGAGAGACAGAGAGAGAAGATTGGTAACGGATGTTAGCTCAGGTGCTAATCTTTAGAAAAACAAAAGCAGAAGTGGAGCAGGGAGGGGATCAGGAGTGCCGTGGAGGGAGGTGTGCAATTTTGAGTAGGGTGACCAGCTCGTTGAGAAGATATTTGAGTAAAGACTTGAAAGAGGTGAGGGAGACAGCCCCTCACATACCTGGAGGAAGAGCACTCCAGGCAGGAAGACGAGCTGTTCCTCAGGCTTCAAGATGGGACCACGCCTGACGTGTTTGGGGAAGGGAAGGAGACCAATGCGGCTAGAGAAGGGTCCATACGCCAGGTAAGAGTAACAGGACAGGAGCCCAGAGAGGAAATGGGAGCAAGTCGTGAAAGACCTTGCTGACCACTGAAGCACTTGGCTCTTACTCAGGGAGACAGGGAGCTCCTGAGGGGTTTTGAGCAGAAGAGTGGCAGGACTCTCCTGACTTAGCTTTTAAGGAGCTCATTCTGCCTGCTCATCAGAACAGGCTGAGGAAGCAAGTGGAGAAACAGGGAGACCCGCTGGAGGACGACGTGGTGGCTCCGCGAGGTGGGAGTAGCAGAGACAGGGATGCAGGGTGACGGATTCTGAGTATATTCTGAAGGTGGAGCCAACAGGATTTGCTGAAAGATTGGACTGTGGTGTGAGAGAAAGAGAGGAGCCGAGGATGACTCCAGGGTTTTTAGACGTTTGGAAGGAAGGAATTTTCATCGACTGAGATGAAAGGTTGCAGGTGGAGCATGTTTTAGAGGAAAGATCAGGAGCTCAGCTTTGGGCTTGTTGGGCTTGAGAAGTCAGTGAGAATGTCAAGGATAAGTCTGGAGTCGGTTAAAGATCTGGGCTGAGGGATAAGTTTGGAAGGGGCATCAAGTGAGATTTTTTATTGCATGTGACTAAATATGAAAACATGGATGTTATTTCAAAAATACAAAATTCTGTGGAGCAAAAACTGAAGTTTCTCTCACTCTCTTACTCACCACCTTCCCCAGCAGTAACCACAACTAACGAGCTATTATGTGTTAAGAAATTAAAAAGATGTCTTCCGAATGCTCAATGCACCATATTAAAGAAGCAGAACCAAGAATCGTTTTTCATTTTCCCATGCACTTTACCACATAAGAGGTTTTAGAGTTCTCCAAGCATTTATGCATCGAATTTTTCCTATTTACCTATATCTTCCCTTCACCCACCCAGTAACATAATTTCCACAATGGCCGCCTTTGACCTTTATGGTGGTGAAGTAACAGAATTTCACAGCTGTTTGGAATAAACAATATACTTGGATTTGCATGACTTTTCTAGTGAAATTAAACTGATTTTTAATGGGTTCTATATTGCAATTTCTTTTCTTTAGCGACCTGGAATGTACCTGAGCTAAGTGGTATCATCCATTTAAGAAACATCATTGATTATAAAGTACAGGATACACTTTAAGCACCATAGCAATAATTCTCTAGACTCCAAGCTTTCATCCCTAAAATAGAACACAGTTTCTGTACCTTCCATTAGGAAAAGATGCCCTTCCGAATTTGGACCAATGCCTTTCTGTTCTGTTGAGTCGGCAGCTGCTTTAGGTGAGGAAAGTAATGATGACTCTTCCAGTATCCGGTTCTGGATAATCTACTCGGTTAGACTCTGTTCTTTGTGTGTTGTTTTACTTTTTATATTTTAATAAGCATATGCTACTTTTAGAATCTGGAGAAAATATGTCTATTTTAAACAATGAACTTTAAAATTGTCTTCAAAAAGTCACATGAAGGGTTAACTTTGCAGTTTGGGGTTTCTTGGCTATTTTGGAGTGAGCTGTAATGGGTAGCGGTCGTCCTCTCTAACGAGCTCATTTCTGAAGGGCATATTTCCCTACCGATAGACAGAGCCACCAGACTCGGGGCTCGGCAGTGGGAGTTTGTTCACTCAATCTAATCATTACCGACTAATTACATTTAGAATATTATCTCAACCATTAATTAGTCATTCCCTCAAAACAGCCCGATGGGAGAGATGAACATAATCACTGTGTAATAATGAGACCAGCCCGCAGAGTCCAGTGGAGGTGGGAGATCCCTGGTCATGCGGTCATGACTGCTGGGAATCGTGCCACCCTTTAGGGCACTGCACATCCAATAGGACGCATGAGAGTGAAAATTTAAAAAAAAACAAAAACCTCCAACGTTTCTATTTCATAAGCACTTGAGTTAGGATTTTCTCAAATTCTACGACGTTCATCAATCTTGCAAACCTTTATAAAGGCAGCATCAAATCTATCCAACCGCTTTTCATGCCACCCCAAATATAAAATATGCAGCATTGTGTACATGTTTTTAAAATGCTCACAGATTCCCCCAAGTGTACTAACAAGCATCACAGTGACGATGAGGTGATAATCGAACAACAAATGCACATTGAACATCTATCACGCACAGGCTCCGTGCCAGAAGGATGAACAGGGATGGGGGCAGGAAGTTAGACACCTGCAACTCTGTCTTTGCTCTAAGGGACTCGGAGTTTGACAAAGAAACCAGTCTTATGCATACGAAACTTAAGAATACTGTAGAAAACTTGTATATATATTTCCGGAATAAGCTTATTTCCTATATCTTTCTCCTTAAAAAATATATGTTTTTTATAGTCATTTTACTCAAGCTTAAGGTGCAATGCTTGGTGCACACATTACTTTAGAAGGTTAGAAAGGTCCTAGGAATTGGCCCTGAAATTATGTCGTTATTTAAAGAATACTGTTGAACTGTCTCTTTCAAGAAGGAACATATGGAGGCATAATCAACCTAAGAGAAGACATTTTGAATAATGTCTAGCTGACCACGGAAGGAAAATAAACGAGCAAACCATGTGTTAGCATTCCCCGCTACGCTGAGCCATCACACGTGATAGCTGTCTGCGCTCTCCTGACACACACACACGTGTGCACTCACAGACATACCTGCTCATGGATTTAATGGAAGCGCCTTGCAATGCCTCTCAAATGAATGAGAATCCTGTTTATATTCTTGTCTGCCCCAGTTTTTGGCTTCACAAGAATTTACTCTTCGTTTTAGGCACACACAGAGTGTCCTAATCCCCTTTTTTGGCTGGTGGAGCCTTGTCAGAACTCTTTAGGAGGGAAATGCGTCGTTCTTCCTTGATCCCAGGGCAGAGTCAAAATGAAAATCAGACTTAAACGGCCCAACCTCCTTCACGTCGCCTCCGACTCCTCATTCAAAGGGGTACTTTGGCGGCAGGTGGAGTTATAATTATAGACTAGAAATAAGCAACATCAGCAGCTGTTGCTTCTGTTTGTTGCTGGCTGTCACTGTCATCAGGGGGCAAATTGGCATAAACAGACCTCCACCCGGGGGAAAAACATTTACCCCTGTGCTCGTCACACTCTGGGTCCCCTCGGTGGCCAGAGAACAGGAAGAAAATCCCTGCAAGAGCAAAGGGTGAACCCGAGACTGCCACCTGATCTGCCGGCACCTCTGTGGGGAGCCTCAAGACTCTCCTTCCTGCGGGGACTCCAGACCAGACAAACAGGTCAGTGCACAGAGTGTGCCTATGCGCTGAATTCTGACCTCCGCTCCATCTGATCGGGGGTTTTTTAACAGATGAAAAAGAAGGGTGAACTGTTAAAGGAAGTTATCTGAGGGCTGCTACTTAGAGCAGTGCCCATGTGAACAGATTATGAAATGGGCTCAATTCATGCTGCTCCTCTCCCAATTTTGGCTGTATTCACACTAGATAAACAGACAAGGTTAAGATGCAAAAGTGAAACTGCTTTTGTGGCATGAGTCCCATGCCTTCATAATGCCACTTACTCGTGCCAAAAAGCCCTGGTTTCTTTATTAAAATCAGTAACGTTGAAGGCTTAAGTTTGTGATTACAAAAGAATACTGTGAATGTAGCCCCAGAATTTCATTTCCCTGGTGAAATTAGGCAAATTAGAGTTGAGTTGTTTTCCCAGCTCTGAATAAAGACAGAAGAATTTCTTGTTTATAGTGAAATGTGTGCTGTAGGCTACTGTGTGTAAGGAATCGGCTGTAGGATTTATTTCTTCCGTCTAGTTCAGTTCTACTTAAAAGCTCCGTTATTTCAGTCTAAGTGTCTCTGTAAGACTCTCCTCGTAGATTCTTTTGAGAAAACCACAAGGTTTCAAAAAAGCCTCATTTTATCTGTGCATGCTTCACGTCGGAGAGCAGCTGAGCAGGATTTTCACAGGTTAGCTTTGGGCCATCTTCCCAAAACCTGAATGTTTAATGTCTTGGTGAAAAGCAGTGGAATTCCAGAGAAGTCACTGAAAACTAGGCGTTGTGGCCCAGTTCTCATCTTCCACACATTCGTGGAACAGATCCAAGTGGAAAGAGTCCTAAAGAATGGCCTGGTTTTGTTCAGCTTAAACAGAAAGTGAACCATCCGTAGGCAAGCCCTCCTCAAGGGTCAGGGCAGCCAACCTTGTCTCCCTTTGAAGTGTTGACGATGCACTCAGAGCTCCTCCAGAAAGAACCCATGTCCCCTGAAACCACCAAGAGAAACCCATCCGTCCAATTCCCACGGGGGCTTGCTTCGTCCCCACAATGTCCCAGGATCTCTAAGAGGAGAGCCGGACGTCTCCTTAGGAAATTTGAGGAGGAAATAAATACCTCTTTACGTGCTTCAGTGAATAAAGTTCCAAACAATAAGTTTGGCCACCCCTTTTGAAAATGTCAATTAATATATCAATATCTTAAGGAAGTAGTTCATTTATTCATTCAAATATTTATTGAGCAATGGCTATATAATATGAAAATAATATTTAGAAATTAAGGCAAGCTAAAGATTTCTAACACGACTCTTTTCAGAGACGCTCTCCTCCTCTTTTCCATCAGGATTTATCAGTCAGATGGAGGGCATCTCCAAATTCCAAAATGCACAATCAGGGAAAGGCAGAAAGGGGAGAGAGCTGACTGGTGCTGGCTTGGGTTTCCTTTGAGATACAGATTTGTGCTCAGTTTTAAACACTGCTTTTTACTTGTGTTTTGTCTTCTTGCTCTTCTAGAAAAAACTACCCACGATGACTGTCACTTACTCCAGTAAAGTAGCAAATGCGACTTTTTTTGGATTTCATAGGTTGCTCTGCAAGTGGAGAGGCAGCATCTACAAACTGCTGTACAGGGAATTCCTTGTTTTTGCTGGGTTTTACACAGCAATAAGTCTGGTGTACAGGTACTTTCCTTTGCACGTCTCCCTAAACGGTCATCAAATACCATGTGGGAATACAGTCTCAGAAACCTGAGCCCTCGGTGGCCATGACTCCTGCATTGTGTCCTTTCATGATCCTCTCTGGTACCTTCTTCCCTTGGGACGGGGCGTTTCATCCACACCTAACCTTTTTCGGAACGTTACATAGACTCTCATCGTGTCAGGCGGTCCTCTTTCCAGCCCCACATTGATTGATCGCAGTGAAGTGTTAGTCGTCCTTCAAGAACATTGGTGTAGGCATACAACGGGAGATTTATATGTTGATCCTCACTAATGTGATGATTCAGAACGGCCAAGTCCACAGACGAATAGTTACTCGGTCTCTCTCAGCTGTGTCGTTCACAGCTTCAATCTGTGACTCAACAGCTTGTAGCAACTACCCACATAATTAACATGTTTGTGAAGGTGTAGATCAGGCGAGTACACCTGGTATCGAAGCATTCCTTCTTTTTGCCTAGAATGACGAGACCTTGTCCAGGATGTGCCCGCTAACCTTACAAACACCTCAGCTAAAGAAAAGACCTGAGAGCTAATTTGTTTTCTTTATATCTTCTGAGTTTGAGGCATGTTATATTCACAAAAGGAGATTATTCTTTATAACATCACAAGCTATGCCAATCAGATTGACAGGAAATTTGAGCACTGTCATGTCCAAGAAATACTTTCATAACTAAAAATGATCACCTTAATGAAATTTTATCAGTATTATTAAAGGGAAACCTTGTGAGTTTTGTTTAATTAAAATTGATTGCATACATTTCTTCTCTGGGGGAAGCTAAAACTTAGCATAGAAAAGCTAAAGGTTTTTGAGGCTGTATTTCCACCTTTTCTATGTAAAGCAGTTTGTTAGTTTTCTTCTCTCTACAGATGAACAATTTTGTGTATCATTACTGTCAACTACATTCTTCTTTTCAGCAATGGGACCCATCTGAAGAAGAGGGGTGTTCAGCTGGCTGGCTGATAATTACCTAAAGTAAACTAGGAAGAGCTATTGTGCCACACATCAAAACTACCGTTCCAAACAAACGTATCTATCGGTATACATTCTGGAAAAATACCTAAAGGGAAAGTTTTATTTGAAAACTCTAGTAATTTTTCAGATGTGTCTTATATAATATGATATTATCTTGACTCTTCATGTGTCACCTAATCCTTCAGCATATGCAACAGTGGAAGACACACGACGTTTCAGGATAATTGTCTCATTAGTTTATTTTTACTAATGTGAATTTGTCGCTGCCACTGCTGCTTAGAATAGAATGGCCCTTAGAACAGTTGCAGTGTAGCCAGAAATGCTCCATGGGGCCTTAAGTTTTGCTCCAATATCTTATTTATACCCCACAAAATTGTATGCGTATATTTTTTCTAAAGACGAAAGAGTGCTTACATTTATAGCAATAATTATTTGTTCAAGTCATCCTTCATTTTTTAAGTGTTCAATTGTAAAAGTGTCTTAAAATAGATCCTCATATCTGGATCGAAGGTATACCGAGAACTATAGGCTGAATTTGTCAAGAAATTCAAACACACCTGTAGGAAAGTGTAGACATAATTTCATTCTCATTTCTACTAATGACCCTAAGTTTTTTCAATCCTTTTATAAGCAAATAATTCTACTTGGCAAAAGTCATATGACAAAACCAGAATTCATTAATTATACCTCTTTCTATTTTTGGGGGGACTTGACAAAATTATCACTATAGCACTTTCCAGCTAGTAAAATTCCTATGTGTCTATTAACTAAATACTTTTCCTTCGGCCAGTTATGAACAGTAACTACTCTATTACTAACGACGCCGTATGTTAAGCGGTTTATAGATATTACATTCTTTAATTCTCATAGCATCCCAACACACAGGTATTATTATCCTCATGTACAGATAAGAATCAGAGAGATCTAAAGTATCTGTAAGAGGCAGATCCAGGACGCAAACCTGGTTCGTCTGAAGCTGTGCTCCATGCTGTCCACATTTAACCCTTCTTTGACGACTTCTGTTGGAGTGTCAGGAAGTGTCTGGCTGTCAGTTGTCACCAGCGTGACCTTGACAGGCCTCTGCAGCCATAGTTGCCTCTCCTGTCAGCTCTTCCTGACTCTGGAATTCCTGACACTTCCTGCAAAGCCAAGCCTCCCGCACACCTTCTCCGTCCACAGCAGCTCCCAGCTGCTCTTCCCTGCCCTGATTGCTGGCTCGCTGTTACCCCACTATCTCTCTGCTTCCTTTATCAAGCTCCACTGACCCAGAGACGCCTTCGACTCGTGTTATAACGTGTTATCGTGGGTCTTTCCTAGGAATTCTTCCTCCCTTGAAACAGCTGCACACACTCATCTGTGCGAGTTCATCCATGTTGCTTCTCTGTCTGGATTTTGATCACTATTATCACCCGCCTTGAGACATTTCTTCTGACTCTGAGTCCCCCTCACCACAACACAAACATCAAGAATACTTCCATTATCCTGGGCGCAGACATGGTGCCTCTCGTCAGGCCACGCTGAGGCGGCGTCCCACACAGCACAACCAGAGGCACTCACGACCAGAATACACAACTATGCACTGGGGGGCTCTGGGGAGAAGAAGAAGAAGAAAAAAAAAAACAGAATAGTTCCCTTAAATGAATTTATGTTTAACACACCAGAAAATGAGTTTGGGTTAGATTTATAATATACATTTAAATTTATACATTGATAAATATAAATATAAACCCACCAAATATAATAATAAAAATTTTCACTTCTGTTAAGTCTTTTATTTTATATTTTGAATAATTGTAGGCTTTAAAAGAAACAGTTGTAATCTCCCTTGAAGAACAACATGTATAATTAAGAATGTGCTAAGCAGCATATTCAAGAGAAAGTAAGATTAAGATATCAAATTCAGGGTTATTATTAAATAATTACTTAATAACTCTAATCCTCCTAAACTAGACTGTTTTTTTAAAGTGTACCTGATGAATAATTGAAAAATGAACTCTCAACAAGGTATCCTGCTCCAAATCCAATGCAATAGTCATATAAATGTTTAAAAATAAAGGTATTTTAACATAAAATGGTTAATAAACTCCACTACTTAATGGCCAATAACATTTATGTACTAAAAACTTTAGTACTTGAAACATTTAGCAATTTAAATCTTTGAGATACATCAACTTAGACGGAAAGAAAACGGTATTGCTCCTTTAAAAAAAATTAAGATATTTGTGCTTAACTGTTTGCACTGAATGTCACTTTCAAAGCAGGTGCAGAAGTATCAATAAAATCATAAAGGGCTGTGCATTTTATTTTTGCTCCAGATTGTTACTTACAGGAGCCCAAAAACGTTACTTTGAAAAATTATCAATTTACTGTGACAGATATGCTGAGCAAATTCCAGTAACCTTTGTGCTTGGTAAGTACAGCTCACACGCAGAATGCAGCCACACAGCTGTCTCCCCTGGGGTGACGCCGATGACTCTGCATGGGAGTGTTTCCAGGCTGAGAGGCATGTCTGACACACCACCGCTTGCAAAGAACCAGAATTTTCCGTAAGGCTTGACTTCAGGCCTGCTTTTGCCTAATTAACCCCAAACCAGTTTGAGGTAATAATCTGCTCTTGGACAATTAAGCTTTCTTTTCACTAACTCCATTTTTGCCGTCAATATTTGAGTTCTAATACCCACTTACTGGATGCTATGGCCTTGCCAGGCACAAGTTACATTTTTTCTGGAGGGCAAAATCATAAGGTATGGATAACAACATATTTTTACACCCCAAACTCTAAAAAGGCTGAAATTCTGCTAAAAGCATCAGTGCCAGCAACGTGTCTGCTGTAAGAAATGGCTTTACAGTGTCTGTTATCCCACAGGGTTTTATGTCACTCTGGTAGTGAACCGGTGGTGGAACCAGTTTGTGAACCTGCCCTGGCCCGACAGGCTGATGCTCCTCATCTCCAGCAGCGTCCACGGGAGGGACGAGCACGGGCGTCTGCTCAGGAGGACGCTGATGCGCTATGTCAACCTCACATCCCTGCTCATCTTCCGCTCCGTGAGCACGGCTGTGTACAAACGGTTCCCGACGATGGACCACGTGGTTGAAGCAGGTACGGTGAGTGGCTTTTCCTTCCAAGCATCCTCTGAACCTAGAGGAGAACCTCCAAAATTCCTTTATTCATTCATTCCGTGAAGAAGACATTGATTACCTACTGTGTGCCAGAAACAGTCTTAAGAGGCAAAGATGAATAAGATGGGGTTCCTGCCCTCAAGACGTTTCCTTAGGGGGGGGGGGCAAAGGAGGAGAAGTGGCAGAGTGACCCTCAAGTTAAGTTGCAGGCAGTCACAAGGCCTTTATCTAATATAATAATAATTATCACATTTATTAAAACCATCTGGAATATTACCTTACGTTTTTCAAGCACTTTACTGTCTATCCACTTTCACAGATAGTATTTCATTTGTACCTCAATGAAACATGAGGAAGGCAGGAAACAGACAGAGAGGTTAGGACCTGCCTGAGTTAGAATTCAGGCTTGGAACTCCTAGGTTAATACTTGTCCTAAAGGGTAAGTAGATTCTAGTAGGTACCAGCAGTGGGCGTCTTCATCCGGACAGACCTGAGAGGTGGTAGCAAAGGTAACTTCAGTGCGGTCTCCCATCTCTCCTGTTCCTCCAAGTGGATGCACTTATCTGCCTGGGCTTTTGGACTCAGGATGTCTGAAGGATGGTTCTCTTTGGTGTATTAATGTTTAGCAAAGAAGCTGTTAAACCAGCGTTCAGTGACGGGGAGTGCTGGCGGGGGCAGGGGTGAGGATCAAATGAGATAATTCCCGGCACTTGCTGAATGAATGCTGGCCATCGTGCCGGGTTGTTGTTTGTAGCTCTCGTACCATGTTGGAAAGTATTAATGAATGTATAGATGATGTAAGAACCATGAGATGAATCTGCCTTTATGTTGATTACACTCTCAAATTAGGTTGCTGTGTCCAGGCTCCTTTTCTGAAATGTCCTTGAAAATGGATTGTTTTTTAGGAATAGTATTTTTTGTTTTTGGAGTTTTTTGGCTTTTGTTTGGGTTGGTCTTGCCTTCTTAGACGGGCAGTAGAGACAGTCGGAGCAGGAGTTCGAAGCCTTACTCCACCACGGACTAACCACACAACATTGTGCGGGTTACACCTTCCTGTCCGTCAGTTTCCCCATCCACAGAATGAGCTTATGAGAATTCACGATACCACCGTCGCACGTGCCACGTAGGCTCGTGTGAGGATTAAATTAGTAAATGTCTGCAGTGATGGGAGTCGCACCCGGCACATGCTGAGTGTTATGTGAGGTCTCGCTATTAATGATGAACCTACTCCATGGCACGCCATGCTGTGGTAGGCGTCCCACATGTAAAGTGGAGGAAGATGGGCACGGATGTTAGCTCAGGGCCAGGCTTCCTCAGCAAAAAAGAGGAGGATTGGCAGTAGTTAGCTCAGAGTTAATCTTCCTCAAAAAAAAAAAAAAAATGAACCTACTCCAGCAGCATCACACAGTGCCCTGGTCCCTTTAGCAGACTCATTTGATGTGACATCCTGGGTCTTCTTGATCTACCACGACCAGGAGGTTGTGAAAGTCAAGGTGTACATAAGGAGGGAGGAGTGGAGAGGATGTTGTTAGGGGAGCGGAGAGAGATGTGGGAAGCAATGGAGCGCGGAGTGGGTGGGGGGGTTCAGGTGAGGGTGCACGCGCCCCGAGGATTACGATGTAAAACCAGCAGGGACTCAGAACGAAAGTTAACCGCCACCTCCTCCACATTTAAAAGTGGAATACTGCTTCCGAGTGACCAGGTTGAAAATGCCACTTGATAACTGACTTTTCTTATCCTGACGTCCAAAGGATCAAGTGCAGTAAGAATATGCCCCCCGAAGAAAGTCCTAAAACAAACGGGAAGGGTGGGATCCGTTCCATTTGAGGAGTGAGAGCTGACGTTGACCTGGGTGAGCAAAGGTGACATTTGTCCAGTCCTGACGCCTCCTTGGAAAGAAGGGAGTACATTCTGACACGAACCGGACGCTGGGCCCAATTCTCAAAGCAAATCTCACCCCCTTAGTGCCACCTTCATGTTAAAGGCACCCGGGCAGGAAGCCAGGATGGAGGGGCCTGTGGGGCCCGCTGTCAGGCCTGAGCTGTTCTCGGGTCTGAGGGCAAGTAGAGATGGTGAGATGGACAGGAGAATGACCACTTCATCTCCTTCCGGTGTAGTTTTCTTCATACTAATACTCCCTGTCAGGTCTGTGCCTGTGCCTGTCATGTGCTAGCATCCGCCCTTTTCCCCTTTCCAAGGCGTTTGGGCTATTGGAATACTTCTCTCTCTCCAGCCGCCGAAACCTCAGCATCCCCGAGGGAATCTGGAAATCACTCACTCCTTGACGTGCATTTTAACGAGCATGTCTCAAGGTGTGACCCACAGACTCCTGGGCCCTTTAACTCCTCAATAACTTGAGTTGTTCACTTAAAGTGCATATTCCTGGACCCCACCTCAGACCGACAGAGTCAGAACCCTGGATGGGAGGCCTGGGAAACTGCATTTCACCTGCCCCCATCTGCTTTTTCCATGCTGAAGTTTGAGAAACACAGAGTCTTTTCTGGAATGCTCATTTCTTAAACCCTTTGGGTCTCCCCAGGGGATTGTCTTGGCCACCAGCGGGTGATCCGTGACTATTAACAAAGCAGCAAGGATTAGGGAGACGGTGGACTCGGGGTTTCCGCCGTGCTGGACGCTCCGCCTGGGGACGGGCTTCGGGCCACAGTCTGTGCAGAGGCTGCTGTCCCGGGGGTTGAACTAGACTTGGTTGGACATAACGAGCACCGTTCTGACTTCAGTTGTCTTGTTGGTTTGTGTGGAGCGGCTGACGGAGGAAGAGAACCGAGGGAGATGGAAGGGGCTAAACCTCTGCAAGTGCCCTCTGGGGCCACCGCCGATTACCGCAGTAAAGGTCCCTACTGCTCTCTTTCACTCCTAAGTGTTTTCTGGAAAGGCAGACAAAGGGTGGTGGAGCAGCCTGTGCCTGCAGGAACAGAAAGTCCGTGTGTTAGGCGGCCGGGCAAAAGTTCCAAGCCGCTGCCCTCCAAGCGGGAGGGGACGCTTCAGAGGCGGGCTCCTTCCCAGTCACCCCACGGCCAGCCACATGGGTGGGCACCCACATGGGTGGGTAGCCTGTCTGACGCCGGGTGGCACTGGCTCACAGACTTCCTGCTCCTGTCCCCAGCAGACAGGGCTGACTCAGTCGGCACGTGGGGTCAGTTTCCGAGCTCCAACTGGGCAGATGTCCCCACTGCTCTGACTGTCCTTGGCCTGAGCCAACGTTGCTGGGAAGAACAGAAAGTTCAGGGATGGCGGAAAATGTTTGGCAGATGCTCTGAGCCCAGAGCCAGGGCACCTGCTCCGCCCGAGGGCAGAGACAGCTGGTAAGTGAAGCACAGGCATCCCAGAGGGGTAGGGCAGGCAATACTCAGGGGTCAGAAACCTCTTGTCAGGTGACTCCCCTGCATAAAGTCACCTGTCAGGAGAAGCACTTGCTCTCAAACCTCAGTGCGTGCTGGCTATTGTTAAAAATCAATATTGCTAAAAACGCAGCTCCCGAGAGACCACCCCAGAGATTCTGATTCAGGAGGCACGCGTGTATTTAACAAGCTCCTGCAGATTTGAGGCAGGGGCTCCCGGGATCGCTCTCTGAGAGAACGGGCTTTTCCCCCAACCTCTTGGCCTTCTTCAGGGAGGGCCCCTGCATGCAGATTTCAGGGCTGGCCAGCAGGAAATGAGTGGGAGGGCAGAGAAGTTGGGACCAGCATCTCCTTCTGAAGCGTCTGGTGATGGCTTGACTGGTCCCTCATCTGCCAGTCCCTGAGCTTACCTTGCTTTTAAGTCAAATGATCCAGCTATGTTATTCTGGAAAATGAACAGGATCTAATGCATGCTACTTGGGAAACACACATGCTTTGATGTTAGGGGTTAAATTTTTTAATTTAAAAATAAAAAGTTTTTTATTCCTACTCACATGAAAATAGAAATACAACAATTGAATGCAAAATAATGTCTGTTATGGGGCCAGCCCGGTGGCATAGTGGTTAAGTTCACGTGCTCTGCTTCGATGGCCTGGAGTTTGCAGGGTCAGATCCCAGGTGTGGACCTACGCACTGCTCATCAGCTATGTTGTGACAGCATCCCACATACAAAATAGAGGAAGATTGGCAACAGATCTTAGTTCAGGGCCAATCTTCCTCACCAAAAATAAGTAAATAAATAAACAATGTCTGTTATGCTGAAAATTCCCTGAACTGGCTGTTGTCCAATAATTACTTACCAGAGGAGCTGCAAAGAGGAGCCTCTGTTATTTTCCTGTTGGCTGAAAACCTGCCCTGGGAAATTCCAGTCATTCCCGTCACCTGCCCTGGATGACGTCACTCAGTCTAAGTGAAGTCAGGTGCGCAGTTCCAGATTGATTCAAGTGATGGCCTTAACTCGATGTTTACGTTACAGTATGACACTGAATCAAAGCATGTTATCTGTTCCACAGCGACGGGGAGAAGAAAATACTTCGCTTCAAAATTAGTCACCAGGAACACAAAAATAGCTCATGGAAAATGATGTATATTCCTCTAAAGCTGTTGCTAGATGTCGTGCATCTGCTCATTTGACAAAGATTTACTGAGTGTGGAGTACATGCTACGCACTGTGCTGGGCCCCGGCACAGGTGTGAGCGAGACAGACACCGCCGCTGTCCTCCAGGATCAGCAGAAATCACCTCACATCTTTCTTTCTGTGCATCACTTTGAGAGACAAGCACAAATGTATTCACAGCTGAACGTCACATCTCTACGTTGCATTTCTCCTTCTCTAGAAGTTTCCTTCTGTGCTTGGTAACCTGTAAAAGTGGTTGGAAGACAGTAAAATCTGAGGAAGGGCACCATGTGGTTTTCTTAAAGGCCTGGAATCTTGACGTGAGGTCCTTCAGCCGCTCCTGTGACAAGAGAGCCTGCGGAGACCTCATCAGAACTTTTAGTGACACTTACGGTTAACAGACATTGACACAATGAAGCTAGCTCCCAACCGTCAAGTGTCTGTTGAGATAAAAGTTGTAGCTTTAGATGCACCGGCTGCAAGCCTAGCCTCATACTTAGGTCATTTAATCTGTGACCTTCTCTTGCTAAGTAAAATCAAATGGGTTGTGTGTAATATCGACTTTCTGCCCTGTGGTTGCTGTTCAAGCTTCTCCTGACGTTCTGTGGTGTGGGGGCTCCCTGGTCTCTGAAGCCCAGAGCTGCTCTGTGGTACAGGAGAGAAGGTACAGGGGGCCGTGGTACGCATAGGTCTGCTGGGCTTCCTTGTCGGCGGAGCCTTTACAAGCTGATCAGTGAGCCCTACAGTCCCACCTGAGGAGGCCAGCACAGCCGGCACGTCCTCCTGCCCGTGGAGCTGACTGACCTGTGCGCAGCTGCTCTCCACAGGGGAGAAGGTGCAGGTAGAATGAGTCCTTCCTGGATTAACCCCTCAAGTGGGCGGTCAGCTGGTCGCTGTTCGAGCTTTCCCCACAGTTCTGTTTTACGAGTTAAATCGAGGTGATCCACTCAACATTTCTCAAAGCGTGATCGAGGACCACATTCACTGAATTATCAAGGGAACTTACTTAAATTGCAGGTTGCCAGGCAATTAGGGATCAGAGTCTCTGGGGCTGAGGGCCTGGGAGTCCCCCTTTTGAACGAGCTCCTCAGAAGCCCTGCAGGATGTCTGACCAGACCCAGAATTCCCAAATGGCCGGCTTGCCATAAGATTCCATGCACTTGGGCATTTGTCCCAAATTTTGTTGCAAGTTGAAATCACTAGGGGTCTTAAAAATCCTGATGTCTGGCTCCTGCCCCCAGACATTAGGATTCAATAGGGATCCAGTGCACCCTGGGCACCAGGAGTTGTTAAGGCCCCCAGGCCATTCTAAATGCAGCCAAGTTTAGAGGCCACTGCAGTGGGCGCCTCTCTCAGCTCCTCCAACTTTGCTTGCAAATCGCCTCGGATCTATTGCACCCGGGCAGATGAAATTCTGGGCCCCCGGCACAGGGGAGGCGTTAAAAGCATGGATTTCGTGTATGTTGTCTCCTGCGTGTCCTGTGCAGAAGGCGGGGAACCACCACACGGGATGCTAATTTAAGGGCAGGGATGCGGTGGCTGGAGGTGTCTGCCCACACCAGGAAAATCGAGGGCTCTGTCTCTGTTCAGCATTGCTCCCCCAGAAACTGGTTTTACTCAATTGTATCCTATTTCAAGCTTTCCAAACTGTAGGGTCTAACTCATTATTAGGGTCTTAAATCATTTTAATGGCTTGCAACCAGCATTTTTAATGGAATGGAATAGAGTGGGACAGAAAATACCAGAAAGTACTTCACGTGAAGAGCGGATAATTGTTCTGGGAACCACCTATGTGTTACTGTGGTTCATGGTAAAAAATGTCTGATATGCTGCCTGACACAATGTCTTCCAATGTGACTCCATCTCTCTCTCAGTCTCATTTTGTCCCCTTGATTTTCCCGGTTGACAGGGATTTCTAAACCTCTTCCACTGAGTTTAGCCAGCCCTGGTGGTCTGGTGGTTAAGATCCGGTGTTCTCCCCACTGTGGCCTGGGTTTGTTTCTCCATCAGGGAACCACACCACCGGTCTGTCAGTTGTCATACTCTGGCGGCTGCATGTGGCTGTGATGCTGAAAGCTGTGCCACCAGGATTTCAAACACCAGCAGTGTCACCCGTGGTGGACAGGTTTCAGGGAGCTTCTAGACTGAGAGACTAGGAAGAGGGACCCGGCCACCAGCTGCAGAGAAATTTGGCCACGAAAACGCAGTAAATAGCAGCAGAGCATCATCTGACATGGGGCCACAAGCTGAGAGGATGGTGGAAAAAGACCAGGCAGGATTCTGCTCTGCTGGACACAGGTCGCTAGGAGGTGGGATCCACTTGACGGCACCAACATCAACAACCATTAAAATAAAGGACAGCTGTAGTTGAATCTGGTGGCTTGGTTCCATTCATTTGGAAAATACAGAGATGAAAATGAGCCAGGCACTTTGCAATCTTCCTGAAAAAGTCATCTCTGAGAAGGGCTTAGATGCTGAGTGCACAACTTTCTCTTCCAGAAAGAACTGGCAACAACCCCATCCCGCCTTCCAGATGCAGAGCTTTTAGCTCTTTTGCTAACAGCCTCCTTGGCACACTCTGCTTTAAAGGAAACGCTGTCTGCCTCAGCTTCAACCCAGGAAAGGAGAGCAGCTGCAGGCTGACAAAACCTGTGATAACCGGAACATTGTTTATCAATGGACTTGACTCATCCTTTGGCTTGAGGGCAATAAAATTTTGCCTTGAAGTACCAGATCCTATTCTGTCAAACCACAATTCTGGCCTGCCCAAAGGTGCAGTGGTTAAGTTCACATGTTCCACTTCGGCGGCCCAGGGTTTGCACGTTCAGATCCCAGGTGCGAACCCACACACTGTGCATCAAGCCATGCAGTGGCAGCATCCCACATACAAAGTAGAGGAAGACTGGCACAGATGTTAGCTCAGGGCCAATCTTCCTCACCAAAACCAAAACAAAAAACCCATGACTCAAGTCACAAGTAAATACAAATATATATACGTATGTGTATGCATACATATGTAATTTTTTTACTCCGATTTGAAATAGTAAGGAGGGTTCTTTGTGACAAGCACTATGAAAATTGCTGAGCAGAGCTGAACTAGCCAGAAAGCCCGAAGGAAAAGAGAGCAAGAGAAACTCTAGGCAGACGCAAGGGCAAGAGGAAGCAGCAAGGTCAAGGTTGTGGAGAGGACGGAGGAGCCTGGCACCAGGACAGACATGTGAGGAGAGAGGGAGTGAGAGGACCGGCCAGCTGACAGTGCTGCCAAACCGGCAAACCAGCCCCTGCGGTTGACATCGCCTTAGAGACGAGGGTAATGACCACACTCTGGAAAAGGTCGCGGGTGTCTGGTTAAAATGGCCTGAAGCGCAGATGAGGATAACTCCCCATTTCATCACAAATGTTCTTTGAGCTGATTTGACCAACAATCTAGAGATTTTCCAATCGACCGATAACTCAGTTTCCGAAGATGAGGTGACCGTGGATGAGATATTCATCCTGCAGGGAGTAACAAAAATTATTCTGCCCGTACGAACTTGGAGGACACATTATGTCTGGTTCATCGTTCCTCTTTCACAGCACCTAGCGAAGGACTCGGTAAATTTGGGCTGAAAATTTAAGATCAGCAGCTTTCCTCACGCCCCAGGCCCCCTTCCGGTCAGTGGGTGTGCTACATGGGGAGTCTCCTGCTTTGGGGTCTGCACTCAACACGCCCTCACTCTGCACACTCGCTTTCCGCTAAGAAGCCAAGAAACGACTTGGCAGCACAATTTGATCCATACCCCTGAATAAAAAATAACCAGAGGTAAAGTGGTTCTTTGGCCAAATGAGAGAGATTGCAGCCAGTACATAAATGGGGTCACTTTTGAAAACTGCGCAAGAATATAGCTGTCGGACAATTGATAGGAAATGTCTGCAAATGGGCTTCCAGGTAAAGAGTGAATGGCTGCAGGCCGAGTGTAAGCATAAAGCAGAGACGGGTCAAGTTTATCTATTAACTTCTTGTAATAAGACTTAATCATGGTCTGAAAGTCTTAAAAAAAAAAAAAGATTATCTGGATCATCAACAACTTTGAGATGCACGGAGAAATAAGAGAATTATCAGGCTTATCTTTATTTTTGACTCCAGAGAGTCCAATTCTCCCGGCATGGGCAGAACCCTTCTAAGCTAATAAAAATAACCTGAGTATTATCTAAAACTAGTCTGTTGGTAGACATTGGCTCTGTGGTTGTTACGCTGTTTATTTCAAATACTGAATAAACAGAATTTTCGTCCAGCAGGGCAGTGATTTTCAAACATTGCTGAATGTCAGAATTTCCTGCAGAGTTTGGTAAACATGCAACTGCCTGGACCCAATTCCATCAAGTCACCCAGGAAGATTTAAAAGAACGATGCCCAGACCTCCCTCTAGACCGAGTGAATCAGATTCCCTGGGATGAGGCCCGGGTGTTAGCATTTTCTAACAGTACCTACGTGAGACTAACGTGCAGACCCATATGGAGATCTCCCGCCCTACCGAGTCCGACCGGTAGGTGAGGGTGGGGCCCAGCTCTCTCAGTGTTTCATGGGTTTCACAGAGGATTCCGATGCCCGTGATCTGTGGACCCTGTTCTCAAAAGCACTGGCCTGGGTCGTGTCAAGATCTACGTGACTCTGGAGCTCTGAGAATTGGTGACTCTCAGAGCGAGCATGTCCCACCTCTCCTCTGACTTCTTTTCTGTTCCGGCAACGCTTCCTAACCAGGACCCAGTCCACATGGTCAGGAGGAAGGCGCTTTAAAGGACAACCAGATTCCTAAACTGAGTACAGGTGGTTAAGGACATAAACTGGGTTACGTTAGGGCAAGAGTTGATTCTCATCTGAATGTGTTATCAGAATTTCATAAGCAGAGGATTGCATTTCTGAGACAAAAGTAACTCAAAAGTAATAGCTAACAAAAATCGGTCTTAGGAGGAGGCTTTCGTTCAGAAAACATGGATACTAAGTCGTAATTAGCATTTAAAGGTCCATTTAAGATAAAAAGTCAAGGGGTAAGTACCAGGATAGTCATTACAGCATAATTCTTAATAGCAAGAAATTAAAAACACTTAAATATCTATTCAGAAGAGGACTAGTGAAATAAAATATTGTGTACAATTAACTAGTACGCAGCCATTAAAAAATGATGCTGTTCTCTCTCTAATTATATATTGTAAAATATATAACAGAAAAATGGAGGCAAATGGCAGATACGTATGGAGTACAAAACCATTTGTGTCTTTAAAAATTAGGCCTGTATGAAAATACGTGCTATTTCTCTGGAAAGATACACGATAAATGGTCGTGGTGATTTCCTTCAGGAGGGACACTATGTGGCTGAGAAAATGAGACTTAGTTTCTCCATTAATATTCCTTTGGCCCTTTTGGCTTTTTGTACCATTTGAATGACTCAATGAAATTTTTTAAAAAACAAAAGGTCGAGTGTAAACTGGAAGCTTTTTATGTGCATCTTCCTGTGAACAAACCCTGGACACAGTAGACATTCAATAAATGTTTATTAAACAAGCCCACTACCTCATTCCTCCTCTCCTATTGCTCAGATCTCTTCCTCCATTGACGTGGGGGCCGGAAGGCAGGGTGTGGGCTGAGGTTTCACGTGGTACATTGTGTCCTGACGCTCTTGGAGGGCTGTGCCTCTGCGGAGCGTCGTGTTCACCTCCCCAGACACACTCCTTACCTCAGGTCCTCCCACCACAGCTCTGTGCAGGAGATGTTGTCATCTCTCTTCCCAGGAGAAACTGAGGCTCGGAGAGGTGGCTGCGAGCTCAGGCAAACGGTGTCACACACACACACAGACTCGACTGAAGCAGCAATTTTAGAGCATGCAAGATGAGGACCATGAAGATGAGACACTCGTTGCCCTTCCAAAGGGTCTTAGCAGGGGAGACCTGTGGATGACATCACTACACTAAGAGCCGGGACAGCCCCTTGCAGGGGCTTGAAGGGGAGAAGTCCTGGGGAGGAGAGGAACGGGATCCAGGAAGGCGTCACAGAGGAGGTGCTGGTGGATTGGGGCTTGCAGGAAGCGTCAGGAGAAGCCACGTGACTCACATGTTCCAGAAGATGCTAAGTGCTTTGTGAGCGTTATCACCTTTTATTCTTTCCATCCTAATAATTCTAAGTATTCTTGTTCCCGATTTCAGATGAATCAACCCAAAGCTAAAGAAGAAACCTTCCCCAGACGTTCCAGTCCACATTTAATGTTGTCTTACTTCCTCCTGGCCGTCTCTCTTAGGGATCGCCAACATGCATCGCCTCATATATTGATGTAAAACTTGTGTGCACACGCATGTACACGTGTGTGTGTGCCCAGCTGTACACATTCCTTATCTCTAACACGAGTATAAACTGCCTGAGACAGGAACCTCTATTTTATGTTTCTTTAATATCTCCCCTCTATACGCTCACATGGTAGACACTGAATATTTATGGTAACATATTCATGCTAAACTAAGTCTGTATAACCTGGATACTTTTATTTTGTGGGAAGGTTTTATGACAGCAGACGAAAGAAAATTATTCGACCACCTCAAATCTCCTCATCTGAAATACTGGGTTCCGTTCATCTGGTTTGGAAATCTCGCAGCTAAAGCCCGGAAGGAAGGCAGAATCAGAGACAGTGTTGATCTGCAGTCACTGATGACGGTAAGTAGTTCATAAACCGCCAGTAAAGGATGCTCATCAGAGACCAGGAGGGACCTGGACGTAACAGATCGGACCAGGACAAGTCTGCCTTGTTCTATTCTGGTTCCAAAGGAGCTGGAAAGACTGGGCTAGTGTCAGAACCCTCAAACGCAGGACAGAGATGGTACGGGGGTCTAACTAGATTGATTGAGAGTGGCTGCTTGGAAGCTCTGGTTTAAACACAATTAGACTCTGCACAAACTACCCCTTGATCGATTAGTGATGTCTGCCGAGGGCTCTGAAGAATTGGTGCCCATGCGGCATATTTGCCATCCTGGCTCCAGGACCCTAGAATAAAATCTGGAGTAGAAATAAACCCCTGCAGTCAATTTCCAAAATTGTAATATCCTGAGGTTAAGCCTTTTCAGATGTTCCAGGAAACAAAATTGTATTTTTATTCAATGAAATAACCCTGAATTCATCTGAGAAACAAATTTCTGTCAGGGCTAGACAGATCTGTGCTACGACAGTCTCCTGCCTGGATTAGGCTAAAAGGAGTGAATGATTTAAAGATAGCTCCCAAATTAGTGTGAGCCCATCTCCCTGGTCTTAGATAATAACTTATGTGCAGCAGAGAAAAAAAAAATCAATGGATCCCGGTCCTTCCTGCTCCAAACAGAGATGGATCTTCTGTCGATATAAGCATCCTCATTTGCGTATGTGGCGGGGGGGGGGGGGGGGGCAGGGGGAGGATTAGGATGTATTTACTTATTTTTTCTAAGATCTATTGTAAGTATGCTTTCAAGAGATGGAGAAACAAAAAAATAATTTGCTCTCCATGTGTTTTACCAAAATGGTTAGACGTGACATTTCAAATATTAACCACCGCCTTCCCATCAACACTTTGGGCCAATATACATGTTGGAAATTATAGATTCAATAGAGTAGGGGACATTTCTATAAAGCCCTGATTTAGTATATTTTTTTAAATGTCCAACTGTACTCTTCCTTTCTGTACATTCTTGAGTGACGCTCACTGCTTGTCGTTTTCAGAATTTTCCTTTTGGAGCGGCCTCAGAACCAATTTACTGGCCTTGCGAAGTCGGTACCATTGCTTTGCAGACATAGTCGTAAAGCCATGGCCACATTCTGAATCCTGGTAAATATTTATTCCCACACCCATCATTTTAGTAAATCGTATTCTGTCTGTTTCTGGCTCAGGAAATGAACCGCTATCGCTCCTGGTGCAGCCTCTTATTCGGCTATGACTGGGTCGGGATCCCGCTGGTCTACACCCAGGTAAGGGATCCTATGCACGTGATTTCTGTTTCGGTTGGCCCACCTTGGCTCCTGCTTGCTTGGGCAGCCATCTGTGCTCTCCCTCGGGTTTCTCTCTCGGCCAGGTTGTCACTCTGGCCGTCTACACCTTCTTCTTTGCGTGCCTGATTGGACGCCAGTTTCTGGACCCCACCAAAGGCTACGCGGGGCATGACTTAGATCTGTACGTTCCGGTCTTCACGCTCCTCCAGTTCTTCTTCTACGCAGGGTGGCTCAAGGTAGGCGACAGTCTCGGTGCCTGAGACTCGCTCGGCAGTCCCTGTCCTGTTCCACACTCTGCACACTGATCCTTTACTGAGTCACTCACTCGTGAGTCAGTCAAAGGTAGACTTAACAATTAATAGCTCAGAGTTGTTATTGCTTGTCAGCAGGGGTTAGAGTGACAGGGACGTGGTGAGTACTGTCCTGCAGGAGGCCTGAAGAGGCTCGTGTGTGCAAAGACGTTACAAGGCTACTCTTTTATGGCTATTGACTGTTTTGAGCCTGGATGTGCTCCGCTTAGGATTACAATAATATAATTAAAGTAAGAACTGTACCTGCATTGATATTTTATACCACGGGGAGCAACTCGGCAGAGCAAGAGGGTCAATAAGAAGCCTGGCGTAGTGGCCTTGAGCATTAATGCTGTATTATTATCTTGGCTCTGCTCAACTCTGTAAATGGTCAGCTGTGCTTTCCTGAAATCCCCTAGCTGTCCCACCCCGTTAAATGCATCCCATTTTCAAAACCAGAACCAAGACTCAGAGAAGAATTCATGAGAATCAAAACCAGAAACATGGGGATTAATGACGACATTTGGTTTGCCAGGAAGTTAAAGACAGGTCAGAACAGTGAGGTGGACTTGTCCAGTCACCAATGTAGAACGTATTTGTTCCCACCACCAACCCTCCCCCTCCTATCCCACCCCCCAGATGTACGTGTAAATAACAGAGCGCTGATTCGTCCATCTCTGTTGTGAACTTCCCAAGGAGAAGTGTGTGATGGGGAAAAAAATCGATGGCTACATTAAGTTAATTGAAATCTAATGACGTTTTGAAGATGACTTGAATAAAATAGGATTTTCAAATGTTTGACCTTCCGAACGGCCATGTGCTGCCGTGCACCATGATGTCAAGGGCATCCAGTTTGTGGCAGCATTTTCCCTGCAGATGCCTTCAGTTTCATTGGTTTGAGTCTTAACTAGGAAAAATAAATGTGTTGTCATTTCAAATTATGCTCCAAAGAGTAAAGGCATGTCCTTTACCAATGGCAAAAACGTTTTCACCCAATGGCAGTGGTTCTTAATTCCTTTTACTGTTTAAGACAGAGAAAGAGCAAGAGAGAATAATAGACTCTCATCTCCCGTTAGAGAAAAAGCAGACTCTACTTTTATGAACACAAAGTCACCACAATTGGCCCAAATGTCAACCATCCTGGCCTTTTATTCCTTCCTTTGAGATGCGCTGAGCTTTTATTCTTCGCTTTGTGACCATGCAAGGAGTTCCGCCAGCCAGTAGGGAACAGTGAGCAGTTCCTGCCTCTGACACCCTCTCTGAAATGTTAACATCCTTTTCCTTTACAAAATATTTTAAAGGCAAAATATAAAAAGACAACCTTAGCTCCATTAAGAGATAGGGAGTCCTAAAGAAGTGAGTTCTCCCGCCCAATGGACTGTGTCTGCATTTCTGACAGCTGTTCTGTCTAGACCATTCTTATGTGTAGAAATCTTTGCAAAGTGTAGAAAAACGGTCTTGACCTTATGAACAGTATATTACTCGGTTATTTTCTGGAAATGGAGCCTCCAAGAGAGTAAAGGAAATTCTGGTGAAATAGTCAATTCAGAAACACAGGTGTCGTTTTGGTGTCTGAACGTGGACTCTAAATCAATACGCAGGACTGATCCCGTGAAAGGAAATTCTGGATGTAACAAAAATATTTTCAGGGCCCATCCAGTGGCCCGTTTAATTTAAGGAAAACTCCAGGCAAAAACGTGTAGACAGTCCTTGAAGCGTGCAGCAGAGGATGTGACGGGGCCTTGCTGGTGCCGGCTGATGGAGGCCCGGCTCTGCGCAGCGCTGGCCCTGAGATGACGGAGATTCACTTCTCCAAGTCATGGTCCTCCGCCCGGGCCACGCACCAGGAGCTCCTGGAGCCTTACCCGATTCTGAGGCCTGGGCTCAACCTCACATCCACCAAATCAGAACCCCGGGGGGAGGGACCCAGCCATCAGGGTTTTTTAAAACTCCCCAGGTGATTCTGATGTTCAGCCAAAGTTGAGAACCATTGCTCTAAGTGGTTAGACTTAAATCCTAAAAAATAAGTAGGTAGGTCTTCTACCAAATGGTTTCAGAATCTAGAAACTTAACGAATCAATGGTGCCTTTACTTTATATACTTGTAAGTTTTTCTCATCGGAGCCCGATGAAAAATCACACACATCCACCCCCTCCCGCGTCATGCTATGAAAGCGACAGAAGGAAGCAGAGCGTGAAACAGGCGTCGTCTCCACCTCCATTCTAGTCTTCACAAGCATCGTGACGATCTGTTCCATGTTCTCCTCCGCAGGTGGCTGAGCAGCTCATCAACCCTTTTGGAGAAGATGACGATGATTTTGAAACTAACTGGTGCATTGACAGAAATCTGCAGGTTAGAGGAGCTTTTCTTTCCTTCACAAACATTAACAGTAAATCACTTGTGATGTTTCAAGTCTAAACGGACTCTGAACGCTGCCCCTGAAACTCAGAGCTTTAGCCACAAAGAGCTTTGGCTGTTCAGTATGTTGTCTCAGGTCCTTTGGGAAACTCACGGCTCCTGGATCTCAGTTCCACTGAAATTTAGTCCCTTTTAAATAGAATTTCAAGCCAGTTTTCTGTGTAAGTTTCTTTATTAGCTTTACACAGCCTCTTGCATCTCAGTTTTTGTTTCTGTTAGTACCGTGGAGTGGATTCTGACTCCTAGCGACCCTGTGGACAGCAGAGGGACCCCTGCCCGGTCTGTCTGTGCCATCCTCTCCCCTTCCAGCGCCATATCAGACAATGCTCCATTATTCACAGGGTTTTCATGGCCAGTTTTTTCGGAAGTGGGTGGTCAGTTCCTTCTTCCTGGTCTGTCTTAGTCTGGAAGCTCCACTGAAACCTGTGCACCACGGGTGACCCTGCTGGAATTTGAAATACCCCTGGCAGAGCTGTCAGCATCGCAGCCACACCCAGCTGCCAGTGTGACAGCCAACAGATGGGTGTTGTGGTTCCCTGACAAGGGCATGAACCAGGGCTGTGGCAGTGAGAGTGCCAGATCTTAACCACTGACCCCCAGGGCTGGTCTCCATCTCAATTCGGAATAATATTTCAACTCACTCTTTAATCTGCTTTCTATTACCACCCAGAGAGGTTGACAGTGACATAAAATGGCAGCCAGACACAATCCAACGTGAGTCCCAAACTCATGTCACGCAGGTCCCTGCAGTCAGACGTCTGGCAGCTGGACATGGTGAGCGTAGCCAACCACTGGTCTGCGTCTCAAATTTGCCTGAATCGCCCCCATGGGCCCCTGGGCCCTTACATGAAGTGTTATTGCAGAGAGCTTTTTCTCAAAGAACCGGCATGAGAGAATTTCCATTTGGGGCAGGACTCTCCCCAGACCACTCCCTTCCCCAAGAACCACAGACTGAGCAAAAGGCTTTCAACTCGTCTGTTTGTTTCAAGCCTTTACTCAGCTCTTAAACGGGTTCAGACCTTTCACTCTAGACCACTACTGGTTAGCAAACGGGTCTCCGCACACAGAGGCAGGGAGAGACCCAAGAAAGAGGCAGACCCCTCCAGACGGGCAGGTGACCGGTGTAGCATGCTGAGGAACTTGCTCATGAGGCTCATCTTGAGTTACCACAAGACAAGTAGATGTCCATGCCTACCTGCCAGAATCTTAAAAGTTTATGCAGAGACCTTCATGGGACTCAGTCACACGTGCCATCCAGATGGTCTCTGCAGTGTCTTACTCTCACGGGGCTGTGTCCTTGAACCTGGTTTCCACTGTGGGGACAGTGGGCCGACGTATATTCCAAGGACAGGGGAGGGGTGGGGAGTCTCCCATTGCCAGGGTCCAGCTCGGGGCGGTCAACCAGCGGTCACGTCCGCTGGACGACCTCCTCCGACAATCATGCTGTCAGTCTGTTAGAGAAAGCATAACACTTAGGCCCCTCACTCTCTGTGGAAACTGGATTCCCAGAGGATAATAATTTATTCCTGTGTCCGTTTCTCAGAGTCAAGAGGACAGACCTCTGTAGTCCCGAGCAGGACAGGTTTGTTACTAGACTTCCCAAAACGAACACACAAAAACTCAGGGCACATGAGCAGTGATGTCAAGTGTACATGTGTCTATGGGATCAGCAGAACGGGCAGTGAGAATCTGCACCTTCCTGTGACGTCTGGGATCGTGAGGTTGCTGTCAGCAACACAATCATTTTGAGTAAAGAGCAAGGTGCTCTCCTGCCTCCAGGTGAGAGGCAGCTCCCCTCTGGAGCGTGTGGCCTGACGAACCAAGTGGGGACAGTTTGACCGCCCGCGCACGCCCATTGCCACGTCTTCCTGTGCGGTAGACGGCCCGTACCGCGGTCTGCCGCGGCCCCGGTGCAGCAGACACAAACCACAGACGTTCGTGCAGTCACTCATTCGGACCCTTCCCGCCCCCTGCAGACCCTCCGAACCACCAGGACAGGTTCTCTTTCTCCCACAGTCACGTCTCAGTCCTTCTAACCGTGTGACGCTGACTGCAGGTCTCTCTTCTGGCTGTGGACGAAATGCACATGAGCTTACCCAAGATGAAGAGGGACATTTACTGGGACGACTCTGCCGCTCGCCCACCTTACACACTGGCGGCTGCCGACTACTGCATACCCTCGTTTCTGGGGTCCACAGTCCAAATGGGGTGAGTGCTTTTTTTTAAATCACCAACATTCAGAAAATAACTAGGTTACTGTTCTGATCTTTGTATGCCCTCGTCTTGAAGTCACTTTCATAACTCTCAATTATTAATATCTTATAATGGTAGCCTTTTCAAAATTTCAGATGTAATTAATATGCCCAATAGGGTTAGTAAATAGACTGTAGTTTCTAGTTTAAATATGGTGCGTGTGTGCATGTGTGTGTTTTGGGGTAATTTGCACTTTGCTTCGCTTTTATAGCATGACAAACTTTCCAGCAGTCATGAAACTATACTCTTTTTTTACTTCCAATTTGAAGAGTAGTTTAATTATGTGGTTGCTTATTATTTAATTATGACTATCATAATTAAATGTCCTTTTTTTTTTGGTGAGGAAGATTGGCCCTGAGCTAACCTCTGTTGCCAATCTTCCCCTTTTTTTTGTTTTTCTCCCCAAAACCCCAGTACAGAGTTATATATTCTAGTTGTAAGTCCTTCTAGTTCTTCTATGTGGGACACTGCCACAGCATGGCTTGATGATCGGTGTGTAGGTCCCCGCCCAGGATCCAAACCAGTGAACCACAGGCCACCAAAGTGGAGCATGAGAACTTAACCACTCAGCCGCAGGGCCAGCCCCCTAAATGTACCTTGAACAAGTATTTATTGAGCATCCACCATGCGCAGCACTGTGTTAGACTACTTTGAGATAAGCGAGTCTTGAGGAATGAGATAAATTTTATCCAAAGTTTTCTCTGATATTATAATTCAGTCTAACGATGTTTAGGATACAAGTCAGTCAGTGGTTTTGACATAACGATCTGTCCCTCTGTGCTGTGAGTCTTAAATAAACGGGCTGAGGCCTGAAGTGACTTGTGCGCAGTTCTCAAATAGTTCATTAAATCTGATCATGTACTGGGTTTTGGAGAAATGTGTGACTGTGGGGGAACGTGCTGAAGGCAGACGCCTCCGTTTCCAAGCAACTTAAAGAGAAGAATGTGGACGAATTTAGAAAAGTAAGAACTCCTCCGAAAAACTGTAGAAAAAGGGAAAACTTTTGCAGAATTTTTTCTGTAACTTTTGGCAAAACTACAGCTTGCGTCCCTGAGGCCAGCTCTGAGCAGGTGTGCGAAGCGCGGTGTCCTGTAGCAACCCCACCATGACCGCCCCTCCCCTCCTCCCATGGTATCCTGCCTCCTCCTTCCCTGTTAAAAACCAGCATTCGACTGAGCTAATTTTAAAGCTCTTACTGGCTTTATTGGACAACTTGCGAATCGGGCGGCGTCTCGTCTGGCTGTAGGAAGGATCTCCGAGGAGCTGTGCAGAAAGAAGGATGCCTACAGGCAGAGGGGAGTGGGGACAAGGAAGTCCTTCTAGCAAAAGGCGGTTGGTTATTTCAAGGTGCCTCTCCTTTAAGGGACGGTGGGGTCTGTCAGGCTGGTCCCCTCACTAGTCTGACCGGCAGTTCCTGATGGGCTGGTTCAAGACTCCACGTCTGGCAGAGCTGAACTGTCATTAACTCTCTGTCTGGTGACGGGGGGCTCAGCATAAGCGACTCCATTTGGGGCGTGTGGTCTCTAACACGCCGTCAGGATACCTAGCTTCAATCCTATTCTTATAAGGCTTTACTCTTAGCCGAGCGTCCCCTGATGCTCATAAATAATGGTTTGGGGCATTCCTCCTCCGAGGGGCCCTCTGAGGCTGAAAGACCTTCAAGACCCAAGGAGAAGGATGCCTGGACATGGAAGTTCAGGGTTTAGGAGCCAGGAAACGGTCATGCGGCCCTCAGGTGGCCTTGGAGAAGGCGGCCTTGCTCCTTCCGGAGCCCACGCGGCCTGGGCCTCCCGCGGCTCTTCCAGGCTCCTCCCTCCCCCGCCGGCCGCTCAGTCTCCACCAATGGGGAGTCCCTGCCGTCTGCTCCTCTCGGCCTCTCACGGATGCTTTCATGGATGTCGGCAACCTGCTCAATTTTGAAAATTAAGAGGAGATGTTTTTCTGTGAGTTTGTTTTTAGATAATTAAAGATGCTTTAACTTCCCCTCCACTCCCGTCGTTGCTTAAGGCAGAGCATTTGAAGATCTGACTTGTAAAAGGAGACCAGCTCCCCTGACAGGGTCCGGGGTCACGGTGGTGGTCCCCTGAGCCCGCGTGTGCTACTCGCTCTCCATTTCCAGTGTCCGTTGAGCTGGTTTTGCATCATGGTTAAGATGATGTTTTTTTGTCTCAAGAGTTTTATCTTGATCTACGTATTCAACCTAATTGTCCTAATTTTACATTCTTTTGTAAGTGTCCATGTTCTTTAGAAGGTATTATATATTTCTCCTATTTGTAAATATAGAAACGCAGAATTAGGGATTTACAAGACGTGGGAGAAAATACCTACCTCAAATACTTATTGGGAAGATTAAAGGAGATGTAAATATAAGAACACTCTGGTTGTAGCTATAGAGGATTATTATCATCCACTGGTTCAGGTCTCTTACTGGTGGATGTCAAACTGAGGCAAAGAAAGATGAAACGAATCTAAGCTATTTTTCATATTGAATTAACCTGGGAAATTTGGGACAGAAAATACAATGCTTGGGAGAAAACCAGAAGATATGGTATTTAAGAATGCAGCAAAAAGTCATTGGCTGTTGGAGACACTCCTCTGTTAGGATGGCCTGTTTACCAGCATGATGAGGACAGGGACTGGCGAGGCCAGAGTCTGTTAGGGGAAGTTGTGGGATGGTAACTGGACTCTGCTAGGACCAACTGACCAAAGAAACCAGCAGGCAGAAGCCCAGTCGATCTTGGTTTTCTGCAAGAATGAAGACATTGCAGGGGAGCCTCCCAGTTCAGGACACCAGGCTCTGGAAGCCAGTGTCCCCAGGAACGCCCTCCTGGATCCATTAGTGTCTCTTCGTTCCATGACTGGGC
Source organism: Equus caballus (assembly GCF_041296265.1). Lineage (NCBI taxonomy): Eukaryota > Metazoa > Chordata > Mammalia > Perissodactyla > Equidae > Equus > Equus caballus. The sequence goes on along the minus strand of NC_091689.1, from coordinate 97,676,024 downwards.
TATATGGTTGCCTGTGAAAGAAAACCAAACTCAAACAAACTTAAGCAAAAAAGGGTTCCTTGGGTCACGTCTGGAGACCAGCCAGCTCTGGGTGCGGCTGGATCCAGAGGCTCAGAGGTAAGCAGGCCTCAGCCTTGCCTGCTCCACCTCTCAGTTCTGCTCTTCCCTCCACGGGAGGTGACCTCAGTTCAAGCTCTCCCCACCTGAGGGCAAAATGGCAAGATGGCAGCCAGCAGCTCCTGGAGTACAGCCTATCTCCCCAGCAAATCCTGTGGAAAGAGCGCATCTCTTTTCCAACTCTTAATCCTAAAGTACTGGATTGGCTATGATTGGCTGGACTTGGCTAACACGCCCATTCCTGAGCCAATCACTGTCGACAGGGAGACAATATTTTGATTAGCCAAGGCTGGTTCACGTGTCCATCTTTGGACCAAAGGGTGTGGTCAGCCCCAAACAACCTTATGCAATAGGTGATGTCTCAAGAACAACCAGGGTGTTATTACCAGGAGAAGGGAGAATGGTTTACTGTCAAAACGATAGAAGTCCTCTAAAATCGTAAAAGATAATGCCCTAAGCATTTAATTGTTTACTCACCAAATACAAGTCAATAGCACGTGAGGCATCTGACTGAGGCCCAGGGAAAAGGGGACGGGGAAGAAAGGACTAGCACAGCACAGGTGGGTTGTCGACGATGACTGAGCCACTGAGCTCGTCGCATTGAGGTGAAGACCGGGCATCAACGTAGCGTGGATGCAAACATTTCAGGAAAGTGTTTGCTGCTTGATGAGCAAATAAAATCCCTTCCTGGAGGAGTGAGGTTTTTATTTTCTTATTCTGTGGAAGGTGTATGTTCCCAGCATTCAGAAATCAAATTTCCTGGAGGAGTAAGGTTTTTATTTTCTTATTCTATGGAAGGTGTATGTTCCCAGCATTCAGAAATCAAATCTCCTTTCTTTTCATATCAACGTTTCAGGTTTGTAATCACAATTCCCATGACCCAGAAATTCTACAATCAAAGTAATGCCCTTCGATAACTGGGCAAAAGTCCCGTCCAAGGGCAAGACGGAAAATTACTCAGCTTCATATTCCCTTTCACATTCAGCACACTACTCATTTCCACAAAAAGGGAACTCCTTGGAGACAATTCCTTTGTTCTCTATATTCAGAAACATGTTCAAAATATTGCCCTATTTTCTATGCATTTACCAAATACACATTACTGAAATAAAGTAAGTGTTTCCCCTTTTTAATCTCAAGCACAAATTTAAAATACCATGTTTTCCCTCGTATCTTCGTACATGGGATGCACTCATTCATTTATTCAGGTAAAGTTCGTTCAGGGCCCCTGTATGGAAGGTTCTATGTCAGACGCTAGGGAGAGGCAAAAACCAACCAACAAGACCACCTCTTCAACTCAGACACAATGAGGAGACACGTTGTAATTCAGGCGGTAAATGCAGCGATAGAGAAATGCTCGGTCTTCTGGGAACGCAGTGAAGATGCGCTTCCCCCAGCCTGGTGAGTCAGAGAGGCTTCTTGGAGTTGGGACGTCTAATACGCATCTCTCAGAATGAATTCAGAGCTAACACACACACGGGAGCAGAGGCATTTAGCAGAGGGTAACTGGCCAGTATGAGCAAAGACAGAACGGAGTGCTCGTGTACTTCGGGCAACAATTTGATATGCAAAGCAGAAGAGCCAAGAAATGGATCTGGGAAGGAGGTAAGGGCAGGCGACGGAGGGTTTGACAGTCTGGGTAAACAGCCTCAGCCTTCTTCCAAGGCTCTTAAGTGACGTGGTCACCTCCGTGTTTTAGACAGGTCTGCCCAGCAGCTGCTGAAAGATGGATGGCTGGGGTGAGCCCTGAGCTGGAGAGACCAGCTGGCAGCTCTTGGTGGAGTTTAGACAGGAGAGGATAAGGGCCTGAACTAGGGTGCCTTACAAGAGATGGAGACAGTGGAGATGGCCGAAGGGACAGTTCAAGGAAGGAGGAGTTGAGGGTGACTGGGTGAAGGTGACGAGCCAAGGGTGAAGGAGGAGGTAGGAGCTGCTCCAAGGAAACCGTGTGAGCCCCCTTTTGCGTGCGTCGAATTTGAGGCATCTGTGGGCAAGCACATGGAGATGGCCAGCAGGCAGACAGCGCAGAGACAGCTTCCAGGAAGGGGGTGCATTTGACTCTTGTCAGTACAGGGTGTTTCAAGCCACAGGAGTGGGTGGAGCACCTGGGAACAGGGTCAAGTGCATGGGGTAGAGTACAACCACCTAAAGGCCGGCAGAGGAACAGGAGTCCCTGGAAGCGTCAGAGAAGGAGTGGGCAGTGCAAAGGCAGGAGGACCGAGACGACGGCCTGTCCTAGAGGCCAAGGGGCAAGTTTCAACATAAAGTCTGGAAAACACCATACGGGTTTGCAACTACGGTCACTGGAGACTCAGGTGAGAGTGTTGGGGCAGTAAGTTGAGGAGTGCTTGGGGCATGAAGGAGATCCAGACTGCCCGTGGAAACAATGTTTGAAAATAGTTTCATTATGGAAAAGTTCAAGCAGATACAAAAGTAGAGAACAAACTCAGACAAACCTCACCTACCATCACCCGCTTCAGCTATCATCACGGCCAGTCTCGTTCACGAATTCTCCCACCCACACTTCCCCTCCCGCCACGGGATTGGTGTGAAGCAAATATAACCACAGCACCCCTTTCATGCCTGAAAAAACGAAAAACTCACAATTCCTCAATTCATTGACTCTCCATGGAGTACTTTTTTGAGAAGTCTGGACTCAGGGGAGGAGACAGCAGACAGTATCCAGTAGGAGACCTGGAACTGAGGGGAATGGCATAGTTTTTACCTGTTTTACAACGTTTTAGGATGGGCACGCCTCGAGCATGTTTAACGGGAAAGGGAAACCTGCTGTCCTCCACCCTGTACCCGCCTCGGAGTTGCTTTAACTGTCTCTACTGGATGTGTTATCACGTCCCGGTCTTGTCTGGACAGATCCATTACGACTCCCTCTGGTACTTAGTCACTCTATGATGTAGCGTCCCTTTATCAGAGGACCCATGGGAAAAAATCCGTCTCAGACATCGGTGGGAAAAAACAAAGCTTTGCCTCTTCTGGGCAGCTGTTACTCTGTTTATCTTACAGACTGTGAATTTTACAGTTGATGATGATCTCCTTTTCATTTTGTCAGCTGAGAGCTGAAAACCAAATTTGCAGCCCACCTTTATAAGTCTGTGGGATTTTGGGGCATATATGTCTAGGTACTGTGTCTGTTGGTCTCATCTTGTTATCGTTCCTTGTTCTAGCTCTATATATTAGCCTAATTTTACATATTATTGCATTGTATATATTTTTGTAAGCCACCTCACTTTTATAAAATGAAGCAAAATGTAATAAACAAATTGATAACTCTGCTTGCTCTGGAAAAGGAAGGAAAAGAAGCTGAGTGAAAGGAGCCCGCTGGGGAGAGGGAAGACCCAGGAGCCAGGGGGCGGGGGGCGGGGGTACGAGAGCAAGGTCCTGGAAAGGCCCTAGAGAAGGCGTGGGGAGGCAGGGGCTGGCACTGTCAGCGGAGGGAGCCTCCGAGCCTGAGCGGGAGGGCAGAGCTGAGGGGCCACGTGCTAAGGGGCGAGGGGAGCCCGAGAGTGTGCAGCCAGTGAAGCAGGACCAGCGTCCTCACCCCATCCAATGGTCATCATGTCTGCACCCCAGTGATGTAGGAACCCCATCCAATCAGCATCACTTCTTCATCCAAAGGACATTTTAATGAACAAGGCCCATCTTCCTCTGTCCAATCTGAGACCAAGAAGCTTCTGTTTTAAAACTGTATTTCATATTTTCTAACACCAAATGAGAGCTGAAGTTCCGTCTCCCAATCTTTGTGAGGGGCATGTTAAAAATTGACCTCAGACGGACCCCTTTGAATGAAAAAAGGCCAGTTGAAAATCTGAACTGAACACTCGAAATAGAAAAGCTTTCATAGGTACCTCTGTCTTTAACAGTTAATAGATACCGTTAACGATTGTGTGGCCAGTAACTTCCACTTACAAAAGCACCCTAAGAAGTACCTGAGCGATGAAAACATCTTCCCGTTATCACTCCTGAGATGGTTCAGTTGGACCCGATCAGGTCATTTTTTTGTCGTGATGTGGAACACTTCTGAGCTGCCATTTTCAATTAAGGCATCTTTTCATTAACTTCACCACGGAGACACTATTAACCAAGATTAAGAAAATGCCTGCAAGCAGCCAAAAGAAGATTTCCCCGTAAGACCCACAACAGGAAAACAGGCCGAGGCCTTGCGATGAGACCAGGCTAACCCTCGTGCTCCATGAGCCTCCGTTCACCAGATCAACCTAAAGGGCTAACCTCAGCCAGCATCGCTGAAAGGAAATTTCCTTTCAAAACAAATAAACAAAAAATAAGGTTCAGGCCCAGCCGACCACAGCCAGCTTGAGAGAGAATGCTTGTCTTCACGTTATTCCATCAGGAGGCACTCCAAAAGTCTTAATTCTTAAATACTTGGTGTAATCCACTAGCACAAATTTTTAAGTCTCTCAGGAATGGTACACATGGAAATTAAAGACTGAAGTCTCATAATTGCCTTTAATCCTCTCTTGGAAATCAAAACAGCCACAGTAAAGAGGGAATACTCTTTTAAAGGCTTTGGGAAAACCCTAACACGGTACCCATCGCAACAGCTGAGGGGCTCCACGTTCTGGAGGAGAGAGGCGGTCGCTGCTGGGCTCGCTCGACTGTCCTGCTCATCTGAGAGCAGGCTTCAGGCCTGTGGACCTGAAACTGCTGACTGGAGTGAGGAATTTATTTAAGATCTGTTTTCACTGTGAAACTACAACCACTTAGCCAGAAATACTGACTTTGACTCATCTATCTTCAGTCCAAAAGTTCTAAGAATATATAGCAATAATGCCATTGCTTTTTCTGCATTTATACGTATGTGTATTCAATGTGCACAGAGCTTTTAGGATTATATGGCAGGTCAGAAGTATTCTCAGTGATATTGCTTCAAAGACACCAAAATTGGTATTTTTAGCAAGCAAACTCTTTATTAAGGTGTGGTTTAATATACTTCTAGATTGATGTTTTCTTCAGTAAGGTGTTTTAGCCAACGATATTCAAATATTTTAGCTTGACAGGAAAATACGCAGTCTGATATACACTGTTTCGTGCTCATGCTATAAATTACCAAAAATATCTCAAATTCTGAATCACTAACGTCAACAAAAATGTATTCTTGGAACATTGATTTTCAGTTAATGGACCAGAAAGGACGGACAGAGGGAGCCCCTGGGAGACAAATGCGCATTAATTTAGACTTTCAGAACTTGCTCAGGGTTCTTTCATGTGCCAAGTGCGTCACCACGGGCCCTGATTTTCACCTTCTAAACCACGTGGTGTGAGAGGTCGAGAAGGCTTAACTTCCTTTTCCAGCAAAACTCCCATAGAATACAGCAGCCTTGAAAGGCGGGGCTTACGTGGACCCCGCTGTGGGCCACAGTTTCTTTGCGCGTCAGCCAGCAGAGGCCGGGGGAGAACAACCAGAGTGAGCATGAGGCTGGACTGCCTGTCCCTTAACAGATTTGCCGTAATCCTTGGTCCAAAGCAGCAGAGAGGCCACCGAGGCAGCAGGAGAGTGGGCAGCTCTGCGCACAGCTCTCTGGGCTGCACACCCCCACGGGGCTCCCTACCAGCAACTGTCTCCAGAAAAGGAGCAGAGGGCCCGCACCCTAAGCTCAGCAGGAGGCCACGGAGCCCGTCTTGTAAATCCTGGCTGCAGCTTTGACGGCAATTCTGCAGTTCAGGAGGTTAAAAATAACAGCATCCACCTCTAATGGGTTTGAAGAGCACATTTTTCTTTGCCTGGGAATAAATGCTCCTCCCCACGTGCCTCTGCCCCATAGATTTTCAGGCAAATGATCGCCCCTTGCAGGCAGCTGCCTGAGTTTGAGCGCACCAGCAATTAGAAAACAACAAATCTGACGTGAGAAATAGAACTCGTCATATTAAATATTGTTTCTCTAAATTCCTCATTTCAGATCTGTTAAGATGACCTCTTATTATTTTAATTTAAATTGTCAAAATACCACATTAGACGTGGACCAGAGGAAGGCAGGCGAATGTCATCCAGTTTTATCCTTCAGCCTTTCGAAGCTCTGTGTTTACCTGATCGCCCCAGGGAGGAGGGCATTGCTTTGCAAAAAAAAAAAAAAAAATGCATTAAATCTTCCACATCCTCAGAGCTGTTTTGGTCTTTCCGACCCCAGGAAAGTCGGCCTGTCCTGTCTCCTGCCTCTGTTATGGCCCAGGAGGCGAGCAGGGCCCTCCTGCACCCCGGGGCGCCCGAGCATCTATCTCTTGCAGAGTCCTTCCCTGAACCTCCGCTGCGCGTGCCCTCGGACACATCATCGGCAAGGGAGATTGTGGGGCTGGTGGTTTGTAGGTGCTCAATAGATATTTTGAAAACTTGGGGTGTTGGGTTTTTTTTAACACTCAGGATTAAAAAAGAACACATCCCAATCCTGACAGCAGTCTGACCTGTAGAAATGATGCAAGCTCTCCTTCCTTCTAGACTCAACTGGAACCAAGCGGCCTGATGGCTTCACATAGTGTGTTCTCTGCCCACAGCCTGCCTTCCTCCTCCCTCTCGAAAGTGGCCCAGTACATGGCATGGCTTTCTCATTCTCGCTTTTTCTATATTTCTGTAGGACAGTTTATACTGTGTAATAAACGTACACTGCGGGATTGGGCAGTGTCTGCAAATGGCACGAAGCACAGTACTGAGACACAAGGTCAGGGCAGGTACCCCGGACCGGCCTGGTCTTCCCTCCCTCGGAGTAATCCAGCTTCCTCTCATCCTTACGCTCCTCTCCGTTTGCACGCTGCCCGAGGCTCACCATCAAACGGCCGTCACAGTCACCCCTTCTGAGGTGCTCATTGTTAGGTGGCAGCTCTGAGGTGTGACAACATTGTCTAAAGGACACCTGAAGGAGAAACAGCAGTGACCTCCAGGCTGACACAATCATTTCTGCCAACCATGTGCAAGAAGCCCACGATGATTTGGAAACCATCTCTGAACGTTTGCCGGTCATCTACAGAGTCCTTTTCATATCTTCTGCTCTTCAAAGCTGGTCCACGCATAGTGCTCTTTTGAACTCCCAACCTGCAAGGCAGGCAGAGGAAGAGAGACTTGTCACCAGTTTGCCAAGTATGATGCTAAGTCACAGAGAGGTTAAGTGGGTCTCCTTAGGTCACACAGTTAGTTAACGTCAGCCTGGGCCACAGCAATCCTGGCTCTGCGAGCTCCCAAAATAAATCACTTTCCTTACCACAGAGGCAATTCTCAAATTCCCTCTCTGGACACTAATGGCTGCATGGCACTTTCCATGAATGTCCTCCCGTCTCTTATTACCCGCCTCTCTCAGTCCAAGGGAATTCCAGAAAATAAGACCGAGGCTTTTTAGCTGACCTCCCCGAATATACAGCAGGATAATGAGAGCACTTACATTTCAGCATATAATGTTTCTGCTGTAAGTGTGTGGGGGCTCGTGAAGAGGTATCGTATTTGGGCCTTGGGGTTGTACTGACCCTATACCAAGGGTACACTTTAAAAATCAAATGAGGAGGAGCAGAGAGCCTAAAAGGACCTAACGGGCACACGCACGCCTAACTGGGAAACAAAGAATCCTCTCAAGTGTTCTGTTCTGCACGGTCTGTACTTTAAACCATTTCGTTCTTAAACCACAGTTTCTGCAGTCATATTGAGAACATGACCATCAGAGGAGGCAGGTGGCATTGCGCGTTGGCAATGAACCGTCCATCATGGAAACATCCGGAAGAAAGCTCATTAGGTTCGTCCCGCGGAGGGTTCGCACTGCCCTTTGATAAAGACCTGGGGGCTTCCTTCATCGCTTCACTGTGAGGTTCATGGAAGCGCCCCCAGACCACAGACCACCCAGGGTTCTTCCAAAGACCCACTTCCTGACTCGCGGCGCAGAAAGTCTCAAGTCACGTTTCTATCCAAAGCATTTCTGGAGGACGGCACCATCAATGTTGCTTTCCATGGACCTTTTCCAGCTGGGACAGGGCTCCCAGCAGACACTGCATCACACTCTCCATCCGCAAAGACCATCCCAGCCGCCCTCTGGCCCTGGGAGGAGCCCCGAATCCCTCTGTCCGGGACGCAAGATGCTTCCTAACACAGCCAGGGCCACCTCCCAGCTTCACGCCCAGCGCCAGTCCGCGTGTTTCACACAGACTCGAGTATTTCCCGTTCCTCACAAACACGCTCAACTCCCTGCTGCCTTCTTTGCTCAGGTCACTTCTCCACCTGGAATTCTCTGTGCCTCCTGCCTATCCGAGTCCTACTCAGTGTCAAAGGCCAGCTCAAAACTTTGCCCCAAATGTATCTATTTATGTACCTGTCTTCTCCCTCCTTTTAAATTACGTCATACAGTACTTCATGCAACAAATGTGTTCACGGCAGGTGCTCAATAAATTTAGTTGGGCACGTGGGTAAATCTCACTCGTCCACACGGCAGTCTCCAGAGGCAGGAAGGTGCAAGAGGGTCTCTTGGGCAGCCCTGCCCCGTGTCACATGGTGGATCAGGAGAACATTAGCAGGAACACTGGCCTTGTTGCAGTTTGCTCTTTACAATCGGTCTGTTTTTCTCTAGCTGGTGGCCCCAGGCCTTAAACCTCTCGTTCCCCCCGAATGTCCATTTCCACTGTGTCAGGGCACACAGTTTTTCCTTAGGGTTTGTGAAGTTTTGAAGTAATAATAATACCGACATGTTTTCCTGGAAGATTTTGTCATTCTTACAAGGTTGTGTGGTTTAGAAGCAACTTAGGAAAACAAATCCCAAATAACAAGTCAGGATCCCAAATGGAGAACAGAGGCCTGTCCTCCAGAGAGATGGCCAGTTCCACCTTGGACTCGAGGACACACAGGTGCTCCCCTAAGGGTCCTCCAGTGTCCTCCAGCCCTAAATGGATTCCTGAAGTGTGATGGAGACCCAACCTGAGGGATCCACCGCCAGGGTCACTGAGGCCGCTGGGGCCGGCGTCTGCGTTCCTCACGTCGGTGTGATGGAACCCGAGCCGGGCCCCGTGGAGGTGGCCAGGAGGCTGTGTGGCGGCCAAGGGCACTGCTGGGGCCTTAGGGTACGAGCACCAGGTTGTAACTGGATGCTGTCCCGGACATTTAGCCAGTTAGTCGTCTCAGTCATCCGTCTTTTATTCATAAACATGAGGAACAACGTTTTCTTTGGCTGCTTACTCTGCCATTTCCAGTCCCAGCTTTTATGCTGTCCCGGCTTTTCCCTCACGTCACATGCAATGCACCTGCTTGGTTAAAGCGTCCTGTCGCCGTGGTCATCAGTGCGAACACTGGACCAGGACGGCCGCTCCCGCCTGCTCCTGGAGCCAGCGCGAGCGCTCGTGGTTGGAGGCCAGGCTCTGGGTAGTTCCTCGTTCAGACTGTGACCCCACAGAGCGAGAGAGTGGAGACCGTGCCGTCTGAGGCAGGAGGAGGCCTCACACTCAGTAGCTCCTACCGTCAGCCCAGTGATCCCTTTTATTTCAGCCTTGAAGGGAAAGATTAAAAATGGTAGGATTATTTGTTTTGTGTCTTAAATGTTGAAAATTCAACAAGAAATTCCTAGCAATGGCAAATCCAACAAACGTAATCACAAGGGGAGTCCAGCACACGCAAGAGCACGCCACCCCCACGGGGGTGACTCTCCACAGGGCCCCGTTTCCTCCTCCTTAACCCTAAGTGAGCAGATAGGAGTGCAGAGCGTGGACCAGGGCCGACTGTGGTACCTCAGGCAGGGCCATCCTTTACCCGCCGTGCGTCCCGACTCCAGCACGTCACTGACGCCACCGTAGCACTTTACGTGGAAGGGACTGAGAACAAACGCTCTGGAGTCTGAGCTCTGGGTGTGGCCTCTCTGGATGCACAGCCTTGTTGAATCTCTCCAGGCCTCAGTTTCCTCATCCGTAAACTGTGGACAATAATAACACCAGCTCACACGATTACTGTGATAACGAGAGGAAATGATGTGTGGGAGGGGCCTCGGCAGGAAACATCAGCTGTTATTCCCGCTGTCTTGAATTTAGCGATGATCCATCGTTTTGGGGGATTTTGTGTGTCCTGGGAAACCACAACCTTAGTTCACCTGTAATAAGGGAGAAAGAAGACATACTATACTTTTTTTTCAAACATCCAAGCCTCTAGATCACTGATTCTCAAGTGTGGTCTGGGGGCCCTTGTAGATCTTCCAAATCTAAGACCCCAAGGACCAAGTCCTTAAGGTCAAACTATTTTTGTAAGCGCACTAGAACGCCATTCGCCTTTTTCCCCTCTCATCTTTCTGAGTGCACGGTGGGGTCGTGCAGAGGCTCCAGGCTACGTGGTGATGTCATCACTTAGCAGTTAATGGAATGCGGCCTGCACGTCCTTGTGTTTTCATATTCCTCAGTCATCACTTCTAATAGGGTGGAGAGAAATGGCTATAACCCACATGAACACATCGCTTTGGGAACTCAGTAATTTTTAAGAGTTTAGAAGGTCCTGTGACCAAAAAGTTTGAGAAATTCTGCTCAACTATCTCAAGTCACATGCCCCTCACACCCCGTTTCCAAGTCTGGAATACGGAAACAGCAAACAGGTCCTTAACTCTGATCCACCCCAGAGTCGGCCAGAGCCGCCCGCCTTCATGAGGTCCTTGTGTTTCAGGCTGTCGGGGTCCGCCATTCCCAGTGAGGAGTGGCTCTGGGACTACGAGAAGCCGGGCCACCGCCGCTCAGTCATCAGGAGAGTCAAGAGGTTCCTGAGTACCCACGAGCACCCCTCCAGTCCCCAGAGGACGCGCTACGGGAGGCAGGCCAGCGACAGCTCCATGTTCCTCCCCCCCAGCGACCTCAGCCCAACCCGGGACCTGCTGGACATGCCCTCCAGAAGCCGCCACCGCAGCCCAGCCACCCGGAAGCAATCCTGCTCCCCAGAGGGGAGCCCCAAGCTGCGCTGCAGCCTGGGGGAACTGCCCACCATCGGGGAGACCAGCGGGACTAGCACCGCACAGAGCCTGACCCCGCAGTCCACGGTGAGGCCCTCCCCCACCAAGATGCCCCCGGTCCCTGAGGTCCTGGTCGCCGTGCCAGGGCCCATGGCCGAGGGCCACCACCACGACTCCACCACCTCCATCAGGAGCTCTGACTTCACGGGGGTTCAGCCAAGCGGGCCAGGGCAGCAGGAGGACCCTGTGGGACAGTCCCTGTCCTCCTCAGAGAAGGGGACGCCTCCTGGAGGCCCCAGTCCCCAGGCTGTTTCAGCCAGAGCTGAGAGAAACATCCCCGAGTTTGCCTCTGAGGAAGCTGCTGGCGAGAAGGAGCAGCTCCTGAAGAGGTGGAGCCTGCCGGAGAGCCTGCAGCCAGAGCCCATGGGCCCTGAGCTGGCTCTTTTAATAGACACAGAGACGTCCTCAGAGACCAGTGGCATCAACGTGGCGGCTGGCCCCCAGGTGTCCCCTGATGTGCTGTATTTAGTGGAAAACCTGGACACCAAGGAAACAGATATCATAGAATTTAACGACGAGCCGATGGAGGGATCACCCAAAGGAATGCCAGAAAGTTCCAGGACCTGGTTCTAGCCCGGCTCCTTACTTCCCAAAGTTTAGCATTAGTTCCGGACGTACCTGGGGGCTGGCCAGTTTCTAAGAGACTGTCACACTGTATAAGCTACCGAAGACTCTGAAAGGCATTATGATCCTGACTTTTTGAGAACTGGGAAAACCAAGCGCATTCACGCCATCCCTCACCATGTGGCTTTCAGGGAAATTACGCGGACCACATGGGTGCATCCTAACCAAATAAGAGGTCTTAACAATACGCGTAAATGACTTATAAGTTCACAGGCTGTCGGCCTTGGAGAGGGCCAGTAGATCACGGTCCAACCCCCCGGTTTTGCCGCTAGGGAGACAAAGGATTCCCTACTTCGAGCACTTGTTTTCTTCCTTTCTTCACTTATAAAGACAGGGCAACGGATCGCATAACACCTCAAACGCCGCTCCTTCATTACGCCTCTTCTTTGGAGGCTTTCTGACCATTTCACTCCCACTTTCTAAACGATCATCACTTCCTAATTCCTGAGCCTGCTCGGCGTCTGAAAGCTTCATCCCTCTCAGTCTCCTTTCCGACTTCCAGGACTTCTCGTCCCTCTGCCCTTTATTCCCTCACCCTCTGTTCGCCCTGGTCTCTGGTGACGCTGACCTGTCCCACCTCTGAGTGATAATATTCTCTCTTGGCAGATCTACTGCTCACTTCTGGCCGTGGTTTTCGTGGTAGGAGGCATGGGAAAGCCTCCAACAGAACAATCAAGGATGTTGACAGACCCGCCTGACACCTTCCAGCCACTCTGTGGGAGAATGCGGGAGGATGCGGCAGGGTTGAGGAGGGTTTGGGAGGGTGCAGGAGGGCAGAGGAGGATGCAGGAGCATGGAGGAGGGTGTGGGAGTCAACAGTACCCCACTCACCCTAGCAGCCACAGGCAGTGATTTCTGCATCCTTTCTTTGGTCGTGAACGTGGGGGGAAACTGAAGCCAAGAGACATGGACCTGAACAACCAAACACTACAGAACCAAAGGATAGCAAGGCTCAAACCTGTAAGTAAACACCTAAAGCAAAATCCCAACCGTGTCACCACGTGGGACCAGTTCTGTGTCTGCGGGGTGTTTGGGCCAGGATAGGAAATCAGAGCTGGAAGGTTGAGGGGTCCAGGACTGCACGGTGGGGATGGGACGCTGACTGGCTCCCTCCAAGGAGCTCCTGGGGGGCTGTTCCTGGGGCTCCCAGCTTGTCTGAAAGGCCATGTCCCATGAGTGTTGCTCTCACTGTTTCTGTCAAATGATGAAGCTTGAGTCCGCATGGCTCCAGGAATAAAATAACCCTGAGAGCATCCACTCGCTGGGTGCTCCATGCGTGACCTCGCCAATCCTCACGGGAATCCTGTGAGCTCACACACTAGCCAATCCATCTTAAAGATGGAGGAGACAGGCTTTGAAGAAGCAGGGTAATGTGACTAAAACCACGTGGCCAGGAAGGGGCAGGGCTGGATCCAAACCCAGGCTTGTCTGATGCAGGAGCCCACCCTCTCCAGCGCTCCCTCTCTGTGCCACACATCTGTAAGGCCCCGAGTCTGCCAGCAATGTGTGCAGAACTCTGGGGATGTCCCAAGGGAGCTGTGCCTCAGTCTGTCCAGCCTCAAGGCCCCTCCAGTCCTCCCTGCATGAGTCCACCTGCGCCTTTGTGCATTCGCACGGGAGGGCGGGCTCCACCTCGGAGCCCTGCCTGGCTCCTCCTCACCTTTGTGACAGAAGACAGGTGGCAGGACCCCCCTTCCCTCCCTAGCTCCTCCCAATGTGCAGAGTTACCATTAGCAAGATGTCACATCCCGCCAGGCCACCCAGCTGCATGGCAGCAGCTACATTTACTTTAACTGGCTTCTCTCAAAGGACTCAAGGGAAATCATATTAAGAGAAATGTACACACCAATAGTCGTCCTGTTGCTCCATAGTGCTAGCCCCTGGGAAGGCCCCGATGTTCCTGGAGCCCTGGGCAGAGACTGATCAGTGAACACGGCCGAGAGGCGGGACCCCCACCGCCCCCGTCACAGCCTCCTAATGTCCCTGTTTGCTCCTTGGCTCTATCCACGGCTCAAATTCAAATAAGTTTCTACTTAGCTACTTTTGAAATATAACCAATTTTTTTCCCAAATCCAAGGAGACAGATTATGCACAAATGGAATCATATATTTTGTGGAGGACTGAGAGCATGTCCATTTCTCTCTGCTTCTATCCATCCCTTACGCACCTTTGTGCAGAGAATTATTTAGTTTCCTCAATATTTCATCACAATCTTAGGCGGCCTCCATTTCCTCCTTGAATGAAAACTGAATAATGACTCATTCACTGAGCCCAGGTGGTTGAATTCAGCTGCAAGCTCCAGCCAGCAAACGCCTGGATAAGATGAAGAAATTCTCTGTTCGTTCTAAAATGAGTTTTTACCCAACACAGGCCAAAGTTGCAAAAACAAAATGACTTCTTCTCAGGGGCCTGATTTCATCACCTACCAGCCCATTTTCTCCTGAGCTCTGGAAAGTTCCACCCCACGCCCCTACCCCATGAATGGTCACATGGCCTGGGGGCCTCGTCTTTCTGGCCCATTCCATTCCAAGAACAGGACTCAGCCCTGCATTGAATGTCACAGAGTGCAGTGAGGCCAGGCCCTGCTGCCCTCTCCCTGCCCTCCAGGGAGAACCTTCCAGATGCCCGTGTCCTCTGCCGTGTGGTGTCACGGAATGACAACAAAACTGGCCTACAAGTTACTCCCTCCAGGTGGCTTTATGAACTTGAATGGCCCGTCCTCTGAATCTCATACTCTCATCTGTGAAATGGGCCCTTCTCTGCACTGTCCCATAGCCGTTGTGAGGGAGTTTGTATGCAAAGGCTGGAGCGCCAGCAGCCCTGGGGGATGGAGGACGTGAGGGGACTGAAGCCCCTGTGGATTCACCCCCAACTGCAGAGATAAAGACTTCTCCCTCTGCCCCAGTCAGGACGCCGTGCCCTCCAGGCTTCCATCCTCTTTCCTTCAGGAAGCTTCCATTTCTCTTTTGGCTTCTTCTTGTTCTCTCTCACATGCTCCCAACGTCGCCCATGTCTTCCCTCTCTCCAGCGTTTTTCATCCTCCCTTCACTCCCCACAGGGTCCCAGGCCTCGTCACAGGCGGCGAATTCCTCTCTGACCCACCACGTGTATCACCCCCTCAGTCAAAACGTGGAGCTGACAAAAATCGATTGCTGTGTTCTTTCCACGGTAACTGTGGAGGACTCGCGGCCCTGGTTCTGGAGCACCCCCCAGGTCACCTCATCTCCCCACGGCTGGTCCTGGGTGAGGTCGTTAGGAACAGTAACTCAGCTATAAAAACTCCTCAGCAAGAGCCGCATCAGGATCCGATCCCCTGCACGGGCCTCTCCAGGGTTGCCATCCACGTGAGCAGCGGCGTCTTCTGGGGCACGTGGTATAATAGTCATGCCCAAGGACTCCCCTCGCTTTACCTCGTCCAACCATCTCAGAAGGATCCCCCATTGTTTTGCACGCTTTCTGTTTCTCTTAGTTCGAAGAACCCTGATTTTGAGGACAGTCTTTTCTGCTGAAATGGCCACTGAGTCGAAAGACGCAATTCAAGAATACCAGGATTGTCCTCCGAGTGCAATCTCGAAAACCCAGAAGGAGGACCCCAACCCACTGGCAAAGCTTCGGAGACACGACCCCAGTGGCAGGCACCTCCCCCAGACCCTCCCTCGGCTGATGGCACAGGACACTGAAGCCACCGCCCCGGAAAACGGCACAGAAACCGTGTTTGCCCTGATGACTCGGTGCCCTCAGACTGGAGGCTCAGTTTCTGTTTCATTTTGTTTCTGAATTAATTCAGAAAATGGGCCCAAGTCCTCCTTTCTCCTTGGGTAGATGTGGCCAGACAGTCACCCGGCATGATCTCCTCTGAGCTCCTAGTTTGGGACACTTCTCTCACGGAGCAGCAGGTGGGATTTTGGGTCTTGTATCCTGGAAACAAGCAAGGCCATTTCTACGATAGGTTTGTACAGAAATTCAGATGTGTCCCAAGTTCGTTGTCTAGGCCAGCGGCTCCAACCAGGGCGATTCTGCACCCAGGAGACAGCGGGCAGTGTCTGGAGACTGGGGGGCACTGGCAGCTGTGGGTCGAGGCCGGGGATGCTGCTCGACACCCGACAGTGCAGGCGACGGCCCCACACAAACATCGGGCCCAAACTACCGAGGCTGGGAAACCTGATTTAGGCCAATAGGAAGGTAAAACTGGGACAAACGTCAAGAAGATTAAGGAAGAGAGAGGAGAAAGACACGGAAGCAGAAGAGAACAGATGAAGCAGCAACAGGTAAATTCCTGTGCTGCGTATGGGCTGTGCGCTCATCACCACATCTCCCCTGATGCTGAAGGAGTTGACCCATCAAATGCAGAAAACTGGGCGTGAATCTGAGGTTCGTCTGCAGAGAACTCCTTGGCTGGCCCTTACTGAGAGGAGTCAAGTGCCGTTGTGAGCAAGACTGACTTTCCGAGAGTGAATAAAACGCGGCGACAATACATTATACCAAATGTTATGTAAGAATTTGTGCCAATAAACTGCCAGACGGCGGGGAGACACCTGGTCCAGCGTCAGCCTTTATATATGTCTCTCTTAGGACCAAACAAATTAACCGTGTCCTCTAGGCAGGCAATTTGGCATTTTATTTTTTAGTAGAAAAGTCGTAGTTAGAATGGGTAGGATGCGTCCACCTCCTCCCCAGGGCCGAGGCAGCTGTGGATCCCCAGGAGAGTGACATCGGGGGACTGGGGAAATCCTGGATGACGCCATCAGTCAGACTTTTATTCAGTCATTCATGAAACATTAAGCAACTGCAGAGTGTCAGGCATCCAGCTCAAGCTAGGTGGGGGGTGTGCGTTGCCCGCTCCACCCCCCCCGCCCCGCCCTCTGTCACGACCTGTCACCCTCTGCGGGCCCAGGTGAGGACGATGCACCCTCGGAGGTTCGGCCTGGCTGTCCGTTTCCTTTCATCCCCAGTCCTGGCCCCTCCCAACTATCTTAATTTGTTTCATCTGTCTGTTTTCCACTCAGGCAGCATTTTGAAGTCCCTCCCAGTCTCCGTGCGCGAGTCCGTCCACTGCCCTACCTGCGCGTGTCCAAGGGTCCTGTGGCTCTTACCTCCTCCCCCGCCGCCTCTGCCCTCCACAGCGGTGTCCTCCAGCCTCCTCCAGGGCCCGCGGGAGAGTTCCTGTGGGTGCTCACCTGCGGGCGGTCTCTGCGTCACAGGGCCTGTGTATTTAACCCAGCTGCATAGCGCCAGGTGGCGCCCCCACAGGAGGACCGTGCAGCTCTACCTGCCCCCCGACACTGGGTGTCACCTAGATTTCTGATTTTCATCTAACATGTGTAAAGTGACACCCAAGTGTTGTTTGATTGGCATCTACCTGCCAATTAAACATTACTGATCACTGATTTATTAGTGACATAAGTATGTTTTCATATGTGTGTTAATCCTTCTGGGACTCCTCTTCTGAAAACTGTCTTTCAAATTCTCTGCCCTTTTATTTAACAGGGTTTCTATATTTTTTTATTGATTTTCGTGAGTTCCTTCTATATTCTAGAATGAGAGTCGACCCTTGTTGGCTTGGGACATTGCAACAGAATTTTCCAATCCTTTGTGTATCTGTTAAAATTGTCTATCATGGGGCCGGCCTGGTGGCGCAGTGGTTAAGTTCTCATGTTCCACTTCAGTGGCCCGGGGTTCACCTGTTCAGATCCTGGGTGTGGACATGGCACCGCTTGTCAAGCCATGCTGTGGTAGACATCCCACGTATAAACTAGAGGAAGATGGGGACAGATGTTAGCTCAGGGCCAGTCTTCCTCAGCAAAAAGAGGAGGATTGGCAGCAGATGTTAGCTTAGGGCTGATCTTCCTCAAAAAAAAATTGTCTATCATGTTGTTCGTTGAATAGAAATCCTTAATTTTTATATAATTAAGTTTATCAATTTTTTGTTTTGTGCTTTTGAAGTTTTGGACAAGAGATCCTTCTTTGCCCCTCAGGACGTGCTCCACAGATTTCTGTTTCTTTACAATGTTGGGTAGGGATCTCCTTAGAATGAGCCTGTTTCCCCCCCGACAACACCTCCTGCTAAATGACCAGCTTATATAATTCCACGTCTTTCTGCAAATCAGACGCACCCGTGTGAAACAAAAGAGCATCCGCGAGAGTGAAGACAGGGTGGTGTGAAGGGAAGCAAGCAGGCTGAGCCGGGACCATAAACCCCAGCTCCCCCACGGAGCACAGCTTCCTCCAGGGGCCGCCTCCCTGCCACCCTCCCCTGCAGTCGCCCCTGCGGAGCCTGAGTGTGCACTCTTGTCACTCGTCTGCACACGAGCCCAACCCGCAGGAGGGAAGCCTGGTGCGCACAGAGCGCTGGCTAAGAACGAACAGCACCGGTGTTGGTTACGGGGTCGTTCGGGATCCTCGGCACTCGCGGGAAGTCAGGGTCGAGTCCAGAGAGGTGGGGCCCACCGTCAAACTGTGCTCAGGCCCAGGATCCGCAGAGGTGGAGGCGTCACCCCAGGAGGCCAGCATCGCTTTTCCCGCCGGGGCCTCCGGGCTGTCCCTCGGGGTCTTTATCCTCCTGTAACTGCTGTGCTGAAGGATGGGCGGGTGGTGGGTGTTGACTGCCATGCTGGGACAGTTGCCGGTGGTCTCAGATGAGAACTAATCTCGTATTCTCTTTATTTCTCAAGAAACAGAGCTTTCTGACATGGGCAGTCCTTGATATAAATGATAAACGGGTTATTCATCCAACACAGCTGTTGGACCCTACAAACTCCAGAGGGAAAAGCACTTTTCAAAATTAGAAAGCACTTTCAAACAAGGGATCAGTCATATTTTTTGCAGTAAAAGTGGATTTTGACTACTTTGATTGCTAAAGAAGGTGAAAACACAGGCAGGTCCCCGAATGGCACATTCACCTCCTTCGACCCAGGTTTGCTCCTCCCAGGCTGGCCCAGAGGCTACGTGCCCCCGGCTGCTTTCCCAAGGAGGCAGGGCTAGGCTTAGATGCAAGCACAGGCGGGCAGGGCGCCCTCGTGGGCATCGTGGAGCGGGGCACATGCCCTCCTATCCCCAGAGGCAGCCATGCCCTTCCCGCTGGGATGGGCTCATCCAGCATTCCCCTGTGCTCAGGACAGTGCCTGACATGTCTCAACAGAGTGTTAGATGACTGAATGCTTGAAAGAATGAAAGAATAAACCAAATTAGATCTAGATCCAGTGTTAGGAGACCTGGAAATCTCGATCAACTGTGACTACCACCTTAGCTGTGTGGTCTCAGCCAAGTTACTGGAACTCTCTGGGCTTCATCTTGCTCAGCTCTAAAATGAGAGGTTAGACTAAGTGAGTTAAGGTCCCTCTCAAATGGTGGCTCCGATAACATTTCTGGAGATTCTGCACATGGGGGAGGAAAGAAGAGATGCTAATGATGAATATTGGAAAAATGGACCCACATGGCAGCAAAAAACAAAATGGCGTGGGGTGGGGGAGAGGAGAACACGCCTGTTGGGCTCTGGGGGGTGCCAGGAGTTCCACTGGCACTTAGTCACCCTCACAGGGCACTGTCACCCGGAGTACAGGAGGAGAAGAGAAGTTGACCGACTTGCCAATGGTTTCACAACCGCTAGGATTTCAGTCTGGGATTTGAACCCAGGTCTCTCAGGTCGTTGCCCGTTCCCCTCCTCCATGCTGCACCCGGAAAACCAGGAACCAGGACGGGGCAGAAATTTCCATATGCAGAACACGACTGCTCAGCAGCGGTCACTGTAGCCGTCTGCCAGCTCCACAGCACCGGGCAGAGCAGTACCTCACACAGGAGCGAGGACAGACCCCCTGCCCTGCCCTCCCCGGGCGCGGCCCTCAGAGCGCGGGGGCCGGCAGCGCAGACCCCACCCCACAGCCTCGTCCCGGGGTGCCAAGAGGGAGTCTGGTGCTTGAAGGGACAACCCTGGAATTTCTCAAACTACTTGGCTCTGAAACACGAGCCGACCGTTTCAGCGGCTGCTCAACCGGAAAAGCTCCGCAGTTCTTGGCATCCAGAAGAACGAATTTCCACGAAGGGAAAGGGCAACAGTAGACACACGCAAAGCAATTTTACTGAATCTAGTTTTTTGTCTTTCTTTTTCACATTAAGCAGAATAAGGTTTAATAATAAGTCCCTCTACTTAGCAGTCTGAGACAAGGTTAGATGCACCACTTTGGTCTGCTGTGGGAAACTGGTGGCTGGTAGTCTGAATTTGATTTTGTGATAGTTCTTGCGTGGACAGGGTTCTCCAATTTACCGCAGTCTCCACCACTCCCTGTTGTCCCACACTGGGCCTGCTTCACTCCGCTGTGGCCTCCTTGGCCCTGGTGGGTATCGTGAGTTTGCAATTCTTTTACTAAAGCATCACCAGCTCCATGGAGACCTCAGCCTCTGTGAGTTCCCTAAACTGTTCAAAGGGGGAAAGAATAAGGAGATGCAAAGCTAAAGTCTGGGATCATCCTACTTATTGCTGTAACCCCCTAGCAGCCCCACGACCACTCACACCTGACCGGCCTCAGTGTTTCCTCTTGCCGAGCTGCCTCTCTGCGTGTACTGTACGGTCTTAGCATTCTCCCTGGCTCCACGACAGTGCAAATCATTTGAGACACACAGACTCCGGGCACCCACCGACCTCGCTTGACCAGGCCCCACTGGTGGCAGGCCTCACGGGACATCAGATCCCAGACAACCCAGGAACCGTGTGTCATTTCTGTGTCGTTCCCCCGGGACACCTTGAGCCTCTGCTCTCAGGTTTGTGCAGCCACAGCTGCTGTTCAGAGTTCCCGGCAGGCTGGCTGTTCCTGCCACGGTGGGGGCAGCCCCGGGCCCTCCTGCTATTCCCAGCCATCAACCTCAGGACCCATCGGTTACTCTGAGGTCAGGTCCAGAGCAAGTGGCACAGAGCACTGAGTGACAGGGGCACACCACGGAGCGGGGAGTGAAACTGTAATTTTTAAAAGCCAGCTTCACTCTCCTAAGGAACAGGGCGGATTGGTAAGGGGAAGAAAAAACAACAGCTAAGCATTGGGGAGCCCCGTTGGTGTTGGGGAGAGATGGCCGGGAATAAGGCCAAACCCGCTCACCTTGGGAAATAAAACCTCTAGAAGCCCCGAGGGACCGGACGTTGGTGAAAGACCGGATGCCAGGGGGGACACCAAATACGAGACGCGACAGCGCTCCTGTGTCTGTGAGTTCTCTCCCTGACAGGCACCGGCCTCGTGTTCAGCCAACACCAAGTCCGGAGTCTCTTAGAACACACTTCAGGGGACACTCGGAGAGCCTGTGGGAGGGTCCCCGAGGAGTCTGAGACGCAAGAGTAGGAAGCCCACCATCGTACTGGAAATGACCCTCGAATCCCACGCCATCCGCTGGCATCAGTGCGGACCGGCCTTCAGCCGCCACTTCATGCCCGGCTTCCGCACACCCAACTCTGTCGCTGTCCCATCAAACACTGCAAGGTTTGGAAATAAACACAGCTCCTAAGATCCAGGGCTGTCCAGAGTTACTGGCGCTTTCTAGAACTGAAAGCTGCCGACACACACAATCCTGCCCCTCCTGGCATCGAAAGAGCAGATGGGGCCCGTGCAGCCGTCACAAGACCCTGCACTCACGACTCCATGCTGGCTGGGGGCCAGGAGCACACCTCTCCGAGGCCTTTTCAGCTAACGGCCTGTACTTGTGTCGGTCTCCGGTGAAGGTTCCTGAGACAAATCGAGAGTCTTCCAGGCCCACAGTGTTCCGGGGCTGGAGGCAGGGCGGGCTCTTGTTTCCATTTTATGTTCACTCATAGAACCAAACTTCAAGGGTGGCCCGATCGAGCTTTGTCAAGAGGAGAAGCCCCTGCACATAAAGGTGAGAATGTGAGTTTGGACTCGACTGCGTGGGTTCCAATCCCGGCTCCACCCTGCTGGTGAGGGGCTGCCTGACCTCCCAAGACTTAGTTTCCTCTCAGGTAAACGGGTACCATAGTGACACCTATGACTGTGGTGTTAGCTCAACCAACGCGCACAGTGCTCAGGGCGGCCGCCACGATTGCGTCACGGCACCGTTCAATGGCCACTGGAGGAGGATGCGCCCGGCTCTGTCACCTGGACTCCTGCTGCCCCGCCCGGAGCGCGAGGCCCCTGGAGGCCGTGGCCTCAACTCCATCAGCTGTGACATGGCATTAATGCCAGCACAGTCCACATTGGGCCGCTTTACAAATCAACTGAAATGGTGGGTGAACGCACTGACGCAGTCTGACGGAAGCAGCGGCTCAGTAACCATCTCTGTTAGGACTTAGCGGGCTGGGCCTCACTCACGGCAGGAGTCCCGTTTGAGAGTTTCCTGTTTCTTCCCTGAAGGGTTGAAAAGCACTCTTGCTGAGTCAGAATCTAGGTACGCAATTTCTGAAATTGCCTGCCGTACACGGATTTGATGAAACCCTCCTTGCAGGGCCAGCGGGCGGCAGCATTTTAGGATCAGGAGCTCGAAAGGCCCAGCTCAGACCTCAGACCCGCCCCTCAGGTGGCGTCCATCTAAAACGGGGTGGAAGCTTTCTGGCCCAGGCCTGCAGAAGGTCTCAGGGGCACTAGAAACTGCCGCCGGGGGAGGAGGATTGGGACACAGGGCGGCGATATCAGGGCCACCCCCAGGGTGCGCGGGGCCCCTGTCTGTGTAAACAATCCGACGCATCCCAAATCAGCGTGTCCTTTCTGGAGGCCCAGTCTCACACAAAACAAAACAGAAGGAAAAAACCACGTGGGCCCCCGGAGTGATCCGCTCGCCAGGCAGGTCCCCCTGGAACCAGGGCCTGGCCACGGCCTCAGGACAAGCCCAGGAGCCTCAGGACGCTCTGCCCCATGGCATCGCCAGCCCCACCAGTCCCGGCACCAGGGAGGGACTTGAACATGAGAACTTAGAGGAAGGCGTCCCAAAGCACAGAGGGGCCTGGGTGGCAGTGAGACTTGCCCAGGGCAGGGGTCCCACGTCTCTGGGCCTAAGGTGCTAAGGGGGAAGAAAGGAAGGAAGCGTTGAGCAGAGTGGGAGGCGTGCCCTCCACAGCCTTCAGGCCACTCGGTGACCCCGGGCCTGGCTGGTCCTTGCACTCTGAACAGCAGCCTGAGACCTATAATCCAAGGCCTTACTGGATTGGGACTGAGGACAGCCGAGTCACACACACTTTCTTTCTTAAAACTTTTGTTAACATTTAAAATCTCTTCCAAATAGGTTGTTTATCGAAGAGAGAATCTAAGAAATTGGCAGCTAAGTCTTATCAAGAGGGAAAAAACGCAGTAGAATGTGTGTGTCATCTGAGCTCGAGGTGACGTGGCAGCCCCTCCCAGTGTGCTCCGGCCTGGGGACGTGAGTCTGGTAGAGGAGGGAAACCGGGATGGGGACGAGGAGGCAAGGCTGCGCCAACAAACGTGTAACACGCCTGTGTGAGCAGAGCTCCGGTTCAGCTCACCACCGCGGCCCCAGATCCAGCTGCTCCACTCTTTCTGAATCAACACGACATCAAGGAATTGAGAGCCCTGCATCTGCTGGATACCGAGGAAGAGCCCTCGGAGGCGCTGGGAGCCCCCTGGCACCAGGCTGGTTACAGCAAAGGCGTTCACGGTGGGTCCCCATGTCAGCTGTCTGCCAGTTCCTAGAACCTTGGGTGGGGAGGAAAGTTCGGTGTCGCCTGGTTTCGTGGCCCATTGTGTGACAGGATCCTCTCTACAATACCCCTGCCAGGGTCAGCTGCCGGAATCCCTCCAGTGAAAGACAATTCACCTCTCCAGGCGTCCCACTGCACGCTGGGACGTCACACCCATAAATGGCCTTCCCCACGGGAGCCAAAATCTGCCTCCTGGCGCCCGGGTCCCACCCTGGGTCCAAACCCAACTAGTGCATCCTTCTCCACACTCAGGGTCCGCCTCAGATGATAGAATGCTGTCATGCTGCATCTGTCAGGCCCCAACACACACACGTGTGCACACACGCATGCACGTGTACACTCACACATGTGCACACACACGTGCGAACTCATGCACACATACTCATGCACGTGCACACACATACGCTTGTGCACACACCCACACACGTGCATGCACACACACGCACATGCGCACACAGGTACACTCACGCACGTGCACACACACGCGTGTCTTGAGTCCCTCCACCAACCTGCTCTTTTTCCTTCTTCTTTTAAAGATTGGCACCTGACCTAACAACTGTTGCAATCTTTCTTCTTTCTTTCTTTCTGCTTTTTCTTCCCAAATCCCCCCAGTATATAGTTGTATATATTTTAGTTGTGGGTCCTTCTAGTTGTGGCATGTGGGATGCCGCCTCAACGTGGATCCGAACCAGTGAAACCCAGGGCCGCGGCAGCAGAGCGCAGGAACCGCTCAGCCACGGGGCCAGCCGCTGCCATCATGCGCTCTCTGCTGGCAGAGTCATGATTTCACAGTAGCCCTACTCAAACCTGTACCCAGAGGCAGCGCGACACTCCCGGTATTTTCTTGTTTCTGTTTTCTCACAGAGAGCAGCACGACCAGCTTCCTGTTGTGAATGTTCAGCTTCTGTCCCCGTCGCCCCACGAGGAGGGGGTTGTCACCATCACTTCACTGCTGTGCCCCAGACATTAGTCCACCCTCCGGCCCTGGGCGGGCCCTCAGGAGCATTTGTTTAGCAAATGAGTGACCTTTGAGAGTGCAGACTCAGTTTTTGTTCTGTTGCTGTTGTAGTCGTAGTTTGTGGCCGTTGTTAGTAGTCGGGAGGAAGTTTTTTGGGGGGATATTAAATGCTCCAAGTAGACGTGTCAGATAGACGAGCGAATTACAGGCAAGCCTGGAGCTGAGAGCAGAGGACAGGGCTGGAGACACGGTGGCGTCGCGAGCTCACAGAGGATGAAGCCATGTCACTGCGTGAACGTGCCAGGAATTTCACCGGCCCAGGACCCCACCCTCTTTCCCTGCGGCCTGCTGGAGCCAGGGCCTCAGCCCCTCGTCTGCTCCACTCACCCACCCCCTGCCGTCTCTACCGCATCCTGGAGGGGCTCCAGAGGAAAGCTGGACGCACAGCTGCGTCCCGGGAGCGGAGGTCAGCTGCTTCCAGCTGGAGCGCAGGCGTCCTCAGCTTGGGGCTGGAAACGTGAGCTCAGCCAGCGGGGCGCACATTTGCCTTCGCCACACGTCCGTCCACCGGGACAGGGCGCAGTGGTGGGACCCTGGTCCCCTGGAACGGCGGACCCAGGCCAGGCGCGCCCTCTGGTGGTCATTATGACAGTGATGCTCTTGAGAACCACTAAGCCATGAGCAGGTCGGCCAGCGATCACAATAACTAACCCTTACCATGAGCCAGACTTGTAGAAACGTTACCCGGATTATCCCATTGGTGCGCATCCCGACCCTGGGAAGCCCGACAGTTCTACTGTTTTACAAACGAGGAAACTGACCAGCGCAGCTAGGAGACTGACTCGAAATCCCAGAGAGTGCAGGAGACGGCTGCCCCTCTCTGGGCCACCCATCCTCTTCTAACTCCTCAAGACGACGTAAACCATCCCAGAGGGAAAGGGGAATTCAAATATATGTGCTTATCATTATAGAAGTAACTATAGGGGCCAGCCCCACGGCCGAGTGGTCGAGCTCACTGGCTCAGCTTCGGTGGCCCAGGGTTTCGCAGGTTCGAATCCTGGGTGCAGACATGGCACCGTTCATCAGGCCATGCTGAGGCAGCATCCCACATGCCACAATAGAAGGACCCACAACTAAAAATACACAACTACGTACTGGGGGGCTTTGGGAGAAATAAAATCTTAAAAAAAAAAGTAAATATATTACATATTTGGAAAAATTGGAAAGAAAAATAAATTGCCCATTATCAAAACCACTGTTAGCATTTCAAAATGCTTCTTTCCAATTTTTTTCTCCTTTCCATCTTTTTTGCATAATTATAATCAAGGTACTGTATAATATAAATTGTTTGTTCAAGAATATTGCTAACGATTTCTTTCCTGCAAAAGTTTTCTCTTCTTAGATATGATTTCTACGTGTTTTAGCCACAGCAACGGGTGTTTGTGAGACATCCAGGAGGAGTCTGGCCCAGAGTTCCTGCCAGGAGCCCTGCAGAGCCCCAGCCTGCCCAGAGAGCCGGGCTGCTTCGGAGACCGAGCGTGGCTGGAAACCTCAGGACAGGTCACAGGGCCAGTGGGGCAAGCGCACGGCCCTCAGGGCAGGTGTCCCAGGGGAACATTGGGGGGCATGTGGTGTCCAGCAGAGGCTGGGAGGATGGAGAGCGCCAGGGCGGCCGTCCAGAGGGCCCAGGATTCTTGGCAAGTGTCCCTCTGGCCGCCAGAGGGACGAGGCCATGTGGCAGCCCTCTCCGTGAATGTTTCACTTTTCCGCACTGTTTTCTGGAAAAGGGTCTCCCCCTTGCCAGAAGCCTCTGTCCCTCCACTTCGTGCTAAGGGGCTCCCACCAATGCTGCGGCCCCAGAGAAAGATTGCCAGCTCTGCCACCTGCCGCTCTGGGACCTTGCACAACGCAGCCTCCCGGGCTTGTTCTTTCATCTGAAAAATGAAGATGATGATGGTTCCGCTCACAGAGTTGTTAGGAGAGGCAAACGGACATCCAGCTGAGGATCGAACGCGTGGTGGGAGCTCAGGAAACGGTGACTCTTGTTCTAGAAGCCTCTTGTAGAAGGGTCGTGAGGGAAGGTATAGGGCAGCTGTCCACGGACCACGTGTAAACAACCTGTGACTCGTCTAGAACATCCACGTTCCTGCATCCTCTCAGTTCTGTGCAAACGCCAGGGAGACCCGAGTCCTCTCCTGCTCCTCCTGGCCTCTCTCCCACCCTGTGCCGCGTCCCAAGAACACAGGAAGGACCACACTGGGGATAAGACTCAAGTTATGTAGGCGGACAGTCCCAGGTCAAACACCACTTGCGCTCCTGAGGGGGGTGCCACTGTTCACACCCCACAGTGCTGGGCCTGGAGGAAGCATGCGCCCAACCCAACGCTGCCGCCCAGCCCCAGCCCCACACGCCCGGTCACTCAGTCGTTCATCCCATGAATACTCAGAAAGCCCACGTGAGGTACCAGGGGTGTCTTGTGGGCTGCACACAACAGCGAGCAAGACCCATAGCGTCTCTGCACTCGTGGGCTCAGCCTCACAAGGAGCAAGACAGAACCACCATCCAGGGGATAAGAGCTGCAGAGGGAAAGATGGGGTGCTAAGAGAGACGGGGCACCTAGCCCAGGAGTCTCGATGCAGGAAGCGATGTCTGAGCCACGCCCCACGGGCCGAGCGGGAACCAGCCAGACGCAGAGGAGGGGGAGGCAGGGAGCAGAGACCAGCTGAGCTGCCAGAGGAACAAAACAGGTGACCTGAACGTCAACGCAACAGTTCTGATATGTCGAGTTTGGGGTGCAATTAGTACTAACACGTAGGCCTGGCTTCTCGCTTGAACAGAGAAGGGTTTGGGAAGACTGGAACCTGTGAGTCTAAATTTCCAGGACAAAGGGGACATCGGCAGGGAGACCAGGTTAGGGGGCGGTGTCACAGGGGCTAAGTGCTGGACTTGGGTATCACAAAACTCTCCTTCTTCTGAGCTGGGTGGCCTTGGGTAAGTCAACTCAGCCTCCCTGGGCTGTCATTTCCCAGTCTGAAAATGGAGGACAGTACTGGCGTCTACGGTGTAGTGCAGCATGGTGTTCAAACGAGACAGAGTGTGAAGTCCTCAGCACGGTGAACAGCATGGGGTCAACTCTCAGTATTAACAACAGCTTTGGGGCATCCGCCCTCCACCTAAAGTCATTTCGCACCCAAGAATCTCAAGTGTTTTTAGAACAGAAAGCCAACCCAATCAGCAGTCAGAGCTGATGTTTACTGAGTGTTTCCATCCACTGGCCCGTCCTGCATGCCCCACCAGGTTGCTTTATTTAATCCTCGCAGTAAGAGAGGAGCTCCTGTTTTCTGGGTTTCACAAACTAGGAAACAAAGGCAGAAAGGTTTAGTGACTCAGCCCAGGTCGTCAAAAGCTAAGAGGAGGCCAAAACAGCCTTCCAAAGTCCAGAAGACGGACAACACCAAATGCTGGTGAGGGTGGGGAGCAACAGAACTCTCGTTCATTGCTGGGGGGGTTGTAAAATGGTGTAGCCGCCTAGGAAGACAGTTTGGCAATTTTACAAACAGCATCCTCTTCTCACGTGACCCAGCAATTATGCTCCTTGGTATTTACCCAAAAGAGTTGGAAACTATGTCCACACAAAAACCTGCACCCAGATATTTACAGCAGCTTTGTTCATCACTGTCAAAGCCTGGGAGCAGCCAAGATGTCCTTCAGCAGGTGAACGGATACACAAACTGGTCCATCCAGACAGTCGAATACTCTTCAGTCCTGAAAAGAAATGAGCTACCAAGTCATGAAAAGACACAGAGGAAACGTAAATGCATCTCACTAAGTGAGAGAGGCCGATCTGAAAGGCTGCATCCTGTGTGGTCCCAAATATATGACATTCTGGAAAAGGCAAAACTATGGAGACAGTAAAAAAAAATCAGTGGTTGCCTGTTATCGTGGAGAGGAAAAAAGAGGAGGAACACAGAGGATTTTCAGGGCAGTGAAACTTCTCTGCGACACTATAATGATGGACACGTGTCATTGTACATTTGTCCAGACCCGTAGAATGTACAACGCCAAAAGTGACCCCAAAGGAAACTACGGACGGCAGGAGACAGTGACGTGTCGTGTGGGTTCACCGACTGTGACACGTGCACCGTCTGCTAACAGACGGCAGTGAGGGCGGCCGTGCATGGTGGGGCGGAGGTACTGGGAACTCTCTGTACTTTCGGCTCGATTTTTCTATGAATGTAAAACTGCTCTAAAACATAGCATTTATTAGTTTAAAAAAAAAAAAAAAAAAAGAGGCTTCAAGCCCAGGAAGTTTGGCCCCAGAATGCACCCCTTTAACCACTATGCTATCCTGCTCCCCAGCTTCTAATGAAAGGAAAAACCTAACTTTTGATAGGAGTAAAAAAGAAAAAAATACGTACATCTAAAGTGAGCGACGAGATTGTGGGTTTGGGAACATGCTTACGGCTGAGGCTGCCCACCGCCCCAGTCCTTCCCGGAGGCCCCGCGAGGCTTTAGGGCTGATTAATCTGATGGCCCCCTCACGTGCGGCCCTTGAGGGACAGCACCTGACGAGCGGCCTGAGGCCCACATCCCCAGAGCCCTTGGTCTGGAAAACAGCTCTGAGTAACCTGGGCGCCGGAGCAGAAAGCTTTGTCAGCTGGCCTGTCCCAGAGCCCCTGGAAGCCTGTCTGCTGGTGCAGCTTCGCCCCAACTGTCCTATTTTTAGAGAACCCATTCTTTCCGGGCTGTGCTTCCTAGAGAGGAGCAGGCCGGCTCCACCCCGAGCTGCAGCCGGGAGCAGCCAGCCGCCTCCACTCTGCCTGGCAACAGAGCTCGTTTTCTGCAGGTTTGTGGAACACCATCGAAAGCTTTTAGACAAGAGATTTGTAAAGCGCCGGCTCACTCCCCAGCTGGGGGAACCCCATGTGATGTTACTTTCTGGCCCTGGAAGAAGAACGTCGATGTTGTCCTCCTCAGACAATAGCATCTTGCCGACATGTCAATGAATACCATTCAAGGTCAATAAAAAGTTGCTTTTTGCTGAAAGGAAGCAAATATCTGCAGGGGAGACCAGCAGATTAAGCTATGTTTGAATGCATCATGGTGGGAGGAGGGGCGGGGATGTTGAACCAAGAGGAGACGGAGTTGGCCCAGTCAGCCTCTGTCTTCCCAACACTAAACCAGGAAGCCTTAGGATTCCCTGGAACGATCACAGCCCACCAGCTGATAACAACACCAGGGCACTTTAAACGCATGACTCATTGGCCTCGGGACGACCCCGCACGGTGGGTGTTGCTGTGCTGGTTTTGCAGGTGGGTGAACTGGCCTCAGAGAAGGTGTTCATCTCACCCTAGTGAACGGCAGAGCCGGCGGGCAAACGTGAATTTTTCTGACCCCCAAGCACATGCATTCTCTTTCCAATTGTCATGCGTCTTGGGGGTTACACAAAAGAAGGCTGGGTCTAAGTCACTGCCATTTTAACTTAGCGCCCCAGAATTTAAACTAAGAAAGAATAGCAATGTTTTTCTCAAGCCCATTTACCCCACTCCTGACCCATGTTTGCAGCTGAGTGATACAACATGGTTGGTGACACCAGCCTCACGTGGTGGGAAGTCCCTGCTGCCAAGCTTGATGGGGACTTCAGAGACCACCTGGTACAACCCTCGTGTCTCCAGATGAGAGAAGGAGAGCCTGAGAAATTAAACAACTTGCCCAAGGTCACACAGCAATCAGAGGAATTCAAACACAGTTCTTCAGAGTCCAAGTCGGAGACCCTTCCCGCCACACCGCCCCCGCCCTCCACCTGACCCTGCCCGGACAGGACTGGGCGAAGCGCTCAGGCTGAGCCCCACTGCCCGGAAGACGCCGGAGACAGGCAACACCGAACCAGTGCCCCTCCTCCCTCCAAAAGCAAACGGGAGAAACTCTCCAAGCAGAGGAACACAACTTGCCCTGGGCCTCTGGGGACTCCGGCTGGTCTGTGGCCTTTCAGAGCCAGATGCCCAATCTACGCACATAATCTGCCCCCGTGTCTCATAACTGGTCTTGTGTCATTCCCTGGAATGAATACGCTTCCTGAGGGAAGCACCACGGGTCTCCACGAGCAAAGGCTCGCAGCTGGTGGCCTCGCACAAACCCCTCCAGGGTCCCTGCTTCCCCAGCGTGATGACCGCTGGACTCAACTTGGGTCGAAGAATTCCTGAGAAGATAGAGAGGTGAGTGAGCTCATGGTGACAGTTCCATTCCCAGTCATCTCGTTCCGGGGTCAGCTCAGCAGTGTGTGGAGGAAGGGAGGCGACAGTCAAGGAGAGAGGATGTCACCATCTCCAGCTGTGCCAAGGTTCCCTTACCTCTTCATGCCATGACGCTCCGAAGGCACACCAGAGCCACCAAGGTCAGCTTCGCTGTCCTTGTCCAATGGCCGCGCACCGCTCACCAGGTGCTCTGACAGCTCCAAGGTTCCCGGAGTTTGGAGGTGGCTCCATCAGCTCCATGGGGCTCCAGATTGGCAGCGGTGTTAGTGACGCGGCTGGAGCTGAGCACAGACTCGGGCAAATACTGACATGCCATGGAGATGTGAGGCGGTACCCAGCAGGTGCTGTCAAGAGAAATAGTAGGCAGTGGAGGGGGGAAAGCTAACATGTATTAAGCTTCTATTGTGTTCTGGGTATTTACGGTCATTTAATCCTCACTGTGACGTTGTTGTCATCTCCATTAGACAAACGCAGACAGACCTTCAAAGCTGCTCAGCAACGTCTCCAAGCCGTGCAGTCAGGAAACGGGAGAACGAAAACCCCACCCCAGATGCACCTGACGGCCTACCCCACAGGCCAGGAGTTCCCGCGGCCGGCACTGCTGCTCCTGCCTAAGCCCGCCGTCTTCCCGGCTGATAGAGCCGCGGCTGCACTGAGGCAGTGGTGTGCCCAGCACCAGGTGACCCCGGAGTTCAGTAGCGTCTACCATCCTCTGCAATCGCCTCCAGCTCCTGGGCCTGAGGCCTGAGCTGCAGCTCAGACTCCGCCTCCTCACAGAGACCGTCTTACAGGCGGTCAGTGAGCCGCAGACCCTGGTCATGACCACACCCCCGTCGTTCTGCCGATGACACCAAGTCTCGTAGAGTGACTGGGAGACCTCCACGTAGAGCCTGTTTCCACTGGAAATGCATGACAGATCTCCCCTCCTCCAAAAAACCAAAACGCAAAAAACCAACGACCTACAAGAGACTCCGTGAGTCTTTTATGAGGTTTGTAGTCGATTCAAATTTCACGGGTCCAAACCCAAAGCGCTTTCGTATTATCAACCTTTTACCTCTCAGGAAGTTCTAGCAATATCAAGACAGCCAAAGGAAATTTCTGAAAGTTTAGTTAAATATGGGGTATTTCTATACTAGCCCACCCCACTTAATTTGCAAGAAAATCTTCCCTACAACGGAAAAAAGAAGTGTATTCCAGTCAAGAAGATAAAATGCTGTTGCTGTGTTCGTTCTAGGAGGGCAGAGCTGCATCTCCCTGGGGGAGACCGGCTGGCACAAGGGTCGTCTAGGGTGTTTCAACTTCGGCCCTGTTCACAGCTGGGGCCAGACAACTCTTTGTGGAGGTCTGTCCTGTGCAACGTGGAATTGTGAGCAGCATGCCTGGCCCCGCCCACCAGATGCCAGGAGCACTCTCTCTGTTTTGACAACCAAAAACGCCTTCAGACATTGCCACCTGTCTCTTGGAGGGCACGACCACCACTGGGGAAGAACCCCGGCAAAGGCTGATCAACGGGAGGGACCTATTCCTTACATGGCTACATTAAACCTGGCAGCACCTCGGAACACGCCAGTGAAGTAAGAAGGACTGGTCCACGTTCCGAGAGCAAATCCTCCCCAGTAAGTTAGGGAGATGGCCACTGAAACGGCCGGCGGCTACTCACAGGCAGGCCCATCTCCAGGCCGTCAAGAAACCCACTTCACAGAGGATTTCCCTCCCGGCTGGTTCCAGGATTGTGCAGCAGAATCCCCTCAAGGCCCATGTCCCTGACCTCAGTTCCTCTCGCTGGCACGGGAGCTGCAAAGAGCCTGCCCTCGCACTCTTGCTCCTTCATGCCCCTCGCTGTCCAGCCCAGGGGGCAGGGAACTCCTTCAGGCTCCCAATTCATTTCACTGCTCACTTTTGAAGCCCCCTCTTCTCAGAATAATTGTCTTCGCACGGCAGTTGCTGTCGAACAGGTTCTAGCAATTCAGTAGAGAATCTCACGAACTTCACAGAGCATTTGGGGAGACTTGTCTGGAATCCAGCTATGGACGTGTCCGAGGCGCGGGCTTAGCACGTTCCGTAGTCGAAGGCTGCAATCACAGGGACCCTCAGCTTCCACCCGGGCTGAGCTCCGGAAAGTGCAAAACTGGAGTGGATCCTACAGGTTACCAGGCAAACGTGAGTGCCTTTCTGGGCTCTTCCAACCCTGCATGAACGAATTCCAACGCCTCTGAGCAAATTCTGAGTCTCTCAGACCCACGTCCTTTCACCTCAATGATAACCAATGGTAGAAAACACAGATTTACTCATAAATAAATATAAAGTCACCAGCTACCAGCAATTGGAGTTTCCATTATTAAACAGAGAGTAAAACAACATTCATTCATTCATTCATTCAAATGCTCCAGAGGGCAGGGAATTTTGTCTGTTGCTCAGCACTTGTTTGTTGAATGACTTCTTGCCCGCTCTGTTTGGGGTGCTGGCATTAGTGCTAAGAACACGGTGGTGAGCAGCACGGGCACAGCCCCGGCCCAGGGAAGTTACAGTCCAGCCCAGGAGCAAGAGAACGAAGAAATAAACAAAACCACTCAGACTGTGGTCAGAGCTCAGACGCAGAGAAACGGGAGTGGAAGCAGCTCAGCTCCAGTGGGGTGGTCCTCCCTGAGGACACGCCCGCCCAGCTGAGACGTGAAGAGAGGAGCTGGCCTGGAAAGATTTTCAGGGGCCCACACACACACGTGCACCCACACCCCCCCACAAACATACACACATAAATACACATGTGCATACGCAGATATACACGCACATGTACATGCACACACATACATGCACACATGCAGGTGTGCACACAAACAATGCTTGCACACATAAATACACATGCGCACAAGCAGATATACACGCACATGTACGTGCACATACGTGCATGCATGCAGGTGTGCACACAAACACACGTGCTTGCACACATAAATACACATGTGCACAGGCAGACATGAACACATACACACACACACCCTTTGCTTCAAGGGAGCATCTCAGGCCTGAGGGAAAAGACGTTCACACAGTTGTGTTCACCGTAACACAGGGGTAAATGTGAAAGACGACCTCGAATTATTGATGATTTTAGGCGTGACAGGAAAGCAAAGCCTTGATTCCTGGGCTTACCCCTGGACTTACTCCCAAATGTATTTAGGGCAAAAACCACTTTATGATTAAAATACCACCCGGAAAAGTAACTTTACTGTTGTCAACTATTCTGTATCTGAAGCGACACCGAGCAGTGGGCTCGCTCTGCTTGCCTGGATCTGAACCAATTAATCATGAGTTAGACGGAGAAAAGAAGTTTAATTAGATTAGCCGGCTAATCGGAAGACGGGTGACTAATGTCTCAAAAACGCATCTTCCAGGATTACAGAATCTTGAGCCAGTTATTTAGGGAAAATGGGCCGTGAGGAGGGGTCCAGGGATGTTGGTCTCCAGGCATGACAGGCTCCGGACATCACGTTGTTCCATTCTTCCGTCAGCTGGCATGGACACCTTGTAGGTATGTTTCCCACCTGTGGTCAGCCTGCTCCTGGAGAGAAACTCATAGCACCAAGTTTAAATTTATCAAGCTATCGGGGAGTACACACATAAGTGGAGGCCACAAATCAGGAGAGCACGTGAATTTTCTAAAGTAGCTGCAGAGCAGCAAGAAGTCACACAGAGGAGGGGCCGGGGCGTGAAACAAGATGGCCTCACTTATGCTCACTTACAAAACTACTCTCCTTTCCTCCCCTTTTCCCAGTGAAACACTTGGGTTTACCATGTGAAACCACGTACATACTGTGTCTCGTTATGAACGCGTCATAAACACAATTGTGTGTCTAAAGCTCCAGTTCTTACACGAGGACTGCCAATCGCAGTACCCACCAGGGATAAGGTAAACCTGCGTTTCCTGTATTTAGCGCTGTCTTTAGGATTTAAAAAGAAGTGGATGTGTGCAGGTCAACGCCCGCTCCACCAGCTGGGCAGCGTGTGCTCATCCTGTCCGCTGGCTGAGGACCGGCCGGGCTGGGCGCCCAGGGAGAGCCCCGCAGGATACAGGGGGCCGTGAACCCCACAGAGGGTGTTCTGCCTGCATGTCGTCAGATGACTCGCCCAGCTGCAGGCAAGGAAGTGACGGGGGGCGGGACAGCACAGATGACAAGAGTGAAGAGGGGGTGGCGGTGGGGCGGCCGTCCAGGCCTCAGTCTGCAGGGCCAGGCCTGATGGGTGGAAGGCCGCGTTCGGAGAAGGGGGGTAGCCCCCTGGCGGCCCCTGCCAGGCTGGAGTTGGCGGCGGCGGTGCTGTGAGGGCCCCAGGAGGAGGGGCTGCGGCTGACAGTGGGAGACGAGGGGTGCGGGGCGGGCTCAGCAGAGATGAGGCCTTGGGTCTCAGCCCTGGTGCCCCGAGCAATGGACAGTGAGTGTAGAGCGCTGGGGACCAGCCGGAGCGCGTCCACGTGGGGCACAGGCCTCTCTCCCCGTCCCTCGCTCCCTCTCCGGCCACTGTCGGACGGTCTTTCTCAGGGACTTTTACCATCGGCTTCACTTCTTGGCCGCGCTGCGCCCTGAGCACACCCCGGGGGCAGAGCTCTCTGGGGCCTGAGGTGATGCTCCCACAGGTCACGTGAGGTGTTTCAGACGGTCACAGACACCTGTGGCCAGAGAGGCCCTGCCAGGGACTGCAAAGAGGGTCTTGGGGGCCAAGAGATGCCATCAGGTCAACAGGCTGTCCTTCTGCCGTGGACAGGTCAACAACCTAGATGGTCGATGAACCAGTCGGGCCACGCACAGTCCGTCGTGAGCCACCATGTTGGGACGTCTCAGCACTGGAAACCTGATCCCACGCAGCAGCTGCCAGCGCGGGACAAACCCGGGCTAAGCAGTTGAACCCCACAGTCCGCGCCGTGGGGAGGGGCTCGGGGCCCCCTCCGTCAGTAAAGGTGGCCCTCAGTTAAAAGGATGGGCTCTTTCGTCCTGGAAACTGGCTCTCTGGGAAATGCTTGTGCCTGAACCCCGGGAAGGAGAGGGGAGGGCAGAAGGGGCTCTGGAAGGAGGAAACCAGTGCTGAGCGTCCACCACAGGCGACGGGGCTCGGAGTTGCCCGACTTCTGGTGGCTGCCACCTGGGAGGCGCCTGCGAGAGGCTTCCCAAGGGCTTTGGGTCCTTATTATGCAAGTTGAGATGATGCAATCCGGAGAAAGACCTGGAAGGGCTACAGGTGCTGCATTCCCAAAGAGCTGCGGGGTGTCTGGGGAGGAAGTAAATGGCCACCAAGGGGGCTGGGTGAGACTGAGGGGTGACCCTTCAGGGGTTGGGGTGGGGGAGGCTAGAGGGGGCTGCACCACCTGCAGCCTGGGGCAGCACTCGGGGCTGGTGCCCGGAGGGGCTCTGGGTGGGAGATGGAGGAGGGAAAGGCAGGCAGGGGAGTCTTAAGAAGAATTGCTGGGCGGCATGAAAGTGACCTCTCCCTTGTCATTCTCCTAAGTGACTATGATAAAGACTCACATTGGGTTCCGTCTATTTGGGGAGGCTGTATGTTTTTTAATTTAATATGCACTCGCCCCTCTTCAAGCACTCAGCGCCCCCGTCCGGTAGCTCACACACACTTAGCCTGTGCCAGCTCTGTGTCGTCCTCGCCTCGGTGCTGGGTGAACGTGCCCAGACGCCCTTCCCATCAAATCCTGTAAAACCCAGCTCCACGCCCGCTGACGGGGGCCGCCCAGCCCCGGCCTTGCTCAGGGCTCAGCCTGCGAGTGGCAGAGCACAGAGCTGCTCACTCGCTCTTCGCGGAACCCAGCGCAGCCTCCAGGAGAGCACAGCAGCAACACCAGCTCGAAGCAGCACCGTCAGAGGCCCTGCGGACTCCGTGAATTACGTTGCCTCACGCAGTCCTCACAGTGACCCGAGAGGCGACCCGGGAAAATGCCCGTTCTACAGATGAGGAGCCCAAGGCACAGAAACTTTGTCCAAAGCCCCCAGACTGATAAATCAGCAGAGTCTGGATTCAAACCGTACGAGGTCTCTTTAATATCAAAGCCTTCGGGCTTAACTAAATTCGACTGCCATGGCGTTAACCAAAATAGCGTAGCAGGAGTCTGAGTTAATCAAAAATCTCAATTACGGATTATAGCAAAAGGAAATCTGTTTTTTTTCCCCTAGTTTTAAGCACATACAGAACCAGATTACACAAATGCTACCTGGTAAGATTCCTGTTTGGGTGGACTGCTTTCATTTCGTTTCAATAAATGTGTGTTAGTAACTCATAGAAATAGTTCTTACCCACTAATGTTTAACTGACATGCCATTTTCCTGCTGAATAGCACTGTCGCCTGCTGGTACGGCTGTCACATTGAATGTTACTCGATTCTTTCAAAGGTCTTACGATTGTAAATCTTCCATTCAAAGTCTTTTTTTTTTAGGAAGATTAGCCCTGAGCTAACTGCTGCCAATCCTCCCCTTTTTGCTGAGGAAGACTGGCCCTGAGCTCACATCCATGCCCTTCTTCCTCCAGTTTATATGTGGGACGCCTACTACAGCATGGCTTGCCAAGCAGTGCCATGTCCACACCTGGGATCCGAACCAGCAAGCCCCAGGCCGCCAAAGCGGAACGTGTGCACTTAACCGCTGTGCCACCGAGCTGGCCCCACCTTCTATTTTTATGGGATGGACTCCTCTGGGTACCTCATATGAGTGAAATCACACAGCATTTGTCTTTCTGTCACTGGCTTGTTTCACTGAGCACATGTTTTCAGGGTTCATCCATGTTGTAGCAGGTGTCAGAATTTCCTTCCTTTTCAGGGCTAATAGTCCATTGTACAAACACATGCATTTTGTTTATCCAT
Source organism: Equus caballus (assembly GCF_041296265.1). NCBI lineage: Eukaryota > Metazoa > Chordata > Mammalia > Perissodactyla > Equidae > Equus > Equus caballus. The sequence continues at coordinate 97,638,607 of NC_091689.1, read as the reverse complement.
GCATCCATCAATGGACAGTCGGCTATTGTGAAAAATGCTGCTGTGAACATGAGTGTACGATCCCTCTCTGAGACTCTGCTTTCAGTTCTTTTCCACATATACCCTGAGGTGGGATTCCCGGATCATATGGTCATTCTATTTTTAGTTTTTTGAGGAACTACCATATTATTTTCCTTCTACAGTATTTTTAAATTGTGCTTTTTTCAAAATTTTATTTCTAAGAATTTTTTCATGTTCTTAGAATATTTCTTTGTTTTTTTTTTTTTTTAAAAATAGTGCCCTGCTCTTTTCATGGGTGTTATGTCATCCAACAGCAGGCACAGTATCCAGGACATGGATTATCGAGCAGGCGAGTGGGGTTCAAATCTCGTCTCCGCTACCTACTAGCTTGTTCACGTTCCATCACCTCCTGGTCCCCCAGCTCCCTCAGCCATCCATGGGAATGAGTCCCTACGTTTCAGGGTTGCCGGGAGGATTGGATGAGCTGACAGTGCCATGGCCAGCACACGTGCGCTCTTGTGAACTCTGAATGTACGGCAGTATAATTCGTTATGCTTCTCTGCTGTTCTATCCATCGTTCTTGCTTCTTGATTTCTTTTTTTCTGCTTATTCCCATCTCCATCTTTTGTCTAAGAGCCTTTCTCAAGGGTTTGGTTATCGTCAGCTACCCGCTTGTATTTAGGGGCTGGCATTAGAGGGCTGAGGGGAAGTCCTGTATGGGTGGAGTTTGTCGACTTGTGTGACCCGCCTCCAGGACGAGGACCCCTCCTGCTCTGGTGGAACCGTGTGTCTGTGAGAGCAGGGTCCTGTCTGTCAGCCCGGACTCCCCACACTGAGAACACTGGGAGCTCCGTAAACATTTGATGTCACTATTTACTCTATCTGAGCCTCAGTTTTCTCATCTGAAAATTGGAGGTAAAAATACTTATGTGCCAGGAGTTGTGAGCAGAGACAGGTGAAGCGCCCGGCACAGCGCTTAGAATTTAGCAGGTAAGTCTTAGATGATAACAGGTGGCAATCATTATATCATTACCATCCCAAGGGAGGACATCAGGGCACCGCTGCATGACCATTTGTGGTCACCTCGAGCCACACTAAATATAGGGGCAAAGCACAGGTCCTGTCGAGAGGCTGGTTATTACAGGGCCAATCGACAAAGCGGGCGAGAGCTCGGATGCCAGCCCTCGACCTGCACCGTGTGGAAGGGCCCCAGCCGTGGTGACACTGCAGCAGCGGCTCTGTGCACACCAGTCCTTGGCATCTCGGCTCTTGCTCATTCAGTCTGTTAGAAGCAATTTAGCAGAAGGACCGTGGAGGCATCCAGCCTCCCCCAACCCCGGACGCTGTCTGAGAGCAGGCAGGCTGTTAGGCTGTTTCTTTTGGAACAGAGTTTCTAAAAGTAATAGATGTCCATAGTTAAAAAAAAATCAACAGTACAGGAGGGTGTACATGGAAAAGTCGGCATCCTGCTGACCCTCGGACCTCGGGGCAGACCCCTGGAGATGACCCTGCTACACACTGCAGACCCTCCTGTGTGTACAGCAGACGTAGGCGTGGTTTTTCAAACGGGATCATAAAAAACTGGTCTGAAACTCACTTTGTTTACTTCACTTATCCTGACACCTTTGCACATCAGTATACGTAGATGAGCCCCTCGTTTTTAACAACGCCTCTATTCTTTAAGAGAACGTGATAGATAAGCCCCAGATGGGATAGCTTAACAAAGGTGAAGTTTCTCATTTACCAGAATCCAACTGGTAGCAGGGAGTGTGTGTGGGGTGTTCTGACGCTGGCACCTGTTCAGGGACCCAGGGTGACCAAGGCCCTGCCAACTTCAACATGAGACTTCCAAGGTGGCTTCTAAGGTCACCCTGGCTGTCCACATCCAGGCAGCAGATGGGGAAAGAGTGTGGAGGAAGGCAAGGTTTGTTCTAAATGAGCCAGGCCTAGTGGTGACATCCGTCACTTCTGCCCACATTCTGTTGGCCAGAATTAGACTCCCTGCCCTAGACCAGTACCAGGAAGTGTCCTGGCTGGACAGCGGCTTCCCACAACTCGACACTTGGGAGTGGAGCACAGACCTCCGACGGGCAGGGAGCCACATCTGACGCCGACGCCACGGAGGAAGAAGCCCTCGTTCATCGCAGCTTTAGGAGGCTGGTTTTCCTCCTCTTTCTTTGATTTTCTACTTGTCTTTTGTGAAAGGGAAATTTTTAAACTATTACCTGGCAAGAATGAAGAAAGAAGAAGATGGACCCCTGTCGTGTGTGTCCCCTGGTTCAGGTTGCGGGTGAGGGGAGGCGCTATCAAGGCGAAGCCTTTAAGGGGCGCAGATCTCGGACCCCGTTATGCCTCTACAGACATTTCCTAAAGAAACCGGGGGGCAGCTGTTCACGCTGGACGTGTGAGGATATTTATAATAGTGACACGTTGTAAGCCACCCTACGCCCAATAATGAGAGCTGTTCAAATTACGGTGCCTCCATACAATGGAACACCATGCAGGTGTTTAAAACAGTTGCATGGATACCCGCAAACGAAAATATGTTAGGATAAAAAATAAGACTCCTAAACAGCGTAAATAATGTTTTTTAAACAAATTGATTACTTGTGGCAAGAACACTGGAGGCCATTCATTGAAGCGTTTCCAGGTCCATCGCTGATGGTACGACTGGGATTTTTCACCGGCTCCTCTTACAACCTTATGTGACGTCTCAAGGTTTTATCATTAGAAAAAAACAGTGAAGCTATTTTCAACTTAAAGAAACAAACACAAAAATGTTGATAAGGAATTTGGGGCTTCGGCGATGGGAACAAGTGTGTGAGTCAGACCCAGCCTCCGGGCCCCCGCCGGACCGGGGGGCCTGTCACCCGACACTCAAGTCACTATCAGGAGCACTTTTCTCTGTTGACGTGACTGGCTTTTGTCACGCAGCCGCCAGGTTATAACGGGAGGGGAGGGCAGGCGCAGGCCAGCCAGCGGCAGCCCGTGGCCAGTGGGCTGGGGCACGCCAGGCCTCCGGCCTCGGCATGGGGAACACCATCAGGGCCCTGGTGGCCTTCGTCCCTGCCGAGCGCTGCCAGAACTACGTGGTGGGAGACCTCAGGGAGATGCCGCTGGACAGGACGGTGGACCTGAGTGGGTGCCAGCTCCGCCGCTTCCCCCTGCTCGTGGGCTCCTTCCGGGGGCTGGTCAAGCTCTACCTGAGTGACAACCACCTCAGCAGCCTGCCTCCGGAGCTGGGGCAGCTGCAGAACCTGCAGGTGCTGGCCCTGGACTTCAACCACTTCAAGGCCCTGCCCCAGGTGGTGTGCACCTTGAAACAGCTCTGCATCCTCTACCTGGGCAACAACAAACTCTGCGACCTCCCTCGGGAGCTGAGTCTGCTCCAGAATCTCCGGACCCTGTGGGTGGAGGCCAACTACCTCACCCAGCTGCCGGACGTGGTCTGTGAGCTGAGCCTCCTCCGGACCCTGCACGCTGGCTCCAATGCCCTGCGTCTGCTGCCGGCCCAGCTGCGGCGCCTCCGCGAGCTCAGGACCATCTGGCTCTCAGGCAACCTGCTGACCGACTTCCCGCCCGTGCTGCTGCACATGCCCTTCCTGGAGGTGATCGACGTGGACTGGAACAGCATCCGCTACTTCCCCAGCCTGGCCCACCTGTCCAGTCTGAAGCTGGTCATCTACGACCACAATCCTTGCAGGAACGCACCTAAGGTGGCCAAAGGCGTGCGGCGCGTGGGCAGGTGGGCGGAGGAGACGCCGGAGCCAGACCCCAGGAAGGCCCGGCGCTATGCACTGGCCCAGGAGGACAGCCAGGATGCACAGGCCCCCGCCCTCCTCCACTTCCGCCCACCCACTCCTGAGGAGCTCCACGTGTAGGTCGATGCCAAGGACCCAACTCCAGCATCTTCCAGAGCTCTCTCTGTGGCTCTGTGAGCCTGGGTGTCTCCGCCAGCGGGGGCTGACGGAGTCAGACAAAAAGCCTAAGCCACATCAGAAGGAAATGTTGCTGGCAACAACATCTCTCCCCAGGGAAGCTGTGTGCTGGAGGAAGAAGGACACAGGACGACCTCTTGGCAAGATCAGCCTCTCCAAGCAGGTACTTGAAACCCCGAGGGGCGGGCAGGGCTGGAAAGCACACCAGCAGGGGCTCGTCGTGAGGCTTTGAGCTCCTCAAATAAGGGATCTGAACAGATCCCACTCAAGTTCAGGGGGCCCGTCCCCAGCCCCTCGTGGGGTCTATCTTCTTACTACAAACGACCATAAACAGTATGAAAAATTGCCAGTTCAGGCCACTTAAAAAAGGACATTTCTATTGAGTCGGTCAGCCAGACTCCACACTCCGCTGTTGCCAAGGCCCGGGATGCTTTCCCCTGCATTTGGCGACTGCTGAGAAGACGACCCCCCTGCTGGGAGAAGGCCTCCTGGTGCCCAGCTGCCGCTTTAAACCAACAGCAACACTCACTGGTTTAGCTCATCTTCCCTCAAAGCTTTGAGCCGAGGGCTGCTCCCCACTGTCTCCAGTCAGGCACCCTCAGCATCTAGAAGGCTGACCTTTGGCAGTGTGGCCTCATGATGAGCAGGCCCGAGAGGGCGTAATCCTGCACTCCGTGGAGCAGAGCCCTGTTCACACTGACGAACCAGAGCTGACGCGAGTCCTTCTGGGGAGGGAAACCGCATTTCCAGGATCACAGTGGGTTGAGGGTAGCAGGTGGGAAGCCGGTTCACCTGGACGGAGCACCTGGAAACATGAGCCGCAGGCCTGGGCACAGGAGGCCCGGCCACGTTGGCATCAGCGCCTCTGCTTTCGCGGTGACTCGCTTTGGTTTTTGTAGGTAGGGCCTTTCGACGGTCTGCGTGTAAACCCAGGTATTCTGGTCGTTCCTTTTTTGAAGTGTGTAAACCGTGACCTTCTCCTCTTCCCGTGAATACATCAACTTTAAAGACACGGCTGTCAGTGGGTGACTTAACAACACAATCCTTTATGTTCTTGAACATTTTCAGCAATCAAAGACACAAAAGGTGTCATCTTGGCTAATACTGCATTTAGCTTAAAAAAGTACTTTCCAAGGCCAGCCCAGCGGCATAGTGGTTGGGTTCACATGCTCCACTTTGGTGGCCCAGGGTTCACGGGTTTGGATCCTGGGCACAGACCTACCCACCGCTTACCAAGCCATGCTGTGGCGGCCCTCCCAAGTCCAAAACAGAGGAAGATGGGCACAGACGTTACCTCAGGGCCAATCTTTCTCACCAAAAGAAAAAAAGTACTTTTGCCATAAAAGCATCTTAACCCAGCCAAGTTTGGTTCTAAAATGACACTACACATGGACTCTTTTCCTACCACAAATACTTCTTGCTAAACCAGAAGAGTTTCACGGGATCACACGGTGGTCTCTCCCTGGTGCCACCTCCCAGTGTGTAGAGTACCTGCTGAGCAGGCTGCCAAAGGGTCCCTTCACCCATCAGATGTACCAGGTTGTCAAACATTTAACTCCTTTAGTAGCACGTCCAGAGCTCTATCAGGCAGCCAGGATTTCCAGCCTATTCTCATTCCTAATGACTATCTAAACTATACTCAGTCGATGCTGGACACTTTCTGCCAACAGGCCGGCACTCTGAGCCGTATGCAGCCAGCCTTACACGGGCTGCGATCTTCTTTTGACCCAGCCCTCCCCTCCCAGCTCAGCGGGTCACCTTTTCCAGAGCAGCCGCAGGCTACAGCCCTAAAACTGAGTGAAGCCGACTGACCTAGACAGAGGGCTCACCTAACGAGCGAACCGGTCTGATTCCAATGTCAAATTACCAACATTTTGGCACACAGTCAAGCTGTTTTCTTCTAAAGTAATCAACATACAACCAATAAACATTTCCCAAATAAAATGGTTATGTGTTCCCCACTGATTTTGCTGTCCACAATTGTTTTCACTATAGGGTTTCAATCAATTTTACAAGGTAACTATGTAAATGCATATTTACATTTCCATAATCCTGATGTTTTCTTGCAATTCTGACATAATTAGAAAGCTAAAAAGGGGAAAATTTTGAAGCACCACATGTGGCTTTCCCACTCGTGATTTTACAAGTCCAAAACCCAAAGTGCTGTGCACCAGAGGAAAATCTCTTCCAGAAGTTCACACAGGATTTCAACTTCCATAAATACACAGGACGCCAATTAAACCTTTAACACGGATCCTGTGGAAACGAACCAAAGTGTTGTCTTAAAATGTAACATCGCTAAGTTTGTAATTTCACTTAAAAAGTGGGCTTGTGCCCTAAAAATCATCTAGACTCAAGCTTTAACTGACAGCACGCACCACACACAGCAACCCAGAGGCGGCAGCAGGCCGGCGAGGGCACGGCCCCTCAGACCACCCGAGTTCACATCCCAGCTTCACCGTCCACAGGCCAGTTAGCATCTGTGGCCTCGGTTTCCTCCTCAGTGAATGGGAAGTGTCCCTCTGGGGGCACTGCAAGGACTAAACAAGCTGCCACGTACAAAGGGCAGACAGCAGTGCCTGGCAGGGCGGCCAGCCTCACGCATCACGTCCTGTGAAGTGTTAGCCACACAGCACAGTCCCCACATCTACCCCACAATCAGTACAGTTCCTCGCTTGAGGTTAGAAACGTCAACGGCAACAGAACAGAAAAGCTTTGCCTCTCAGTAAAATTTTCAACAACAGTCCCTATAGTCTTGAATATAAGAAATACAACTGCAATGTGGTCCCATGCTTCCGGCCACCTAAACAGGCAATCACAGCACGATGACCAAAGATTCCCTAATCAAATTTCTGAATGAATACACTTGGCCCTTTTCCTATGTTATTCTAGAATTTGCAAAATCGCCAGGTCTTTGAAAACGTGAGCTTATTCCTTGGCACTAAACTCATATGCGTCATGGGGCAGGAGGCACGGGACTGAAGACACGGGTGTGTCCGTGGACACTACTCTCTGCCTTTTGTCACTGTAAAAAAATGCATACAGCTTGTACTCTCACTCCTGTAGAAAGGATGTTATCGCCACTGAGAAACAACTAAGTTCACAGGCTTCTCTGTCTCTGGACCGTCCGTTCTGGGGAACAGAACCAGAGGACACTGATCTTTGAATCCCCAGTGCCCCGTATGATTGCACCACGTTACCTGAACTTCAGAGACTTTGTCACGCACCTAGGCCACAGGACGCGGGGACAGACTGACACACGGAGCTGCAGGTCAGGTACTGCCCTAACGGTCTCATGTAGGTTAATTCACGTCGTCTCTTCAATACCCCTTTGAAAGGGGGGTTGCGTACTGCTCACAATTTAAAAATGAGGCATCCGCAATCAGGTTAGACTTTCTTCCTCACATTGAGAATCTGAAATGTTCTACAGGAATTCTGGATTTAAGAAAGGGTGAGTCCTTTGTCCTCTTCTGTTCTATTCATGCTCTAATCCACTGCAGGAGGCACAAGGCTGACTTCAGAAGGACCCCATACAAGAGCATTCTGTTGGCTTTTATCCTGTGTGCTGGCAGGAACCTGCATTCACCCACCCGGCTACACGCAGGGACTTTCACGAAGGAATTGCCACCAGACAGGATTAAAGGGGAACAGAATCAAGGCAATACTCAGGCGCCCAGACACGAGCCAGAGCAGCAGCTGTCACCACCCATGAGGCAGAATGAACAGGGAATAGAGACATTACCCAAATCCAGTCAAAGCCGTGGCGGTGGGTCCCGCAGGGAGGCGGCCACTCCCGGAGCCGAGGAGCAAAAGCGGGAAGAAAACACCGATTCCCCCTCCCCACAGCCTGCTAGTTACACAGCAGGAAGCCACGCCCAGGGAGCATTCCTGCCCAGGGAGCAGGGGACCCCAGGAGCGGATCCTGGGGATCCGGGCTGGAGAAGAGCAAGACCCCAGCCTTCTTCAGAGAACCGGAGGCTGCCAGCACAGCTCTCCATGCAGGAATGACAACGTACTTTGCGAATGACTATCTCCATGTCACGTCTTGTGAAAATGCAGACACACTGCCTCCGTATTCGCTGTTTCTGAGTTAGAAGAAACTCCATCCTAAAGCTTACACAGGGATGCGAGGGGCCTAGGCCGGTACTTCATCTCTGAAACTCAAAAGACCTTAAAATGTGTGAACTGGGCCTATTCTAGGTTTATGACAACAAAACCTGTAAGAGTTTCAAATAGTATGAATTCAAAGAGGGAAAGGGGCAGAGGTGTGGTCTTGGATGTAACGATGAATCTCCATGTTTCTGCCTCTTTTTAGACAAACTTCAATGCTTACTGGCGTAGCCTTTTTAAGTCCTTGGAGAAAACGGCCCGAATCCACTCAGGTGAAGAGCCCACGCAGACTGTCTGGCCCCTCACATGTTTAAACCCACCTGCCCCGAAACCTCTGGGCCATCTGCTCACTGGCTCCACCTACCTGAGTTGTGGGATGAAAAGTGATGTTGTGTGTGATAAAGTACTTTAAACAAAAGGACTACACAACCAATGTTATTGCTATTAACGTTTCTAATAATACTGTGACCAAGAAAACCAAATTTTTCAGTTTTAATAGTTTCTACAAAATAAAAATGTAGAGAGAAACTATTACACAAAAAACAAAACAGGGCGGTTTATCAGTGTGGCTTTGAAAACCCTTTTGCTCCTATGTGGGAATCAAGTGTCTCTCCAAGATGCCGGCAGACACCCAGTAAACTCGTAACTTACTGGTGGGCTTCCTTGTTTCTTTTCTTGTGCACTCTGCAATACACCGACGTATTAACAACCTCCAAACCTAAATTCACATTTAAATCTTCAAACTCAGTACATACTTACACACATTTTCATTCTCTCTCGAGAATCCATTTGCCAAAACCAAGAAGCCCTAACACGACAACCAGCCACAATCCTCAGCCTGGCCACATCGCTCTCCCCTGTGAGAGGAGGACCCCGCAGAGCACCAGAGGTGCCTCATGCAGCTCGAAACCAACGTCAATACAACCCTTCAAACTGGAAGGAACACAAACCACCATAATTTTTTCCCATATAAGGCAGTACTTAGACCACACACAATTAAATGAGCACTAAAGGTTATGGCACTTTCACGAAACAAAATTAAATGGTTAATAAAAGTTATGTAGAACTGAGAACCAAAAGATGAGTGTATGCTTCCCACATGACTTAGACTTATATTGATCAAGACAATCACTTTGCAAGGGCCGGCCCCATGGTGTAGTGGTGAGGTTAGCATGCTCCCCTTTGGCGGCCTGGGTTTGCAAGTCAGGATCCCAGGCGTCGACCTACACCACTCGTCAGCCATGCTGCGGTGGCATCCCACATACAAAACAGGAAGCCTGGCACAGACGTCAGCTCAAGGACCAAAACACGAAACAGAGGAGGAGGACTGGGAACGGACGTTAGCGCAGGGCTAAGGTTCCCGAGCAAAACACAATAACAACACTTGGCAAATGGATAACATCCAGCGCTAGTGAGGCTGGAACAACTCGACCCTGATTGTATGTTCACTCCCATTAAGTAGAGTTAACCTGGCACAAATCACAAACACAGGGAAGAACTAAGTAATGGTTCAAATTTTTATTTTGATGCACAGCATGAGAAGTGAACCTTTAAATCAACCGAATTTCATGGAAAATAAAACAGCAAATAAATTAGACCCATGTTAAAATAGAAGGTCAGTTACATGTCCAAACTTAAGGATATAACAGCCACAGATGAACTTCGACTCCACAGTATTCTTCAAGAGGTCAAATCTTTCACACACAGCTTTGCTCTCAACTGGTCCTGGCTCCACAGCACAGGGGAACGCCTAACAGGGGTGGTGATCAGGGACACGCTTCCTGCAGGGACGACAAAATGCACACGTGAGAAAAAAGGCGACGGTGAGAATGAAAAGCGGGACTGTAACCAAAGGCTGATATTAAAGACAAACTCAGCCAGAATCCTAATTTTATTAAAACCATTGTAACTGAATTCTAACAGGGACGTTTCTACCTCATAACTAACATCCCTCGATTATTACTGTTTCAGCACGAAGCAGTAAGAGCCTGTGGAACGTGCAGGCCCACAGGCATGTGCCAGTTCTCAACTTCTCATCCATACAACCAAGTAACAAGTACGTACTCTCCAGAAAAAGGTTAATTTGTGTTTTCAACTAACACATGTTAGGGAATTTTACTAAATTTGTTGAAGACAGTTACTCTGAACCAGAAGGCGCGAACTGACAAGGCTTTGGGGCTCTGGATGATGGTTCTGGATGGGGTGGCAGACCCCTCAAGTGCCAGAAGCACCTCATGTCTTAGACGTGACACCTGCATTCTCTGGTGACCACACAGTGACTCTCTCAGGAAGGGGGCACGGGAGGGGTCCTGGAAACATTTTTACTTAATGCCTGTGGAAACTGCTTCTGGAGGAAAGCATATGAGTTAGGAGAAGCAGAAAAAGCACAAAAATAGACTCAAAGAGTACAGCATGCTGGGATCAGGGAAAGAGAGAAACCTCCCCACCTCAGTGGCTGGTGGGAGTGAGATTCAAGGACATCGAGGCAGAAACAGCGACCACGCAGCTGTCACAGCGCACCGTCTAGAGGTTTTAGTAACCAGGATGAGAAGCAGCCCACAGGCAACACATGTGGGGAAGGCTGAGCTAAAGAAAAGGCATCCTGTCTCTTTACGGCAAATTACTCAGAATTCCTAATATTTTTAATAGACACGTAAAGCTCTAAAACAGTGACATCCGATCAAATAAGGTGCTGGAGTCTGTTTCAAATGTGGCTGAGGGCGCTGGCTAACGTTGTGTCAATTTCCGAGGGGGGTGTGGCTATGCGACCTGGCCCCCCACCAAAGAACTCTGCTTACAGAACTCAGCTTCTTTCTGCTTAGAGACAAGGGGAGCATAACCATATTTACCCGTCTTCGGTGGCACTGCAGCCAAGAACAGTTTCTGTCCACGTCTCTTCCCTCACCAACTTCCACGTTAAGATCTGCATGCTCCTCGTGGCTCCTGACCCAGGAGCGGGGACTCCAGAGTCACAGCCCACCACTCCCTCACTGCCCCACAGCAGGTGTGAACCCCGCTCAGCTCCTGTCTCCACACTCACGTCACTCTCTGCCACCCTCTCCTCCGTCTAACAGGAACAGGATGGCTGCATCTGTGGAAGCCAGCCATGGAAGGAGCGCCGCGGGGTTCTGCAGACACTCCCTGTAACTTAGTCCGTTAAACCCTAACTCCCTGGTAAGGCTCCTGCTCCTCCTGTTCCTCTGGATGAGCCCGTGCTCCTGTCTAAAACCGACCCTCTGTTTCCTCCTCCTCGCGGCCCCTCGCAGCCTCTGCGTGCACGCTCCCCTCTTCTGCACCAGCCACTCCCTCCCTGAAATCACTCCATTCACACACACAGTTTTCACAGGAATGCCACACCTCCTCCACCATCTGCTCCCATTCACACAAGACTCCCCAAAAGAGGTCTACATACACCTCCCCCAATTTCTCTTTCCTGGCCTCTGTGTCTTCACTCAGACGTCCGCCCCCTGCGCTCCACTGACACTGCTGTCAGGACCGTCAACAGCCTCTGCTGCCAGACCCACGACCAAAGGCCAATCTTCAGCCCTGATCTCATTCGATCTGCTGGGCACCAGTTCGGCAGTCCACCCCCCGCCCCGAATATTCACTTCCTGTGGCTCCCGGGACACACCTCCCCACACACACCCTCCTAGCATAGCAGTATTATGGAAATTCCAAATACGTGCAAAAGCAGAGATGGCTAAATGAGGCCTCCTGAATCCACCACCCAGTTTTTGCAATTATCCATACTTGACAGTCCTTCTTACTGTCCCTTGCCGGCTGCTCTGAGTCTTTCTAAACTTATTACTGGACTTCTCAAGCCTTAAAACTCTCAATTTTCAGTCCCTGAAACCGGTTCCCTTCTCCACATTTGCTCTCCTGAGGACTCGTGGCGTGAAGCCCCACGTGCAGGCTGACAACTCCTAAACTGACAACCACAGCTCCAGCTTCTCCTCCAGCCGACAACATACCAGCCACCTCTCAGAGACGACCCACATGTCCAAAACTGAGCTCCTCCTCCCTCCCAATGTCCTGCCCAGCTCAGACGAGAGAAACTCCTTTCTCCTGACAAAACCTTGAATACCCTTAACGCCCTTTCCTCTCACACATTACACCCACCCACGCTGAATCCTGATGGCTCCACCTTCAAAACGTATTTACTCTCACCCCCTTCCCCGACCTTCACCTCCGCCTCCTGGTCCAGGCCACCATTCCCTCCCGTCTCCCTGAACCACTGCTAATAGGTAGAATCAATGTTTTCCTAACTACTAAGAACAATTAAAATTATTAACAGAGTCTTCAAATGCAACACGAAGATTTTCTGGCCACTTAACTGTTTTTGTGTGAATGAGTTTTTAAAAGAATCTGACACCTTAGGTAAGTGGCTGGAAAAAGAACATGTCAGGAACTGCGCAGACCCGTGCTGACGGACGTCCAGAGGGCAAGCGGACCCAGGATGGAGAATGACTGGCGCTGAGTCACCCTGCACAAAGACCCGAGTTCTCACTACTGCCCCCTGCCCCCAAGCTCTCTGGTTCTTACCTGTCAAGCCTGGCTCGAGGCATCGCTTCAATCATGACAGCTATGCCGTGTCACCCACACCTCTCCCCACCACGTTTTTCTAGTTTAAATCTCAGAGTTGTGATTACATATTCTAAATAACTTGCATAATACTTTCATCCAGGCAAAAATGGCTCCATTTTCTATCAAAAACAACTATGAAATCTACAGCTACCTCTTTTTGGTTTCCATGTTAGTCTTTTCTAAGAAATGTGTTTACAGTGGTACAATACCTCGGTGCTGCCTTGATGATGTTGTCCACACGGAGAATCACCTCTGCTGCCTCAGCCGCACTCAGGAGAACCTGCCGCTTCACTTGGAAGCTTTCTGTGATCCCCAGCTCTGCCATGTCTCCAATGGTACCTTCCTTCATATCTGGAAAGACAAAGTGTTCACTGTAGAAACAACCAGAGTTTTAACCACCAAATTAACAAAAAACCTCTGACATAAAATTAATCCTGTTGCAAAAAATTAGATCACAACACCCAATTACTCAATTTAGTTACAGCATTATGATCAGCCTGTCACTCAAGGAATACTGATCATCTGTCTTAATGGAGGGCAATCATGTCAAATAATGGAAAGGTTGTACAGAACACTAAGTCACCCAGCTTCATCTACACACACATACAAAATTACTGCAGAAACTGTGCTCATCACTGATTACCACGGAGTCTTAAGAACTGGAAGAGAACCGAGAAGTCACCTGCGTTCCTTCCTATGGGAGTCCCACCTCATCTGACAGATGGTCATTCCCGAGCGTGCTCTTGTGCAGGGACAGGACGTCCACCCCCAAGACTGTGTCTACCACGCCCTAGACAGTCTGCTGTGAAATCTTTCCATCTGAATTAAATCTGCCTTTGTGGCCACTTTAAGAACGTCTCAGAGTAAGTTTACTGTGAGATCCAGAGTTAATGTTAGTGCTGATTATAAGAGACAGTAAGTTTAGACTTATTTCAGAATACAATACTGTTTACGTATCTAGTCATTACACAACAAACTAGTTACAAGCCTTCTAACTAGTTTTATACCCATTATGGACGAACCATGTTTTAGCAGTGGTGAGAATATGAAGTTATACATTTTTCTAGAATATATAGTGGTTACAAAGCCAGGGAGAACGGAATCTTTTACATGGTTACTACAAGAATTCATCTCTAAGAGGAGCAGAACTGGTGAAGAGCCCCTCCCAACTGCTCCACGGCTCCCGACTCCTCACCCAGTCCGGCAGTCGTGTTGCCTTCACTGTGGGCAGCTCGGAGCTGGGCCACCAGATCCGCACTGTCGTAGCCCGCATTGTCAGCTATGATGGTCGGCAACTACGAAGTGAAGAAGACAAATGGTGACAATCTACTCTACTGTAAGGAAGTTGATTTACACTAAGTACAAGCACAGCTTTTTAAAATTCTACATTTGGAAACAATATAAAACCTGCTTCCTTTTACTTACTGCTCATACAGAAGATACACCCCAGAATCAAATTTAAGTGGTGTAAGCCACTCTTTTTCTTAAAGCCAAGAATGTAAACATTTTCTGTCCAAGACAGAAAAATGTATTCATTTAAAAATCAATAAACACAAAATTTAAGTTCCGATCTTTTATTTTAATTAACTTACCATTCTCAGTGCTTTAGCATAAGACTCCATTGCAACAGCTTCTTTGCCTGGTGTCCTACTGGCAAGCTCTGTCACAGCATGAGCCATCAGCATCTCCGAACAGCCTACAGATTAAAATTCCAATAAAATATTATGCTTAGTTGTCTCCAAGACACTGAATGACTGACTTTCCGTACGATATGGCAAACATTCTAAAATTAAGAGCAAAGGCAATATAAATAAAGTTTCTTAAAAAAACCATTAAGGCTAAAAATCATCCCCATACTTTAACAAAAAGAAACATGTTTGTATTTTTCAAACGCTTACCTCCTCCATAAACTGTTCTGGGATCCTTCACGGTTTGGGCGAGAACACAAAGAGCATCATGCAAAGATCTTTCTGCTTCATCTAAAATCTGCTGAGTGGCACCACGCAGAACAATGGTGCAAGCCTCACCTAAAGGTAAAAGGGACATCCTTGTGTCACAGCCACGCCACTTAGCTATCAAACATAAAAGCTTCCTTTTATTACATGTGCAGGTGTTGGTTACATCCTCTGGTTTTGAAAGCTGACATATCTCCTGCTACCACCCATCCTCTCTAACAATGCACGTTTTAACAGTTAAATCATATAGAAAACGCCTATGTTGAATACACATCATTCACGAAGGCAAGGCGACCCCACGAGACTGAAATTCACACACCCCATGCTTCTCAAGAATTAGGACCTGTCACATTCCAGTGACTGCTTTTCTCACTTCAACAGAGCCTAGCCAAGGTTTAGGAACCTAAAGCAGGATCTAGGTAATCACTCACCAAGGGCTACCCCGGAAAAGTGAATGAGCTTGTCCTCTCCAATCATGACCTCCTCAATAAGCTTGCAGCTCCCAAGCTTCACCAGTTCTGGGTGGTCAAAGGTAGAGGCAATTTCACCACCTATGAACATAAACATACATCAATTACATGCACAACAGGTCTCAAATTCCTGTTTCCTAACAAGCAGTAAGGGAGAGAACACATTTTCTTAAGCTGATTGCTTACAATATGCCAAGCACCCTGTGACGCACATCACATGAACTAAATTATTTAATCTTCACAACCCTAACGAGATAGCTCCATTACTACCATTTAGAAATGATCAAATTAGACGGACGTGCACGTAGTTTCCTATCCAAGCTTACGTAGCTCAAACAAGTGTGGTGAAGCTGGGGTGCAAACCCATGCAGTGCTGCTTCAGACCCACATGCGCACACTGCATACTACTACCTCCCAGAGGTCAATGACACTTGAACACCTTCTTCCCAATCCAATCTAGAGACCAGCACACTTACAATCCAATTTCCCAAAACAAAACATGAAAATATTTGAATTCTCCTATTATGCCAACAGCCATACAGACATTAGGAACTGCTTCAAATAGGGAGCACTCAATTAATTATCTATTACACAGTAACTGAATTGTCAGAAAGCCCCTTGTAAGGCCTAAAAAATGAGGAAATTTATACTCTCAGAATTTCCCACAGCAAACTTAACGAGGTGCTAGAAAGCTAAACTCCTTTTATTCCTTTTGTCTTATTTCTACTCCTAGTCCCCTCTGCACCCCCCCCCCCCGACCTTCCACACTATAAACTAAAAGGTTCAGCCATTTCCTATCATGGTTCTTAATTAAGCAAAAGAGGGTTTCATTTTAAAATCCTTTTCTCTAGCTCATTTCTGTTACTAGAGGCCCTCTGTCATCAACCAATCCTCTTTTCCCACTCCTTACCAGTACAGCTGCTGAACACGTGAGACGCTATCTTACGATTTATTACACAGACTCTGGTCTTCCCAACTGCACTAATGTACGCTCGTCATCTGTGTAGCTGAAGTTCTTTTTACTTTTGGTTGGCAAATCCTTGAGACTGCTCTGTGTTCTAGATGTGAAACACGAAGGACATCTGGGACAAATCCCCAAACTGAGACTCATCAGTCTTAGGAGTATTTTCACTTATCCTACACTCACTCATCTTCCATCTGCTCACAAGATATTTAACACCTGCAAGAACCAATTTCACACATCTTGACACCAAATGAGCTATGAGGGATGGGAACCACCGTGGGAGTCAACTCTACAGCCATGTAGTTGGTGTGCTTGATGCCATAAAATTCCTTCTGGGTATACGTGACAGTTTCAAGTACCAAGTCCTTATGATATCAACTTATCCCACGAATGTGCTATCATTCACATTTGATTCTCATGTTATGTCTTTAATTTTGTTGCATTAAAGGAGAAATTACAGAAACATGAGCATCGTATGTTTGGTTTTTTTAAAGGAAGATTGGCTCTGAGCTAACATCTGCCGTCAATCCTCCTCTTTCTGCTGAGGAAGACTGGCCCTGAGCTAACATCCGTGCCCATCTTCCTCTGCTTTATGTGTGGGATGCCTGCCTCAGCATGGCTTGACAAGCGGGGCGTAGGTCGGCACCAGGGATCCAAACCAGTGAACCCTGGGCCCACAAAGCAGAGCAGGTGAACTTAACCGCTGCGCCACCGGGCCGGCCCCCAAGCATCGTCCGTTTTGTCACCTTGATCATCAAATACACAATGGCTTTTAAAGAACTTAAAGCAGGTAAGCCCACTTCAAAGTAATTAGTGAGACGAAAACATCTAATTGGGCGAAGACTATGCTTCTCCAATTATTAAAATGGCTTTAAACCTATTCTGAGACGAGACCAATTCTCCCCCTACAATAATCAGTAACTTTAACTTGCTCTAATCCTCATGGCACTTCCAAATCCAATTCGACATCCCAGTGGCTTTACATGTCAAAACCCTTCTTAGTTCTGACTGCCAGATCCCAAACCAACTTTTCAACCCGTTCATTCATTTTCAAGGGCCTGAAAATTAGAGAATAAAGGCTCTTATACTTCAGTTTTTCAAGGGCTACCTGGAGGTGACTTTAAAAGCCATTACCACAACAAAAAGCACCCATGCCACACTGTGTCATTCTAATGCAGGCGCACGGTACTTGTGAGCACTTTCTACCTCACACAACTGGGATGATCAACTCGTATCTCTACTGAAGGGGCCTGGTGTACGGTAACTTCTCATCCTAACTGCTGGACTGCTTCACATATTTCAACATTTATTACCTTCAAAAACTTTAACAAGTTAACAAAAGCGACGTTTTCCTTGGCCGCTCTCTGACGTACACTTGAGTGCTCAGTGAAGCTTACTGCTGTAACTGCACTACACACAGGGCACTGCTCACTCAGCACAGACAGAAACACACAAGTAAATCAGATTAGACTTCAGACCCCCTTTAAAGCCTTACTCAGACTAGGTTTAGAACAGTGGTCCTGGGGTTTGTGAGAAAAGATCTACTATCTCCAAAACAACACAACAAAAAGAAATCTACACCTGTGGCAAACCTGGCATGTAATATGGTATGTTAAAAATAAGATGACTAAAGATATCAAAAAAGTGTAACAGATTTCAGAGTAACTGTGTAGTGTCTAAGTCCTTCAAGGGATTTCCGTGTCTTCTCAGCAGTGAGTCACACACCCCAACACTCAACAAATGCAAGAGCGACAGCTGTTTGTGAGAAGCGAAGGCCGTACCTGTGACGAGAGCCAGGCGCTCCACCCCTGCAAAGTCCGCGTGCTCGATGGCCATGACACCCGCACCACCGAAGAGCTGCTCAGGGTAGTTGTAAATTAACTGCCTGGAACAAAACAGAAAACAGGGCAACACGCTCACCTCACCAGGATCAGAGATGCCAATCGGAACAAGACACCGTCTCTGACCACACGATGAGCTAACGACAGCGCTAGTACTGGGCACGCTGCTGTGGCCAGCGGGAGCCTGACCCAGAATTCCAGAAAGCACTCTACCAGTAACGCACCAAAGACCTCCCAAGGTTTCTGTGCTTTAACCTCACTCCTGAGAATCTACAGCAAGAAAACTTAGATAGTACAAAATTTACTGAATGTATATGTAAGAATTTTTATATACAACACAACTTGCCAATGACCTGAATATCCACTAGGAGGATGTCTGTGGAAATCACAACCAACCAATTTTGAAAAATTTGTAATCTTAAGTAAAAATATGCACTGTTAGGGGAAAAAAAGCAAGTTACAAAAGTTCAT
This sequence comes from Equus caballus, assembly GCF_041296265.1. Taxonomy (NCBI): domain Eukaryota; kingdom Metazoa; phylum Chordata; class Mammalia; order Perissodactyla; family Equidae; genus Equus; species Equus caballus. The sequence continues at coordinate 97,620,274 of NC_091689.1, read as the reverse complement.
AGCATATGATCACAGCTAAGTGAAAAACTGAAACTGGAACATCACACACAGACACACAAAAGTCAACAATAAAAATAACAGAATTCCTGGGAGTAAGACCTCAGATTCTGTTCCTTTTTTTATAGTTTTCTATTTTGCCAAATGAGCAGATGTTCCTTCTACAATGGCAATAAAACAAACATCAGTTTAAAAGTTTGTGACTTAAAAGCTGAAGAAAATTTTTTATAATTAGTATCAAGCACTGCTAGGCAAAACGCATCTTACTGGATTCACAGATGACAGAGGTTTAGAAACTCACCTAAAAAGCCCACAAACATTCGGCCTAAAGCAATCATCCTTTCCCAAACATTAACCCTCTCAAAGTTGGCCACTGCCACCTCACTGACGACACGTGCTGCTCCTCTTGGCAGCTTCACCAAGTGACACAATCCACACATGCCTCAGACACTGACAACTAAGACGCAAGGGGGAGACTTACCCATATCTTTTCATACAAATTATAGATAAACCCTAAACTCAGTATTTTTCACCTCTTCATTCTTGTTTTACAAATACGCTATTAGCTCTTTGAAGCTTTTCGCTTCAAACTCCCCTCATTTCATTCGGATTTAAATCTCTCTTCCAAATACATGTAAACTACAGCAAAAAACAGTAACATAACAGCCAAACTGGAAAAGTGTGCTGTCAATATAAAAAGGTTTAGTAAAGTGTGCTAACATAACATGTCACTAAAGTCACTGCACTGCAAGTGCCTGGCTGTGCAATTATTCTGATACTTTGAAACCAGTAGTTCCTCAGTAACAAACCACTAATTCAATACGAAGCATTTTCCTAAGTCTTTGTAGAAAAAAAATCCTCTCAGACTGTGTGCTAATTAGCACAAGCACACACAGACCTGTTAATAAAGCAATTTATCCCATGCTTAAGAATACGTTCAACTTTCTCCTTCATTTTTTCCTTTTCGGCATGTTCTATTTCGGCAACCTTTGCTGTAGAATCAACTCTTACCCGGGAACCAAATATCTAAGATAAAGGAAAGCGTAAAATTAGTATCACTTTTCATTACTCCTCAGAGTCCCATAGCATATTTGAAGTCTTATATAAATACACCAAAAAGCATGTGCACGTTTGTGTCTGTAAACTCACAAATATTCTAAGTTCTTTTAGCGCAACTGATTCCCGCCTGAGTTTATAGCAACTAGCAATTAGAATTCCCAGAGATGTAGTTGACATACCTTTATTTTGTCTGTGTCCATACCAGTATTCGCAATAAGAATTTTAGCATTTTCAATTCGCTTTGGTTGATTTACTCCAATTTTTTTATCCAACAGAAAGCCTACAATGAAAGGGTAGTATTGTATTAAATACATCAAGGCTGCATTAATAAATCTTTTAAAGTTGTCTACCCTTTTGTTTCCTACCCCCCAAAGATTTTATTTTTCCTTTTCTCCCAAAGCCCCCGGGTACATAGTTGTGTATTTTTAGTTGTGGGTCCTTCTAGTTGTGGCATGTGGGACGCCACATCAGCACGGCCAGATGAGCCCAGGATCCAAACTGGTGAAACCCTGGGCTGCTGAAGTGGAGCATGTGAACTTAACCACTCGGCCACGGGGTGGCCCCTACCTTTTCAAATTACTCTTTCAAAGAATACATTTAAGTCCATTTACCAAGCTCCCAGGACCTAGAAAGGATCTCACTAAACTAGTGATCAGAAAAATCAATTCAGTAGGTCGTTTGAAAAATAGTATCAGAACAGAAAATACAAGCACACAGCATAAATATTAAAACATTAAGAGTAAACATGGTAGGGGCCAGCCCCGTGTCTGAGTGGTTAAGTTCATGCACTCTGCTTCAGCGGCCCAGGGTTTCGCCAGTTTGGATGCTGGGCGAGGACACGGCACTGCTCATTAGGCCACACTGAGGCGGCGTCCCACATAGCCCAACTAGAAGAACCCACAACTAAAATATACAACTATGTCCTTGGGGGATTTAGGGAGGAAAAAAAGCAGGAAAAAAAAGATGGGCAATAGTTGTTGGCTCAGGTGCCAATCTTTAGAAAAAAGAGTAAACACGGTATTTTGAAACTTGTGTTTCAGATGTGTATCACGTACACAGGTGTGCGGGCTGCAACGTAAAGACACCAAGTCCACTTTCATTAGCTTAAAACCAACAGGTGCAAAAACACGCTGTGAAGACCCTGCTGCGCAGGGTGTTGCCAGAGATCACCGAACTTCTGAAAGAACTGAGGCTGGTGACAAGATGAGAATGCCTAGACGCCTAAGTCAGACAAAGCGAACCCCAACCACACCCACACAGCCCGCAGGCACGCTGCGACCTAGGAGAGCTGCTCCTCTGTAACCCCAACGGCCCCAGGAGAAGAGCTGCTGGCCACCAGCCTAGGGCCCTGCTGAATCGCAACTGTCACTTGAACCCAGGACTGCCCCTCTCCAGGCCTCTCGAATCGCACACATAACCTTCACCTGACTCAGTGGCCAGCGTCACCTTGGGTCTTCCACTCCACTCATCTGGACTTAACTCTCATTCTCCAGGTCAACACCAGGAGTGAGACCTTACGTAAAACACCCACCAGAGAGCCTGGCACAGAGCACTTCAGCAGCAGCAGCCATCCTCGTTGTAACCATCGTTCCCTACCGCCAGCCCCCATGAGAAATGCTACACAGCCCTGCACATAAACTCAACCAAGAAGACTTTCAGAACTGCCACTCCCTTAAAACAGAGACAAATGACATGCAGCAAAACCTGAGACTCCAAATTACCGGTAAGGCAGAAACTGTAAAGCACAACTTATTCCTTTTTCCCTTCTCTATGGAAAAGAACACTCACACCTTCTATAGGCCATTCTGTGAAGTGAATACAACGTAAAGATGCTTTCAAAAATTCATACTGTAAGAACAAAACACACTATTATTAAGGAAACAGCAGTTGCTAAGCCTCACTTATCACTCTTTAAGAACACCTGGAATGGGGCCAGCCTGGTGGCATAGCGGGTGGGTTCAGATCCTGGGTGCAGACCTACACACTGCTCATCAAGCCATGCTGTGGCAGTGCCCCGCATACAAAATAGAGGAAGAGTGGCACAGAAGTTAGCTCAGGGCCAGTCTTCCTCCTCAGGAAAAGAAAAAAAAGAAAAAGAAAGGAACACCAAGAATGATATCCTCAACACCTACCAACTAAACGACAGGACTCATCCAGACCCTCCCTGGAGAACACACGTAATCCTAGAAAAAGTGCCAGCTGAGAACAGCTGACTGGTAGTCAAAGAAAACAACAACTTTATCAGACACTGTGAGTGATGTCACGGTATACAGTAAAATCTAGAGATTATCAAAGAAATGCTGGGATGGTCTCAGACGATGAAGCACGCTGTCAACATAACAGATTCAAATGCCAAAAGACGGCTGCAATACGAACGCACAAACACAAGTGCTCCAGCTTTGTAAAGTGTCACTAGTCCTGACGAGCTAACAACAGGCTATGCAGCCCTCGACATCGCACCAGAGCTGGTCTTCCCACAGCACCAGCACACACGCACCCTCGTCCAGGTAGGAGTCCGCCAGGCTCCCGCCCAGCTTCTTGATGATGTGGATCGCCTCCAGGTTACCAGAGCCCTTCAGTCGGAGCACGGCCTGCACAGCCAGCTGAGTAAAGTGGTCTCTGTGATGGGTCAGCAGCTTTGAGGACAACGTTGTTCCCGCAATGTTCATTAAATCTTGACGGAACTTAACTTCGTCAGAACTGAAAAACAGCCAAACAAAAAACTTGCGCCTGTTCTTAAAATGCTTCTCCAAAGATATGGATGTTATTTCACTTTCCAAAATTCACACAGATCTGTGTGTGTCAATAGATAATTTCACCCCAACCAGGAAGGGTTATGTCAAATGAAAAGAATTAAACCTCACCAGTAATTAAAAAGAAATGCAAACTAAAGGATATTATTTCCCCCAGCAGACTGGCAAACTACAAAAAAAAAAAAAAAAAAAAATCCCACAACCAAACAAAATAACACCAGATATTTCAAAAATATACAGCAAAACAGGCATTGTTACACAGCTACAGGGAGTGTAAATTAATAAACATTTTCTGGAGGATTACTTGTAAATAAAATTGATTTAAGTTATAAAAACGTGTGCCTTAAAATACACACACATATTTGGACCTAGCAATTACATTTCTTTAAACATTTTGTGGGGTACCAAGTCTGTCGTATCATAAAGCTAAAAATTGTCAAAACATAATCTCCAACTACAATTAGGTAAATTATACAGATCTTCCTCGACTTAGGATGGGGTTACATCCAAATAAACCCAATCTAAGTTGAAAATATCCTAAGTCAAAAATGCATTTAATGTGCCAAAAAAGGAAAACCTAACTTTAAATTTAGTGACCATCTCTAGAGGATAATGTGGGGTTTTTACGTTGTTGGGGCAAGATGAGGCAACATCATGTTTGTGCATGCTTTTCACTGTTCTCCAGATTTCCTGCAATGAGCATATTCTGGAAAGAAAGTTAAACGTCTAACGCAGCAGCGTTCTAGTTACCAACCCATGATCGACTGCAGAATCCAACAGAGCCTGTCTTGCCGCCTTTGTGGCTTCTCTCCAACCTGCAATGACGGTCTGCGGATGAATCTTCTTCGCAATTAAAGACTCTGCTTCCTGTGGAGAAACAACGAGAACACTCACCAGCACTAAATGTGGAGGAAGTAAGGGCCTGATTACTTCTGACATTCGAAACCACAGTACAAAACAATCAAACGAAGGTACAGCTGCTCGCATAGACTTACCCTCAGTAATTCTGCTGCTAACACAGTAACAGAAGTAGTGCCATCACCAACTTCATCATCTTGAACCCTCGACATATCTAGAAAAAAAAGCCAGTTACAGTACCATTTATATTTGAGTCCACTTTTAAATTTCTTCTCTGTAGCTTATCTAACTCTCCAAACAAACCCACTACTATCTAAATCTCACTCATCTAGGTTACCTCACCTGACAAATTCTTTGGAACTTTTCAGTCTGAAACGCAATAGTTTTACCATCAATAATTACATGGCACTCCAGAAGGTTATATTTTAATAAGAACAATAACCAATTAAAACGTGGACATCAATTAACAAAAAATACAGTCTGTCAACACAGCATATTTAAAAGTGTGTTTCAAAGTACTATCTTCAGACTCACCAACTAAAACTTTAGCTGCTGGATTGTCCACACCAATGTTTTTTAGAATAGTGGCACCATCATTGGTCACCATGAGAGAGGCATCTCGTCCACTGCTTAAGAGGATTTTGTCCTAAAAGGAACATATTAGGCTCAAGTCAACGTAAGCACATCTGGAAGACCCTATGGGCCGCTCAGCATCCCCCATACTGCTAGGGCATAAACACTGTGGATGGCTACTGGGCAGCACCCACTCCAATTATTTCAATGCAGGCCCCACAAGCAAACCGCGGCGTCGACCACTAAAAACACCAGAACAGGGGAACACGCAAAAGGCCATTTCAGCACTGAAACAGCAAAAACAATGGACACAAACTAAGTCTCCATCAACAGACTAACAAACGTAAAGCATAACGCAGCGAAGACGCAGAATGCCATCTGACAAAGAGGACGCAGTCCATCTACTGACACCGAAAGGGACTTCGACAGCAAGGTGGAGAAAACGCACACGCAAACCTCATCCAGGGCACAGCAGCACTGTCTGCGACAAGCAGCGCGCACAGGAGAGAACAGGTGCACGAGACGCGCGCATCCACCCACGGCAGACACCGGGACGACACCGCGGGGGGACGGGGATGCGGATGGGGACCAAGCGGCTGACGCGGCGCGGTCCGGTTCCAGCGAGGAGAGCACGCCCCCGTCTCCCTAGCACAACCCGGAGCCAAGCCGGCCGCCCCTCCTCACCATGCCCTTGGGCCCCAGCGTGCTCTTGACCAGGTCCCCGATGGCGATGGCGCCGATGAAGGACGACAGGCGCGCGGTCTCCGCCCTCTCCTCGTCGGCGCCGGCCTTGAAGATGTTCACCGGGGCGAGGGACAGGGACGCCTGCGGGCGGGGCGGCGTGAGCGCGGGGCCCGCGTGCACACGCGCGGACACATGCGCACACGCGCACACGCGCGAGGGGCCCCTGGGGAGGGCTCGCGGCGCCGCGAGGGCCCACCCGCCGCGGCCGCACGGGCCCGGGAGGAGGAGCCGCCCGCCGGCCGCGAGGGCGGGGCCTGCCGCCCGCGCCTGGAAGCTTCTGGGCTCGGGGCGGGGCGGCCGCCGCCCGGAGCCCGGCCCGGAGGAGGCCTGGCCGCCGCGCACGTGCGGGCCCGGGGACGCTGGGGGCCGAGAGGGCAGCGGAGGAACCGGGGACCGGAGGGCCGGGGGCGGACGTGCTGGGAGCTGGGGTCGCGGGAGGGCCGCGGGCGGAGGGGCCGGGGACCCGGGGGCCGCGAGGGTTGGGGACCGGGGGACCGCGGGCGGGGGGGGGGGGACGGGCGGCGGCCAGGGCCCGCGGCCGGCTCACCATGGTTCCGAGGAGCGCGGCGCACACGCTGATCCCTCACGACTCGCGCCTGGTCCAGAGGAAGAGACGCCGGAAGTGACGCCACACGCTCGGCCGCCGGGGCGGGGCCGAGCGGACACGTCACGCCAGGGGCGGGGTCTCCCGCTGCCGCGGGCAGGGACGGGCTGACGCTCCGCGGAGCCGCGGCTCGCGAGTGGTGCCTACGAGGGACAAAAGCGTCGCCGCGCCGCGCGGTTGCCGCAGCAACGGCGTCCCGGCTCGCGCGTTTCATTGTTCTTCCATTTAATCTTTAAACATTTGCCCCGATGCCACAGACACGGTTAGCGTGTTAGGCAGTAGTACGTCACGAAAACGTAATTCACCAGCCTCCTCGCTTCGTCTCCCAGAGCCCAGCACTCAAGGCTTCCTGCTCTGATTTCTCTTTTGTTACCTACCATCGTGTTTGTCAACGTTTGTACTGACGCTTTCGTTTTCAACGTCGCCGACTGAGCGTTCGGGGAAGGCGGGCCGGGCCCCGGGCGCGCCGGGCTGCGCCGCACCTGCTCCTCCCTCCGAGGCGGCGCGCGACAGGCCCTCCCGGCGCGGCGGCGGGCGAGGCCAGCCCCAAACGTGCGTTTCTCTGCGGCCTCTGAATTGACCCCCAGGACCTTTAAGGCAAAACTTCTGTGCTTGAAAGAACGATCAGTTTCCTGTCTTGTACGGATGCCCGGTCCTCCCGGGGACTGGCCGATCCCTCAGCCGGCTCTCGGGTTTGGGCGGTTGGTAACGTGGATAGGAGCTTTCCATTTCTAACTGTTTCTACCCTTCGGATATCCTCTAAGACGGGGAGTTCGCACCGGGGCTTCACCACAGTCCAACCTGCTGCTTGTTTTTGTATGGCCAGAGAGTTAAGAATCGTTTTTACAGTTTTAAGTGGTTGAATAAAAAATAAGACCTTTTCGTGATACATTAAAATTATATGAAACGATTTTGGCGTCCATAACGCTTTGTTGGAACACAAGCATACCCCTTCATTTTTATACTGTACAGTATATACAGTACAGTACGGAGCTGTACCATGACGGAGTTGCGCAGAGGAGACAGACTTACAGACAACAAAGCCTGAAATATTCACTACCGGATCCTCTGCAGAAAACGTTTGCTGACCCTGGTTTACGCTGTTCCCTAGGCCCATCATGAAAAGGGGTGTTCCGGTTGAACAAATTATTTTAAATCAACTAAGAGTTTTGTGTTCTTTGTGGGAAAATCTGCTCCTTTCAGGAAACGCACTTTGACGGACAGAGCCCAGATCACACACTGCACTGAGAAGAGTCACAACAATGAGAAGCTAAGATGCCTGCACACTATTGAAAATGGCTGTTTTTATTGTGGGCAAAATCACATGCCAGGAAATAGGATGTCCTCCGGCAGGCTGGCCCGAGACCATGGGTGATGGAGAAACCGACGTGCCTCCCTGCTGGCCTGTGGAGGAGTCGGGGACATGGCCAGGGGCTTTGGCTGGGGGGCAGTCCCTGCCACTGGTGGAGCTGGAGCCAGAGACAGCTGGAGGAGATGTGTACTTCCTCCACTGCATGCGGTCTTGACTCTTCCTACCTTCCTCCCTCCTTCAGTGTCACCCTCAGGGGTCAAACACTCAGCTTCTGGAACCAGGCTGTGTGGGTTTCGATTTCAACTCTTCCATTCACTAGTTTTGTAATTTGGGGTGGGTTCAATGGGCCTGCCTGCCCTGATCTATAGCAATGTGAGAAATAATAAAATCATTGTTGTTTTAAGCCACTAAGTTTTAGGATGGTTTGTCCCACAATAAATAACCTAAACACTCGTTTAACAATGCCTTTGAATAGGCATTTATCCAGTTTTGCTTCCATTTCCAGTCTCCTTGCTTTATTAAAATACCATTCCCCTAACATACCCTCCATGTTGATGTCAGAGTAATCTTCCTAAACTATTTCTCCCATGTTCCAAATCCTTCAAATGCTCTCACCTCATTTAGATTAAAACAAAATTCCTTAGCCTTCGCTACCTACGTGATGTTTGTCACTTCTCTTCTTCTCTATCCCCCAATCTGCCTTTGCAGCCTATGCTCCAGTCATACGGAACCCTTGCCACCACGGAACTTCATCTTTCTACACTTCCATGCCTTTCTTTGTACATGCTGTTCCTTCTCCCTAACACACCCTCTCCCCTCCTTCTCTAATCTACAAAGGCTCTCATCAAACACTTCAGGGATTACTTCCTCCAGGTTTTCTCGAAAACCTCCATTCTCAGGCTCGGTTAGATGCCCTTCCTTTGTGTGTGCCTTTATCACATCATTTATATTAAGGATTGGAGTGACAAGTTTTCAGCTCTCCTAAAGGATATAGCTAGCATCATTCTAGAGCTATCAGGGAGAAGTCAATTCCTTACTTACAATTTATGTTTTAGGGCTTAGTTTTTGCGGGGGAGGAAGGGCATTGCCCCCCTTAGAAGGACTATTCCAAACTACAAATTCTTTTGAGGACAAGGACTGCTATCTTTAGCATAGAGCCTACTTCATGCTCATTCATTCATAGCTACTGTCTTCAAAGGAATTCAAAGGAAAGATACAGAAATAATCCAAAGAAGTTTTCAATTTCTGAAAATGAATACCCAAGTTTTCCAAGATGTGGTTTCTGATTTATGTGTTCCATGGTGTCTGGCACATAGTAAGCACCCAATCATTTGTGGCCTTGTCTGTCCCCTTCATGGTTTAAATGATCTCCATCTGAGCTGTACCCAACCATGCTTTGTAGTGTCACTCCATGACTAAAGACAGGTTTGGAGTCCAGAGCTGAGAACTACTAGTTTGAATGACCTTGCAGATAAAACTCTGAGAGTCTGCCCCATGCTTACAATTTCATTTCCCTTTGATGAAACGTAATCCTGAACCCACTAGCTGTTCACTATGAAAATGCAGGTAGTGATATGAGACTAAGAAATAAAACCTCTTATCATAAAGTTTCAATAAATGTGTGAAATATAAATACAGTAGAACTTTAAATAGGTATCCAACCAAAGTTTTATTGGGGTTTTATTGCAATCTACTTTCGGCAATAAGGGGAAAGTAACCATGAGAACTCCGATCAGATTTTATTCAACAAAGCAGTTTTTCACGAATGCTTAAGGTCAGTGTATAGTCAGCTCAGCTTCCAGTATCAACTTGAGTACCTCATCATGGAATTTATGCCAGAATGATAACAGTAAGGCATTGCAAGATCCTAAATCATCTAAGATGAAACCATATTTTGCATATAACTTTTAGGACAGTATACTAATACTCTACAATAAATAAGGATTTTTTTAAATGTGTTGCTTAGCCCTTGTTGAACTAAATTCAATTATTAGCTTATTCTGTAAGTACTCCAGTTAATAAAGGTTTGATTGTACTTCAAGAACTCTGACTTCTCCAAAGATAAAAAATTCGTTCTTATTTGTTATGACAAAAATTAAGCTTAAAAGCACATTCACACTTGTCCTTAAAAGCATGTTGACATCATATATGAGATAACTCTCATGCCTGGAGACAGGGTTTATACGGCAAGTGTCATATGCACAGGACGACGAGAGGGCAACCCTCCCATCTCCACCTTCTCTGAAGAGCCACGCTCGGCCTCGGGATAACAGCTCTATCTTATTGCCATGCTACAAAATGGATGGAGTTGGCACTGATGGAGAGAAGCAGAACACAGGGTGGGGAGGGAGAGAGGACAACGGATGTTGTTACACACACAAGAAGCTCTTAGTCAACAGTGGTAAATTTTGCCAATATTAAAAATGCAAACCCAAATTTAAAATGCTGATATGAAACAGCATTAAAATATGATTTATGCATAGTACAGTATCACTTATGTCTTTTATTAGAGAAATATGGAATGTTTATAAAAGAAACTAACCATAGGGGGTAAAATTCATATTTCATATACAATTTGGCAATGGTAGTCCCACTGTTAGACAATTTTTTATAAAAGAAAAATTAAAACTCTAATAAGCTACCTTTATACAAAGTTGCTATATTTATGCCTTTACGTAGGAAAAAAACATTTATAATGCAAATTAGGACATACAATAATCTTACAATATTATACAACGTAAGGAAAATAAAAACATAACAAAATTTATCCTTTCTAGAATGCATATTCTGCATTTACTAATGCAGAGGTGGCACAGCGGTGACTACTGTACTTTTAATAGCAGTCCATTTCCATGCTATTATGGTCCAACTGTCATAGCACTGCAATTGTAACGCTGCTACAAAAGAACTGTGTTACACCCCCAAAAAACAAGGGACTAGGGATGGGAAAAGGGATGTAAAGAACAGGAAAGTTAGATAGGGTGCTGGTTTGGGGAGAGTACACTGTGGTATGTCATAAAATATTTGTTAATTTTTCAAGCCCAAAACATTTTCTATACATTCTGTAATTTCGTACCAATGCCTTTATTCAAATTTGGCAAACATGAGGGAAAAGGTAATTAGTACCATATACCTCACATATCAGAAGTATGAATGAGATGCCCGTACATCAGGTACTTCTGAATGTCGTCTCTGATGGCATGTCTATTTCAAGGATGTGTGGATATATATATGTGCACACACATATATATTTACACACACACTACACATTGCACAAAACACGGGTATTAAGGGTTAGGAACAGCACGGGGGGTAGTGGGAAGTACTTTTATGGTTGTTAAAACCTCACCTTGAGGCAAGACTATGGTGGCACATTACTGGGAAATTATGAAAACATAAGGCCCCGTCCCACTTTTAATAGAACATTATTGAGGTACATTTTATTTGCTGTGCCACAGATTTTTTTTTTTTGGGAGGGGGAGAATAAACAAACAGTAGCCTGACATAACATTGAACTGTGGGGTCAACATTAATAACTATAAAAACAAAGACTGCTTGGCAAATTTTCATAAGTCCCAAATGTGATCTACTCTGGATATACTGGGAAGTGAAAAGCTTTTTGCTGAATCTTCACGAGTAAAGTGCATTTCTCATCACTCCACAGCAGCAGTAAATAATAGGAACTATTTGCCAATCTTCCTGGAGGGAGGGAAGGCACCATATTTTCATTTTTAAAGGAAGATGAAACTGGGAAATAAAACACACTAAGAAAAAACACAGGTCATACCCACATGAGTTTCCAACCCTGGTCTGGGATAAAAGCTGTTATGATCTATATGAATAAAAGAGGACTCTATTTTGGGAAAGACATATGAACAATGACTATTTTTCTAAAACCAGAAAGTGGGATCACATGGTCCATCAACGGAACAGAATATCTAAAATTAGGTCTGTCTCAGAAATTCTGAAACATATGGCCACAATTATATCCCAATAAAATATCTCATTCTAAAATGCACCTAGTAATAAGTACATTATTCCAGCACAGAGCTTAATGCCCAATACTAGACTACTGCAAAGGACAAGGAGTGTTCCACATTACTTTTTATTAAATAGGAACACAGGTGATTTCCAGAGACATCTAGAAATTAACACCAGTTGTATACATCTTCCTAATACTCATAGTACCTAAAACCAAATTCTTAGCAGACAAATTGGTCCCATTTTCATTTTTAAAGCACACAGCATTTAAAGCATAAACTGCAATGATTATATTGGAGTTACCTAAAAAATATAAAAACTAATTAGAATCTGGAAGGAAAAATGGAAAGGATGAGCAAAAGAAAGAAAATGAAGTATCCAACCTCCAAAATGAATAAATAGGTCAGCCCTTTCATTTGGAGGTTAATGTTCTTCTTGACTGCTTGTTTTGGAGAAAACCAGGTGTACTGGTTCCATCATAATTCTTATTCTACATTACAAAAATCATCACATAAATTTGGCACGATTAGCAATCTACTCCGAAGCAAGCATAAATGGGACAATATATTAAAAGTGGAAACGGCCCACCTATACCACTGTTCTCTTTTGACAGAAGAGTGAGCACTTTAGTAAGCACCAAGTTCACAGGGAGAAAAGAAGATTCTGCTATGCACGTAAACCAACAGCACTGAAAAGGGTAAAGACACCTTTAATAATTTACCTTCTTTATAATGGTCCCACTCTATTATTCTGCTAATCCATTCACTGTTCTATAATTAGGTTCTTTACTGAACAGGTTGGATGCTGTATTTCAAGCGAAATTAACCTTAGTTACATCTGTAGATCCCGATCATAATTTCAAACTTCCTCATGTTTAGAGAAAACAGTAAAATATTTTGCGAGGTTACCTAACCTTCTTTCCACTCTACTTTCTCTTGTATTCTCTAGTGTTTGGGAAACTGGAAAATTTTGATTTTCCAAGAGTTAGACATATGGATTCACATCAGTTTATATAAACTTCAATTCATTTTAAATCCTAAATTATGACACAATCTCATTGCTACAAGACTTCCACTGTACCTGCTAGGCTGGCAATAGTCTTACCATTCTACTGAAATCAAGGGATAATCTAAGCTCCAGTCGTGAGCGCAAGGACACAGAGCCAGGAGCACTGCGCTGGGCGCGACGACTGCAGTGTGGTACTAAGGGACGCACTCCTAAGGTGCTGGGGAGGGCGCCCACCCAGGAAACAACAGTACCTTCAGGGACTCTGCATGCTACACATAGCTTCCTTTTTTCCCTCAGCTGCTAAAGAGATCACCTATGGACACAAGTGAAATTCAGAATTGAGAGAATGCTTTTATCAACTTGAAAAGTAAACAGCATATAAATAAATACTGGACAAGGGCAACCCTGTTGTAGATAACAGCAACTTCCAAATGAACCTTCAAAACCACAAATGGACAAAAATGCAAATTCAACAACAATGAACACACAATCCAATTTCAAAACTATATACAAACTCAAACATTTCAAATTGAAAAAGACATTAAGCAACAAAATAAGACACCCCAACACCAAAGGAAAAAAGGGAAGGTAAACGGCAACCTAGTGGCAAAAACGCCTCTGGAAAACAATGTTTCTGCTAATAATCCACAAGAGAAGGACTGTCAAGAGATCATGGTTCAGATTTTCAAATGCTTTTGGGTAAAGTGACCTGAGACTGATTCTTGAGCCTATTGTAATTCTGATTAAGAATCTGGGCATGCCCTTCAAATGACATCATGAGATGAGTGAACAGAAAATCTTGTCTCCTTCCTGCCTTTCAACACACCAACAGCAAACCGCATTCACGGAAACAGGACTCTTTCTAGTAACACTGAAGGCAAGGAACTGACTGGCATCCACAGAGGTGTGGTGCTTTTACTTCCTTTCCATCTGTTTTGGCTCAAGTCAAAAAGCCTACAATTAATGAAATAAAGGATTCCTCGTATTACATGCTGGGGGCCACATACCATGAAGAGTGAATCTACAAATAGTACCTTCAAAGCCTAGAGTTATTTGTTAGCACTGCACATTACCAAGAGGTTTTATAAAATGTTTCAAATGCCAACCATGACTTCAACATGAATGATATGCATAAGTCCATAATATTGATAAAAATCAACCAGCATGTCACTCACTTCAACTCTCATTTTAAATAGGCACTGTGAAAATGGGAATGCTGCTGTACAATAATGAGTAGTAGATAATGAAATTAGTGTTCTTTAATGAGTACCTGCTCTATATTAATTCCCTTTAGTTAAAGAAGCACATGAAATATTCAGAAAAAAATTTTATCAAGTCTATAAAAGGAGTTAGTGTTTAGAAATGAAAATGAAGCACTTGCATCTTCCTTTTTAAAAACTTCACAAAGGTGCAAACAACATAATGCTTCCCAGGCTCACATGGGCAGGTCAGTACTATTGTGTCTCGTTTTCCTAGACGTGCCATCGTCTCGAGGCAGAGCTCTCTGCAGGTTCGACATGGCGGCAGTCCTCTCGATGTCGATCACAGCGTACAGCTCTGTGCGCCTAGTAGGGGTTTGTGGAAGGGGAGTGGTAGGCGTCTTTGGAGTCTGGGGGTTGTCAGAGTCACTGCCACCTTCCAAATCAACCTGTATGTAGTTGAGCTGCCTGTGTTCTAAACTTGGGCGTCTGATATCAAAGTTAAAGACTGTGGGTGTACAGTCCCGACGCCGTGAATATTCGACCTTGTGAGCACTTGCCGGCACTGTGACATTCTCTGTATTTACATAGTTGTGCATTGGATCTAGATTACTATGGTAGCCATTTAGAGATGGGGTCTTTGGTCCTAAATTGTCGTCTTCATCCCTACTTAGCTTGCGGGCTTCCCAAACAGGAGGCAAAGATGGTAAATTTTCATAGTTTAACAATGCAGTTCTTCTCTGAGCTGAGTTGTTGATATTCTGGGTATCTGAGGTACTGGTGGATGTCAGACGACCCCTCCTGACCCCTGAGGCACTAGGGATGGATAGCCCATTTATATTTTCATACACCAGCTTACTGACTGCAGGTGCATCTCTTCGTTCATCACTGTCATAGCCAGTGTCCCAGTCTGTGCTATTTGCACCACCTCCACTGACTGGATCTCTTCCGAGTTGCTCCAGTTTCTCTTTTTCCATTAATTGCTTTTGAACAGGGGTTGGTCCTAAGACAAATTTGACTCCTTCGGGTTCAAGAAGAATCTGAGGGTCCCTGTCCTCAATATTACTTGGTTCTTCTTTTGGTGTATTGCTTTCAGCATTAGAAATCCTTGCCTCCAATGGGACATGCACACTTGTGCGGTTTTTCCGCTCTTCTTGCACACCTGTAGTGTTGACATAGGTGTGCACCTAAAACAAACCAGGAAAGTGAATCAGTAAACTTGCTTAAAAATAAAACAAAAAAGTCTGACCACATCAGTTAATTTTATTGATTAACTTTCTCTCTAAATATACTCTTACTTCAAAGCCTTTGTACCCGGTTTTTACTAATAAAAAGGTGAGGAGATGGGGAGGAATGTAAAAAGGGCTTCCTAACTTCATTAAAAAACTACTTCAAAATAACACGCAACATTGTACTTGATAGTGAAACATGAGAAGCATTCTGTAAAACTAAAATCAGGAACAAACAAGGAATACATCATTTTGATTTTGTTGTAGAAATTCTCATCAATGCATTAAAACGTAATTCAGAAATAAACAGCAAGTATTAAAAAGGAAGAGACAAATTTATCATTATTTACACATGATCTAACTATATAAAGATATAAGCCCTATTAGATTTAATAACAGTTCTGTAAAACGCATAGATATAAAATAAATATCACCCACTAAGAAATTATCACTACTTAGAAAAAGCTCAATGGTATTTTGGTGGGGATGATATAAAAATGTTTAGAAGTCTGTACATAAAATTTGAAAAGCTCAAAAATAAAATGCAAAACTGGGGGAAATGTAATTATAGCAAATAATATTAAGAATTCATTTACTATGTAAAGAATACAAAGAAACAAATTTTAAAACAGTAAAAATTTCTTAATGATAAACAACCATGAGGTTCACAAAAGATAAGTATAACTAATTAATACATAGACAATGTTCAACCAGATAATTCACTCCTCAAATGAAAAACAGAATAGTCAGGAATGTTAAATGGCTCCATAAAACACTGACAACAAAGTCTGCCTGCTGCCAGTAGTCCATCAATGATAAAACTACGACACAAAAAGCACATAACTCCAATCCAGTGGCCGTCTTATAACAGGAACCGGCCATCAGTCATGTCTGTCTTCATCTACAGACGCCCTTCTCCTGTGAACCCACAAACTACTGTCATGCTAAGCTGCCTGCAATACCTGTACTTATTTGGTCATACGTCAGCAAATACACACTATTTCCTCTGATTCTTCACTACAAAAGTCACATGCAAACAATGAAAGCTAAAACTCAAACTGACTAAAATCTGCAAGTCTCAGCACGGCACCACTTGAACGCCAACAGCCTACTACCCGCTAGACAGGGGGACACACTTACTTGTTCCTCAGCCACAAGCAAAGGGTGTGTAGACTCCTCCCCAACGGAGGGCAGGCGGGCACTTCCCACAGAGGGGTGTCTGCTGGAGGGACGGGACGAGGCGTCTCCAAAGGAGGGGTATCGGGGACACCCGTTAGGCAGGCTCTGAGCAGCAAATCCTGGAGCTGAGTTTTTGTTTGTTGGTTGGTTAAGAAGAAAAGCAGGACACAGGGGTAGGGCAGAGAGAAAAAAATGAACTGGAATGCAATCTGCACTGCGAGGATTAAGGAAAGTGTTTCTGGCAAGACACAGCAGAAGTCAGAACACAAACAGTGCCCTTCCACTTCAACTTTCCATTCACATTTTAGATAATATGGAACACTTAATGTCTGCATATTTAAATAGTAAAAATGTTTATATTCATAGCTAACAGTTTTTAAAAACTGATGATCATACTTATATTAGCCAAAGGTGATTTCCAACATGTTATAGATTAAATATCCAGAATCTGTAGTTAATAAATGTCCATTATTCAAAATACAAGCGGGAAACGGGTCCTTACTTGTAGGTGTTCGAGGTGTTCTGGGGACTTCCAATTCTGTCTGATGATTATTCCTTTCTACAACCGGCTCTTCCACCACATTTATACTATTATTTTGCATAATCTCCTGCAACATGTTAAATAACTCTTCTGCACGGGCACACTTAAAGGCAAAGATCCCTGCAGATATAAACCAGAAGGGAAAATGGTTACCCCATCCTTAAAAAAGATACAGGAGCATCTGTCAAAGAACAGAATTGGAAAGCAAGCATCTGTGCATCAATAGCAAGAAAGCCTTTTCAAATAAATGTCTGATAAATTAATGATACTCCCTGCTTCAAAACAAAAACCCAAGAGAAAGTTGAGAGAATAATTTTCATTTGTCTAAAGGAGGTGGCCCCAAATAAGGTAGACAAAAACAAGATTTGAATACTTACTCTAGTCTGCTGTTATCAACAGGGGCCAACTCATCCTCACTAACGTGGTCCCTTGCCACTGCACAGGCCCTGGCTGCAGGGTTACAGTCATTATCTGTTTAATTTGGATGATAATTCTGCAGGGGAAGGATTATCATTCTCCTCCGGTAGAGAAGACATTTGATGCTCGACAAAGGTCACGTGACTTGTGCAAGGCCATTCAAGTTGTAAGTAGCAAAAAAACCAAACTCTGTTCTGTTTGATTCCAAAGTTTACGTTCTTTCCCCAACAAGGTATAATAGTAAAGACACACAGTCAATTTACTGGGACTAATCATTTACTAAAAACCTTAAAGTTAAAATGAGTCAAAACTCCTGACATAAAGAATGTGCTTAAATGCTTGACAAATGAATACACAGTTTACTATATCCCTTTTGTTAACAATCCACTATTTGGGGGATTTTTTCTATCAGGAGAAAGGTAAAATATTAATTTAAACACTACATCTAGAATAACTGAAAGAACAGTATTTCACCGTGATACTGTTTGGAGAAAAAACAACAAAGCCTCCACCTACCTTGTCCAGTTTGACACCTTCGACCACTTTCAAATGAAAAGAGATTCGAATCATAGCCATAGCGTCGCAGGCAGAGGTAATGCCATTTCACCGAGTCACGCTTGCGAGTGTATAAAATCAGTTCTGTGTCTGTAAGTTCCATTATGCCAGAACCTAGCTCATTCCCATCATCATCCACATTAATGACCTAAAAAAGAAAGTTTAATTAGTGCGAACATAATGCTCCCGCTTGACAGTCACACACATATTTAACCAGCTTGTCAGGAAAATGCACAGCTGCTGACTGGCTCAGCTGTTCACTCCTTTGACAGTTCATTCGTCAATCAATGTGTGCAGGGTGTGGGTAATGCAGCAGCGTGATACCCACTTTGTCTCCAAGGAACCCATGTTCCCACTGGGGAGACAAGACAGGGCACCCACACCAAGGCAACACCACAGAACTGGATGTCATTAATTGACGAGAGAGTGCAGCAGAGGCTGCAAAAGGTAGGAACGGTGGCCTAGGGCTACTGGAGAAGCCTCCACACAAGAAGAGGAGGGACGTGGCTGGGCCTCAGGTAGAAGGAAAGTTAGACAGGAAAGGCAGTTCAGAGAGACAGCTGGTGGGTCAGGAGTCGTAGGGTACATCCTGAAGATACAGTGTTACAGCAGAGGCAAAGAAGGTATTTCAGAGAGACCAAGACAAGACTGGTGGAGTTCACGTAAGGGAAGGCCTTGCATTGCTGAGTTTCGGAAAATGGCTGGAGACTATGAAGACTAGATAACATGTGGGGAGGACTTGCCATTCCCCTGGGGCTGGGCAAAGCACTTTACATGCATGTTTCCCTTTTAATCCTCTTAACAATCCTAAACTGCAGGTAATACTATTTTCTCCATTGTACAAAAATGAAACAAGGACTTAGTGATAATGTAACCTGCCCAAGGTCACAAAGTTATGAAGCAGCAGGGCTGTGACTGACACCTAGGTCTTATGATCCAATGACTATTACTTATGGCAGACTGAGGCCAGACTACGAGAGACACTAAATGGCTATGGAGGAGTAAGGAGGAGAGCATCTAGTCCCCAGAGCAAATGTGAGAAGATTTGAAAAAGAGGAAGTTTTAGAATGATGAAATAGGAAGATTAACTTGACGCCAACCGCAGCTGGATCACAAAGGTGATGGGAGGTGGGCTCTATTAAGAAATGGTCCAGGCATGAAGCAGTGACAGGGAGGCGGTGATGGGACTGAAGGGCAACTACAGAACGGAGCTCTAAAAAAAGTATCACCAGAACTGTATGGTTAATTGGACACAGAGAACCAGAGGGAAAGGAAAGAGGATTCCACACCGTAAGAAAACGTGGTCGTCATTTGTTAGAACACGAAACGCAAAGTGGACCAAAAGGGCAATGAAAGGGTCTGGAGACAAAAGTGAGGTGTAAGGTATCAAGTGAAGTGGAAGGACAACAGCCAAGCAGGCAGCGAGAGAAGGACTCACACAATCTTACTGACCTTAAACTTGTTCCGATGGTTATCCGGGACAGTGTCTTTATCTGGACAGCTACAACAGCTACCCATGGCTTCTTCAGAAGACCATGTGAACACTACATGAACGATAAGGTGGAAAAAATTATTAGATGTAGGCTGCGAAAATCATAAAACAGAAAAGGACTTTAGAAGTCATGGAACACACGCCCTGCGTTACTCTGATGAGGAAAATTAAGCCTAAGAGGGAGCACAGCTGCAGCTAGATTTCACACAACTGCTTGATGGGTTTGCTCAGTGACAGTGAGAACAATATGAGGCAGACTTCACAGAAACCTCAAATTTCCAGTTTAATTTGCAAAGATTGGCCCATTTTAAAATTATCTAAAAAAAAAAAAACAATTTAAAGTCTCACATGTAACATTATTTAAATAAGTTCATTCATGGAATTAATTACGACTTATCAGGAATTTCATGTCCCTCTTTTAATAAATTTCCAGAGGGATGCTAGACTTGTGGTTTGGCAGGAATGTTGATTCTTCTTAGTCATTGCAGTATCTTTTATGTACCCCACCCGACAAGAATTCACTGGTAAATAAGACAAAAACAAATTTGGAATAGTTCATTAGAGAGAAATACAACCCAAAATTCAGCAGTAACTCACACAGAGAACACTGGCAAAACTGACAGAGCTTGTGTAGCTAACTCTCTTTCCCACAGAAGTGTAAGGTAAGAGGTTACGGTGACTTTCAGCGTTCAACCACACTCCAAATGAACAAAGGAGGAATTCAAAATGTCACTTACAAACAAGAGAAAGAATCAGAGCGAATGTGAGAAGATTTGAAAAAGAGGCAGGGAAGGAAGCACAGGAAGTTACTAAACATTAAAAACATAAACGTGATCCGAACTTGCTTAAAATTCTTCAGTGGTTCTTCATGACCTTCAGGAAAAAATTCAAAGCTCGTCACTATGACATGAGGCCCTTTAAAATCTGGCCCTTGTGTACAGATGAAGTCTAGACTCCCTTCCTTCTGCTCAAGCCCTACCCAGTCATACCAAACAGCTTCCCAGAGCATCTGGTCCCTCACATCCTTCCATGCTGCTCCCCTCCTGCTTCTTTCCTTTCTCAAGATTCAACGCAGAGAGCAATGCCTTTAGCAAGCCTTCTCTGGCTCCAAGCACCTGGGTGCATTATACTCCTTATGCATCCCCCAGAGCACCCCAGCCTTCCCAGGGTCACAGCGCCTTTCACACTGTCTACTGAGCAGAAACTGTGACAGGCTGTCTGTCCACTTCTGTCTTCTTCCCTCCACAGCGAGCTCCTCCCTGCAGGGATGGCCCTTATTCATGTTTGCATCCCCAGTTCCTAACACAAACCTAGCACACAGTAGGTGCTCTAAGTCCCCTGTGAGCTGAATGAACTGTACTAAACAAAGGTAAAGAATGCCTGGCAGGTATAAGTATTAAGAAGACTAAAAAGTATACTAGTGTTTAAGCCAAAAGAAGTGATAAACAAAACAGTAAAGTTAAGTAAGACTCCTATTTGGTATTTTGCTCTAACGAATATGCCAGCTAAGCATCATGGTGTAAAGATGACTAAGCACAGCATGTGCCTCTGAAAAGCCATGAGTCTAACAGGAGAGAGAGATACAAACGGATAACGCACTAAGCTAACCCTTCTATCGGAACAGGAGGAGAGTTCTGTGGGCAAGAGAGGCAAGCAACAAACATTCTGGGTTACGCAGGGCAGGGTGCAGCACCTGAGCTGGTACTTGAAAAGGTGAGCAGAAACCAGAAACAGGTCCTGAGACGGATCAAAGGGCAGGCAGGAGGCAAGGGCCGGAGGGCGGCGCCTTCAGGGACAGGGGGTGTCCCTGCGACTAGAGCACGGGGCGCCGCCACACACACAGGGGCCAAACCGTGACGCATCGAGGGAGGATCTGGGCTCCGGTCAACCCAGGCGGGCTGCCTCGACGGTCCCCGCAGGCCAGTGGACAAGACTGTCGTGGTGCTGATCCCTCTCCATGGCAATGCTTCTGTCTCCCCACCTGCTTCACTGTGATCTCCCTGAAGACGGGAGCCCATCTCCTTAATTTTCCAGGGCACTACGCACACTGCTTGACACAGCCCACGCTCCATAAACGTTCAATAAATTACAGGATGAGAAGGAGGCAAAGGAACATTTAAAAATTTTTTCTAAAGCAAAGGGATAATTGATAGAAACATTAAAAAAAAACCTTCTTGAAAGTAAATATCCACCCTCACTGCTGACCTCCTCACAAATATACAGAGCTAAAAGATTCCTACAGTGTAGCTTTTGCTTTAAAAGATGGTGCCTCGAGAATCTGAATAGGCCAATCACAAGTAAGGAAATAGAAACAGTAATCAAAAACCTCCCCAAAAATAAGAGTCCAGGACCAGATGGCTTCTCTGGAGAATTCTACCAAACATTCAAAGATTTAATACCTATCCTTCTCAAACTATTCCAGAAAATTGAGGAAGATGGAGTACTCCCTAACACATTCTATGAAGCCAACATCTCTCTGATCCCCAAATCTGACAAGGACAACACAAAGAAGGAGAACTACAGGCCGATATCACTGATGAACATAGATGCAAAAATCCTCAACCAAATTTTGGCAAACCGAATGCAGCAATACATCAAAAAGATTATACACCATGATCAAGTGGGATTTATACCAGGGACACAGGGATGGTTCAACATCCGCAAGTCAATCAACGTGATACACTACATTAACAAAATGAGAAAGAAAAACCACATGATCATCTCAATAGATGCAGAGAAAGCATTCAACAAGATCCAACATCCATTTATGATAAAAACCCTCAATAAAATGGGTATAGAAGGAAAGTACCTCAACATAATAAAGGCCATATATGACAAACCCACAGCCAACATCATACTCAATGGACAAAAACTGAAAGCCATCCCTCTGAGGACAGGAACAAGACAAGGGTGCCCACTTTCACCACTCCTATTCAACATAGTACTGGAGGTGTTCGCCAGAGCAATTCGGCAGGAAAAAGAAATAAAAGGAATCCAAATAGGTAATGAAGAAGTAAAACTCTCGCTGTTTGCAGACGACATGATCTTATATATAGAAAACCCCAAAGAATCCATAGAAAAACTATTAGAAACAATCAACAACTACAGCAAAGTAGCAGGGTATAAAATCAACATACATAAATCAGTAGCATTTCTATACACTAACAATGAACTAACAGAAAAAGAACTCAATCCCATTCACAATCACAACAAAAAGAATAAAATACCTTGGGATAAATTTAACCAAGGAAGTGAAGGATCTATACAATGAAAACTACAAGACTTTCTTGAAAGAAATTGACAACGACATAAAGAGATGGAGAGACATTCCATGCACATGGATTGGAAGAATAAACATAGTTAAAATGTCCATACTACCTAAAGCAATCTACAGATTCAATGCTATCCCAATCAGAATCCCAAGGACATTCTTTACAGAAATTGAACAAAGAATCCTAAAAGATGGTGCCTCAAAGGAATATTTTTAATCTGTTTCTCAAAAGGGGCAGAAAAATGATTCCTCCACTTGCCTCCCTCACAGGCAACTTCCCCTGCTGGCAGGGACACAGGAGTGGTGGCGCCACCTACTTGGGGATTCTGACCTCACTGAGTACTTCAGTTCAGTCCAATAATAATTAACGAAAAGCCTAGTACATGACACAAAAGCCTTGTATGCCACACCAAGGAGAATGAATTTTATCCTACGCATGATGGAAAGGCACCGAAGAATTCTAAGCAGGAAAGTGAGGTGGCGAGGACTTCACTCTAAATTCCTCCATGTGCAGGATCAATTTAAGTGGGGTTTTGGCTCAGAGGAAGGGAAATCAGTGAGAGACTACTGAAAAATGAAATATGCTAAAGACCTAAAACCCGAGAAGAAATAGTAGGAATAAAGAAGAAAAAGACGAATTTGAGAAAGATTGAGGAGAGGAAGTCAGCAGCACTGAGTGGCTGGCTAGGCCTCCAGGAAGGAAGAGGCAGGTTCCAGTGTGGCCAACGAAGGGTGCTGGCTCCATTACCCGAGAGAGAAAAACTGGTAGTCTTCAAGTGGAAGAGATGGCTATTAGTTCAGTCTTAGACATGTCACATTGAGATTCCAGAGAAAACCAAACGGAGACATGCAATCGAGTTAGTATATGAGTGTGGGTGTGAGGGAGGAGGTAAATATTCACACACACAGAATTTGAAGCTATGAAACAGAAGACACTGCTCTAGAACGGTATGGAGAGTGGTCTGCAACTGAAATTCTGGGGAATACAAATGTGTAGGTACTGGAGGAGAGAGAAGTCAGTGAAGGAGGAAAAAGAGGTCAAAGTAGCACAAACTAAGACAAGAAAGCGTCAAGAAGGAGGGTTCCACCCACAGTGGAGGGGCAGAGGCAGAAGCCCAACTGCAGAGAGCACAGGAAACAAGGAAGCAGCCCCCCAGAGACTGAACTGCTCTTTCAAGAACAAGCTGAGAAAGAAGGAGTAGAGCAGGACGGGGGGACAAACATGATGTCACAAGAAAATACGTTGCTTATTTACTGTGTTAGGATGACATCACTTTACGCAGGTTTGTAATCAGTAGGTCAGGAAAGGTTAAAAAAAAATATATAAAACAACAAAGGAAAGAGAAGGGCTACATGATGGATCAAGACAGAGGGGGAGCGAGAGAAGACGAGCTCCAGGGCCAGGTTCAGAATCAGTGCAGATGACGAGGAAGGCCCCATCTGCTGAGGAGAGAAGGAAGAAAGGAAGAGTGGGTGGAGCACAGAAGAGAAGCTGAAGCAGGTAACCTGGTCCATCCCACATTTCCTTTGTAACACACAAGGCAAGTCTGCAGAACGAGGGACGTGGAGAGAATGGTGGGATGGTTCACGGAGGAGCCACCCAAGGAAGGTACTGGGATTACTGAGGGTTCCGCGCCGAGAGCTCCGCAGAGGCTGGAGAGCCAGGCTACACTGTCTGTAGCTGTGCTCAGCAGTCCGGGGCGGGACACAGTTCAACTGACCCAGGGTCAGAGGGTAAGAGGACAAGGAAACTAAAGGGTGTTGACAACACAGGGGTCTGAAGTGATGGATCATCAGGGCTGGTGAGGAAGAAGCACAGAAAGAAGAGGGTGGATGAAACGGGTGAAGTTTCCATCCACATCTCTGACTCGTCCTCTTGAGCCACAAACTCCTAGACAAGGGGAAAGGCAGATGCTAGATATTCTGCATTTATGCCCACGTTAATATTTGGAGAACACATCTGGGTTATGTAAATGTGAATAACATGTACTAATACTGTAAACACTTGATGAGACCATGTGATCTCATCATCTTACTCTGGCAAGTTCATTACTCAGTGAAAACACACACTTACTGTGCTCCCTCAAGAAAGGAACAAGAACAAAAGGCAGCTACTGTTTGGGAAGATCAACATTGCAACACGTTTGCTGAATACAGTCATGCACAGCATAACAATATTTGGGTCAACAATGGACTGCACATATGACAGCGGTCCCATGAGATCAGTACCATCCAGCCTCGGTGTGTAGGAGGCTGTACCGTCTAGGTCTGCGTAAGTACTGCAGGGGAGGAAGAAATTTTCCTCCACCCTTCTAGGTTCTTCTGTCTGGTCTAAGAATTGAACTGACATGAACAGAGTAACAACTGAAAGACAAAAAAAAGTTTAATAACATGTACACATGAGAGAAACCCAAGAAAACTGCAGAACTCGCCAAAACGGCTGAAGCCCTCACCTTAAACACCATCCTCTGCTAAAGACAAAGAAGCTGTTGGGGGTGGGGGAGTCGGGGACTTCAAAGGGAAGGAAGACAATTCACAGGTAGGAGAAAAGCAGCAAACTTTTGGAAAACAAGGGCTTGTTTGGCCACACAGAAACAGAAGACACAGAGGGGAGCCCAGCAGACAGACTTTTCTAGGTTCCTCCCTGTCCACCACCCAGTTCATGTCATGCTCAGGTGATAGCTTGCTTCCTGAGACACGTTTTTTTATCTGAATTCTTTTAGGCAATTAAGGGGAAGGTAACAAGAAAAACTTGCTGAGTCTTTTGTTTCTTAGAAATAATCAGCCTAAAATAATCATGTTAAAGAGACACACTTTGGGGTGGCAAATGTTTTTCCCTTCAGTGCAGTCTATGACGTTCACAAGACAAAATCGCCTGATGATACATTTCTCAGAAGCATCGCTGTCGTTAAGTGACACATGGTATCTTTTTTTTTGTTGCTGGGAATGAATCGCCCAGAGCTAACATCTGTTGCCAGTCTTCTCTTTTTCTTCTTCCTCCCCAAAGCCCAAGTACATAGTTGTATATAGTTAAGTCCTTTGAGCTCTTCTACGTGAGCCACTGCCACAGCATGGCTACTGACAGACGAGTGATGTGGTTCCACACCCAGGAATTGAACCCAGGCCGATAAAGTGGAGTGAGGCAGATTTTAACCACTAGGCCATCAGGGCTGGCCCGCATGACTGCATTTTAAATTAGCAAACACTGTCTTTGTTTAATTAAAGCCATTTGTCCTTATTCTTATTCTTTGACAGCAAATCAGGAGGCAAAATGACTGCATTCAAGAAAACATTATTAAAATCTCTCATTTAAAAAATACAATTTGTGGACTTAATGATTTTTAAGTAAACTCTGACTTACCTAGATCTGGCCATTAATACTCCTAGCCTCTGCTGCAGCATCAGGAGTTCAATCATACTTCAAAACACCATGTTGTCTTTGTTTGCTGGCCTAACCTGGAAACAGTAGGAAAAAGTTGAGAATTTCTTATTTCTTTTAAAATAATAATTTTCCTTATGAGAATTCTGGCAGCACTGTTAGTTCAGTTAACCTACTTAAGCAAACTCAAAAGTCTAAAAATTTGATTTAAAATTATTTAATATACAAGATCTACTCTTAAAGTTAATAGGATATGTACATGTTATGAATAACGGCCTTTTCAAAAGAAAAAGTAGAAACACAAAAGTCTAACGCTTTATGATGTTTGGATAGCAGGGTCTTCAGGAAGTCATTGATTCTGGCGTCTCCACCATAGCTCTGACACTGGACAACTCACTGCTCTATACTTATCTCCTGAGACATAAATGAGAGGTTAGACTAAAAACACTCCTTTTCCAGCTCTCAAACCCCATTTTAGCCAGTTGCAGGCTAATTCTCCATCTCCATCTGCTTTTCTAAAATCTCACCATCACTGCCCACAAAGAGCGGACTCTCTTTAGAATTTACCCTCTGGATCTTCCTATTCCACAAGATCCCCTAGAACTGACTCCAAGGAGTCAGTCATCAGAAAACAGTAAAAATAGCATGCCACAGACACACGAGAATGAGACAAATTATGGTAATTACTTACAAGGTAGAGTTTCAAAAGATTTCAATATACTTTCAGAAATTTTCAGGTCAACTTACTCACTTTTTACAGCACAGAAAAAAATCAAGCTCACTCAAACATGGGCAGTAACATTTACTGAATAGCTACACCACATTAGGCATTATGTAAGGGGTTTTGCAAATAGTCTCACTTTAACCTACATATTAACTAGAGTTAACAAAGATGATTCATATCCAAAATGAACATTTCCAAAACCATAAACCCAATTACAATCAAAATTTTCAATTATGGACTTCAAACCTATACATAAAATCAGCAGTTCAGCCAGGTGTTTGCTTGTGCGCCTCGCAACCTGTTGCCACAGCCACGTCAGGCTGGGCAGCAACCCAGCACCTCTTCCTTAGCATGTTCTTCTTTTCTCCAGAAGCTTAACACACACCACACTTTGTCTCTGGCTAGTAAAACTGCCCAGCTAATTCGACCACCCACCATTCCTCTAATATGAATACATATTCTGTCTGTCCATCTCTCTCTTCTATGAGATGTTAGCCAACTTTAATTCAGGAACATCTCTCTTCCTCTTTGCTCATTCCACTTAAAAGCATCCTACAACCCCATCCTGAAATGAGTTTAATCGCAGTAAATACGATGAAGAGAAGTGAGCGTCGGCTATCTATGACCAGTTATCAAGGAAAAGTTCTAAGTTCTAAAATAAAGTCAAACATGTTAAAGAATCAGTGGACCAATCTATAAAGCTCTTAATATATTAAAAAGCCTCCATTAGAATCTCTGAAACTTTTTATTCTGTTACACGTTGGTACCTTTTTTCTTTTTCCATTTTCCTTTATTGTAGTAAAACATAAAATTTACCACCTAACTCATTTTTAGTGTACAGTTTAGCAACGTTAAATACATTCAATACTGTTGCGCAACGAATCTCCAGAACTACTTCATCTTGCAAAATCGAAATTCTATACCTATTAAACAACTCATTTCTGCTCCCCTTAAGTCCTGGCAAGCCCTGTTCTACTTTCTGTTGTTGTAAGTTTGACTTTTCTAGATACCAATTTTTGTAGGTAAGGGTCTAAGTTCACATGGGTGAAATCATACAGTACTTATCTTTTTGTGCCTGGCTTATTTCACTTAGCATAATGTCCTCAAAGTTCATCCATGTTGTAACATGTGTCAGAATCTCTTTCCTTTTTAAGGCTGAATAATATTACGTTATACATATACACCAAATTTTGCTTATCCATTCATCTGTTGATGAACATTTATCTACCTTTTGGCTCTTGTGAATAATGCTGCTATAAACATGGATGCACAAATATATCTTTGAGACCCTGCTTTCGATTCTTTTGGATAAAGACTCAGAAGTGGTATTGCTGGATCATATGGTAATTCTATTGTTAATTTTTTGAGGAACCACCATCGTGTTTTCCATAGCAGCTGCACCATTTACGTTCCTACCAGCAACGGACAAGGGTTCCAATTTCCCCACATCCTCATCAACACTCGTTTTCTGCTTCTTTGGTATTGCCCATCCTGACAGGTGTGAGGTGGTATCTCGTTGTTGTTTGGACTTGGATTCCCTAATGACTAGTGATGTTGAGCATATTCTCATGTGCTAATGGCCATTCATCTATCTTCTTAGGAGAAACATCTATTCAAGTCCTTTGCCCATTTTTTGAATCAGGTTGTTTGTTCTTATGTTGCTGAGTTTTAGAAGTTCTCTCTATATTCTGGATATTAATCCATTACCAAAGATATGATCTGTAAATATTTTCTCTTAGTCTGTGGGTTGCCTTTTTCACACTGTTCATAGTCTTTTGATGAATGAAATTTTTTATTTTTCATAAAGCCCAATTTGTCTATTTATGCTTTTGTTGCCTGTGCTTTTGATGTCATAGCCAAGAAAGCACTGCCAAATCCAATGTCATGAAGGCTTTGTTCTATTTTTCGTCTAAGAATTTTACTGTTTTACACTGTATATTTAGGTTTTTGATCCATTGTGAGTTAACTTTTGTTATGATGTTAGGTAAGGGTCCAAGTTCATTTTTTTGCAGGCGGATATCCAGTTTTCCCAGCACCATTTGTTGGAAAGACTGTCCTTTTCCCATTGAATAGTCTTGGCACCCTTGTCAAAACTTATTTGACCACATATGTGCGGGTTTATTTCTGGGCTCTCTATTCTATCCATTGGTCTCTAGGTCTGTCTGTATGCCAGGACCACACTCTTTCGATAACTGGTTTGTAGTAAGTTTTGGTATCAGGAAGTATGAGTCCTCCAGCTTTGCTCTTCCTTTTCAAGATTGTTTTGGCTATTCAGGATTCCTGGAGAGTCCATATGAATTTTAGGATGGGTTTTCTACTTTTGAAAAAAATCACTGGGATTTTGACTGGGATTGCATTCTATCTGTAGATCTCTTTGGATAGCACTAAAATTTTAACAATATTATGTCTTCTAATCCATGATCTTTAAAGCATGAGTCTTTCGTATTGAGTATTATATTCACTGTGGGTTTTTCATATATGGTTTTTATTATATTGATGTAGTTTTGTTCTAGTCCTAGTTTTTTGAGTGTTTTTTATGATGAAAATGTGTTGAATTTTGCCAAATGCTTTTTCTGCATCAATTAAGATGACAGAGTAGTTTTTTCCTTCATTTGTTAATGTGGTGTATTATATTGATCAATGTTAATATGGTGTACCATCCTTGCATGCCAAGAACAAATCCCACTTTGTCGTGGTATAAAATCCTTTTAATATGTAGCTGAATTGGTTTGCTGGTATTTTGTTGAGGATTTTTGAATCAATGTTCATATGGGAAAATGGTCTGTAGTTTTCTTTTCTTGTAGCGTCTCTGTCTGGCTTTGGCATCAGGGTAATGCTGACCTCACAGAATGAATTAGGAAGTGTTCCTTCTTCAGTTTTTTGGAAAAGTTTGAGAAGGACTGATATTAGTTCTTCTTTAAACATTTGGTAGAATTTACCAGTGAAGCCATTGGGTCCAGGGCTTTTCTTTATCGGGAGATTTTTTTATTAGTGATTCGGTCTCCTTACTAGTTATGGTCTATTTAGATTTTCTATTTCTTTGTGATTTAGTCTTGGTAGGTTTTGCGTTTCTAGGAATTTGTCCATTTCATCTAGGTTATCCAATTTGTTGGTGTACAATTTTTCACAGTACTCTCTTTTTAGTTCGGTAGAATCAGTAGTGATGTCCTAACTTTCACTTTTGATTTTAGTAATTTGAGTCTTCCCTTTTTTTTTCCTTAGTCCATCTAGTTAAACATGTGTCAACGTTGTTGATCTTTTTGAACAATCAACTTTTGGTTTCATTATTTTCTCTTGTTTTCCTATTCTCTACTTATCTCTGCTCTAAACTTCTGCTAGCTTTGGTTTTAGTTTCTTCTTCTTTTTCCAGTTCCTTAAGTTATAAAGTTAGGTTGTTGATTTGAGATCTCTCTTGTTTTTTAATGTAAGCATTTATAGCTATAAAATTCCCCCTTAGCACTTCTTTCTCTGTTTCCCATAAATTGCAACGTGCTGTGTTTTCATTTTAATTTATCTCTACGTATTACCTAATTTCTCTCATGATTTCTTCTTTGATCCACTGGTTGTTTAAAAGTGTGTTGTTTAATTTCCACAATTTTGTGAATTTTCTAGTTTTTTATGTTGTTCATTTCTAACTTCATGCCCTTCTTTCTGGAGAAGATATTTTGCATGATATCTATCTTTTAAACCTGTTGACACTTAATTTGTGGCTAACATATAGCTATCCTGGAAAATGTCCCATGTGCACTTGAGAAAAATGCTTATGCTATTATTGTTAGGTAAAGTGTTCTGTATATGTCTGTTAGATCTAGTTGGTCTACTTAAGTGTTCTATTTCCTCACTTACCTTCTGTCCGGTTGTTCCAGCCATTATTGTGAACAGGGTTTCAACGCTCTGGATATTACTGTAGACTATTTCTCCCTTCAATTCTGTTGGGTTTTGCTTTGTATATTTTGATAGTCCACCCTCAGGTACATAAATGTCTAATTGCTACATCTTCTTGCTCTACTGAACATTTTATTAATATGTAATGTTGTTCTTTGTTTCTTGTAACCTTTTTTAATTTGAAGTCTATTTTGTGTGATATTATTATAGCCATCCCTGTCCTCTTTTGGCTATTATTTGCATGGAATATCTATTTCCATCTTTTGACTTTGAATTTATTTGTATCTTTGGATCTCAAGTGAATCTCTCGTAGACACCATATAGTTGGATCACATGTTTTTACTCATTCTGCCAAACTCTGTCTTTTGATTGGCGAGTTTAACCTATTTACATTGAAAGTAATTACTAATAAGGAAGGACTCACTTCTGTCACTGTGCTAGTTGTTTTCTATATGCCTCAAGTTTTTTGTCCCTCATTTCTTGCATTACTGTCTTCTTTTTCGCTTAGTTGATTTTTCTGTAGTGAAATGTTTAAATTCCTTTCTCGTTTCCTTTTGTGTATATTCTATGGCTATTTTCTTTGTGGTGACCATGGGGATGACATTTAACACCCTAAAGTAATAAGACTCTGATTTGAATTTATACCAGCTTAACTACAATAACATACAAAAACTCTGTTCCTTTACAGCTCCATCCCCACCCCTTTCAGTTACTAATGTCACAAAATTACAGATCTATACACTGTATACCCAAAAACATAGACTAATAATTCTTTTAAATGCATTAGTCTCCTAAATTATATAGAAAACAAAAGAGTTACAAACCAAAGTTAGGATAATATTAGCTTTTAGACTAATAATAATTTTTTTCCTTTAAACGTATTAGTCTCTTGAATCACACAGAAAACAGAAAGCGCAGTTACAAATCTTTGCTACAACAGTACTAGCTTTTACAGTGCCCCTTGTATTTACCTTTATTGAGATCTCTACTTCTCCATCCGGCTTCAAGATACTGTCTGGCATCCTTTCCTTCACCCTGCAGGACTCCCTTCAGCTCTTCCTGCAGGGCAGGTCTAGTGGTCAGGAACTCTCTCAGCTTTTGCTTATCTGGAAATGTCGTAATTTCTCCCTCACTTTTGAATACAGAATTCTTGGTTGACAGTTGTTTTCCTTTAGCACTCTGAATATATCAGCCCATTGCCATCTGGCCTCCAAAGTTTCTGATGAGCAATTTGCTGATAATCTTATCGAGGATGCTTCCTATGTGATTGACTGCTTCTCTCTTGCTGCTTTCAAGATTCCTCATCTTTGGCTTTTGGAACTTTGATTATAATGTGTCTTGGTGGTATCTCTGAGTTAATCTTACTTGGAGAGCGATGAGTTCCTTGGGTGTTTATATTCATGTCTTTCATCACATTTGGACAGTCTTCAGTCATTATTTCTTCAAATGTCTCTCTTTTTTCTAGGACTCTCACAATATGTACGTTGGTCCACTTGATGGTGTCCCATCGGTCTCTTAGGCTCTGTTCACTTTTCTTCAATCACATTTCTTTCTGTTCCTCAGACTTGGTAATTTCCACTGTCCTATCTGCAAGTTTGCTGATTCTGTATTCTGCCTGTTCACATCTGCCTCCGAATCCTTCTACTGAATTTTTCATTTTAGTTGTTTTACTATTCAGCTCCAGAATTTCTGTTTGGTTTCTTCTTCGGTTTTCTCTCTTCATCAATATTCTTTTCTTCATACATTGTCTTCCTGACTTTTCCCCACCTTCTTTTAGGTCTGTAAGCATACTTAAAACAGTTGTTTTAAAGTCTTTGCCTAATACATCTGCCTTAAGGTCTTTTTCAGGGGCAGTTTCTGTTGATTAATTTTTTTCCTTCAAATGGTCCATACTTTCCTCCTGTTTCTTGGCCTTGTGATTTTTTGTTGCACACTGGACATTTGAATCTAATAATGTGGTAAGTCTGGAAATCAGACTCTCCCCGTCCCCAGGGCTTGCCATTTTTGCTATTGGTTTTATTTTTTTGACTGTTGTAGGATGTCTCTGTGCCAATGGCCAGCCTCTGGTGTCTTCTCAGGTCTTTTCTGAGCCTTTCCTGGACATGCATGGTCACTTTCTAACTTTCCCTGTACATGCGACTGTTTTTTCAATGTCCTAGTCTTTAACGTCCGGCTCCCAAAAGGGGAAAAAGAGGAAAATGAACAGAGCAGAAAAGGGTGTTAGCCCTTTAAATCCCCTGGAAGTCACTTCGGCAGGAAGGAGAGAAGCCGACGACGATGGGAGAGGTGCAACAACGTCTGACCTCCGCGATGAGGAGCAGCAGCCTCCAAGCACAGATTCCTAAAATTCAGAGGAGAGGGCCCTTCTTGCCCACCCTGGCTCTCAAGCTGGGTGTAAGCTGCACCGGCCTGGGAGCCGGGGATGGGGAGCTACCTGAGGGTGGGGGTGGGTAGCTGCTACTGTGCTAAGAGCTGAAACCGACCAAAATTGACTTCAATTTACATCCGAGCCTTCTCTTGGCAGTTGCAATTCTTCAATAACTCCAGAGTTCCAAAACAGTTAGATCAGATTCTGCCAGTACAACTGTCGCCTAGGTGTGGAGACAGATTCCTGACACCTCCTGCTCTGCCATCTTCCCAGAATCCTCTCCAGACCTCTTTTTGAGGATTCAATATATATTCAGGTTTATTGTTTTAATTACTTTGATTATTAGTACTGCCAAGGACTGTGAAGTTTTTGCTTGCTTTTACTGTTTTTCAGTGCAAACATCCAGCATGCCAGTTGTATCAGGGGTTAAACAACGTTATGTGCCTCATTTAAAAGGATACTTTCTACAAGAAAACACATTCTGAGTTCCACCTAACTGATAGGCCACAGCACTCCTGGAGTGAGCATAACCCATGGATGGTGGCATCTTGCCTTTGACTTTGGGACACGATGCCTCAGATACTCTCCACGACTTCTGAGCTCTCTTCTGTTTCTTCCCACTAGTGAAAGGCTCAGAAGCGAAAGGAGACTGGGAAGTAGTAAGAGAGAAGAGGTAGTTACAGCCACTACATGAAGCTATAATCTTGTAACATGGATTTTTTTTTTATAAAATAGGTATATATATTAGCATCAACTATGATTCTATATTCAAGAGGACTAGAATGATTTTACCAGGAAAATTATCAAGAAGCTAAAAATACACTAAATACTGTTTACTAACACCCTATTTTTCTATAGAAAATTGATTTTACAGCCCTTACTGTATGCTAAAGATAGATTCATCTGGATTATCTTGATCCATACAACCACCCTATGAGCTGAGTACTATCATTATTTCCGCCTTCCAAATGAGAACACCCAGGCTTGCAGATGTTAGTAACTTTCTCAACAGCTGATAAGAGGAAGAGCCAGAATTAAATCTAGATCTGACTGCAAAGTCCAAGTTCTTAGTAATTAATACATGTAGAAAGCTTAAAACAGCGCCTTGGCCTAGCATACAGTAAGCACTTAGTAAATGTTAGCTACTGAAATAAAAACAAAAATTTATTTTAAAACCATGTTGTAGGCCTTTGGCAGCTGGTCAATCTTTCTGTGCCTAAATTTCCTCATTTATAAGGTCAAGACACCTATTTCACAGAGTTATTGTGAAAACCAAATAAATTCTGGCTATAAAGACATATAGAAAACACACAGTGTTTAAGCAGACAAGGCATTATTATGTCACCTCTACAGGTAAAATCCTGTCTCCTCTATCACAAAGGAGCCTTCTGCACTGTAAGCACAGAAGCCGGGAACTTAAGCACCATCCTCATACAGAGTTACATTAATAAATTTAGTAAAGCTGTCCTAAATTATTCCAATATGATTCTCGCAGAACGACAAGCAAAGAGAACACTGACCTCTATTCATGAGTGTGATTATAAATTTGGTGCTTAGGAAAGTATATTTGCCCTTTCAGTTCACTAGCACTGAGAATTTGGCTTATACTACACTAGTTCTGTTCAAATACAGCCAGGACAGAGTAACTATAGTTAGAAGCACACAATATTACTCTCTATTTTGGGCACAGCTAACTGCCATATTTAATTACATTAAAACAATCAAGAGAGTGGCATTCAAAAATCCTTTGTTCTCTGTGTCAATGGTCTGGCTGCTTGTTTTTACACTATTGGGTAGGTCTTTTTTATTGATATACATTAGTTTTCTGTTTATTCTTAATATTGCTAAGAATTTTTTATTACTTATATCATTCTCAGGAAGAGGAGTTGGGAAAATAAAACCTCAGGAGGGAGACTTCTCAGGACATTCTGCTAAGCACTGAACCAAAGCCACTCTGCGAACAGTGAGGACATCTGCAACAGTTTCCTCCTTAGCTGGAAACTCAGAGTACACAGTGCACACAAACCACAAGTACCCAAGTATTTCCAAACATCCACCCATGAATATAGTTGTGTCTGCATATTCCTAAACAGATTTTTCTTCCTTTAGGATTTTTATTCTACTAAGGGCAGTGTAAGTGAACCACTTTGTAATTCATAACCCTCCATTCACCGCCCCCCCTTTAACGCTCCAAAAAATCAATTACATTACTTACAAATCACTTCAATATCTGGTACTTTATTTTCTGGAAACTCTTTATGTCTAATCTAAATTCCTTGTACTGCAATTTAAACCAGATTCCTCTCATTTCTGTTTTCTCTGTAAGAGACAAGTAAAACCGGGACGATCAAGAAAGATTAAGCACATGCTCATGTATACTTCAACTACCATCAATTCATTTTCCTATGGATAAATATAAATATTAATAAAGTAACATTTCTTTATTTCAGACACAGTTGTTTGAATTAAGCTAACAAAATGTTACTTCGTAGATAAAAATGATTTGTAAACAGTTATCAATATTAAGAAGAGAATAAAAATTGAGTTCGTTTATTTCTCCATCTACACATTGAAGGATTCACAAAGTATTTTCTGAGCACTAACTCTCTTTGCCAGGCACTGAGTTAAGTGCTAGAAATAAAGATAACAGACACATTCTCTGATTCCAAGGAGCTTAACGTTTAGTGACCGAGACACAAGAAAATGAAGACAAGGCAGAGTTGCAGACCTATGCGCCAGCACCATCAGAGCATTTAACTGAGAGCAGAAGGAGAGACGGAGAGACAAGAGAGGCTTCCTGGGAAAGATGACTACCCAGCCCTGAGAGACGGGGGGGCGTGTGCTACGGCCAAGGGCAATCCAGACCAAGAGAGTGCAGGCAAAAGCAGAGCCGAGGAACACGGCCTGCTCCTGAAGCAGCAGGTCGTTGCTTATAGTTGGATAGTAGGATGTGCATGAAAAAATATTAGGAGATAGGAGGGAAGGCGGCTTGCACCATTTCATGAAGGTCAATTTGCACTACTGAGGGTAGTTCCCATTTTCCGTTACAGTCTTAAAGACACTACTAATGCCCTAGCTAAATACTTTCCTATACAGGCAGAAAATCTAGAGTACATACCAGGAGAACTTCTATTTCCTAAGAACAAAATTAATGATATTTTAGTGTCTATAATGCCCAAAGTCTAACCCATAAATCACAGCATCCATGTATAAGCGTAAATATTCTCCCAATAGCATCTGGACCTGCAGTGACTGTCATTGCAGGATGGTGACCTGAACCTCCAATATTCCTTCCAGATCTAGAAAAAGTCACCCACTTTAACCCATTTCACACTGAATTTGACAAAGTCACTTTCAATCATGTATTTCGGCTTTTAGGAATAGAAATACAAGAATCTATATCTATATCTTTATCTACCATATATCAATCAATCAAGACGTCTGTGTGCGTACTTAGCAAATACTAAAATGGCTTGCTAAAAGTAAAACAAGAGAAAGCTAAGTGGAAGATGATTCCATTCCAAAACACAACTCTCCCTTTAGTAATACTGTTCATGATTCAATCCTGGAATCGTCTATAACCTTGGAGCATACTTATACCCAGAAACATCGGTGATGAAATTTACACAATAATTAAGTCTGAGTGGCCACAATCTCTGCCCTGAGACATATAAGCACACCTACAGATGTGCAGACCCAGCAGATGAGTCACTGCCTTAGCTAACTCGACAATGTCCTCAGCACCAAAGGCAACAATCCCAGCACCTTCCATCAGGACAAAGTACCACTGGCCTCAGGAACTCAAAGAAATTCTTAGTGGAGTGCTTTACGTGGCAATATAAAAATATGTACAAGGAAAGCAGATCCCGGCCTCCAGCAACACTGACGTGATGAACATTCTGTATGGAGACCACACAGCCCTCTGCACTAAAAACTCAGACTGCACCACAGAAAGACGACATGTGCCTGTAAAATAGTAAGAAACTGTAGGCATTCTCCAGAAAGCATTTATCATTAACTCTGAAAACTGGAATGAATATATTTGATCTTACAGAAACAGTGCATTCAATTTTCTCTAAGTATTGTACATCAGAGTTCTATGTTTGTATCCTTCAACTAGTTATCGTTTCTGTATACTAATTCTTATAACAGTCAAGTTAACAAATGATTGCTTATCCCTCATAATAAATCTCTAGTTTACAAATTTACTAATAGAGAGTAGTCTGCTGACCGAACTCTAGCACAATAAATATTTAACTTACAAGGTTTTACTGAACTGAGCAACAGTAAGAGAGAAAAGCCAAGTGTGAATTTTACAACATCTTCCTTAGTGTGGTACACCTAGTAGTTCTCAAACAGCATCTGACTTTATGCCTTTACTCTTTAAAACAACAAAACACTAAACATAAGTCACTCAAACGTCACACTTCAGGTTAAATACATACATAACTTATTCAATGTCAATCAAGCTATAAACATCGACAAAACAATGCAAGACAGGCAAGAAAATCTCCAGGCATCCCCATTTTCATATAATATGCTTACCCTAGAACTAAATAAACATTAATGAAGGATAACAGAAAAGTAAATGAAAGGGTCATTTTCAAAACTGCATATAAAGTATACAAGTAGAATATACCGTATGTAAATCTGTATTTCCAAACTAAGGGGATTATCATACTAGTCACTAGACTCATATTAAAAGCCTAAATATTGACTGTATGTATATAAAATGTACACACACACACACAATCTGCTCAAAATAGTTAAGCCAAGTGCTAAGCAACTCTAAATAACCCTCAAAACACATTGCTTCATGAATTGCTGCATTTAACTCAATCTAAAATGCTCTTAAACATATTCTCAAAGGAAAGTAAATGTGATTACTTATTTTCTGCTTTTACAGGAATGCATTCAAAATTACTGTTACAATCTAGCACTAAATTCACCTGACTCAAATAAACCACTAATGAAAATGTTTGATGTGTGCATTTTCTAACATTCACAAAATACTTTAAAAAAAAAAGTTAACCCCAGAAATATTTACATCAGAGTACGTCTACCCTTTTGATGAACTTTTATGGGGCCAATAATAAGCATTGTTTAAAGAATATTTAATGACAAAGAAAAACATTCGTGGTAAAAAGTTAAGCAGAAAAAAAGGACATATGGTACCCTGGATTGGATCCTGGAACAGAAAAAGGAAATTACTGGAAAAACTGCGGCAATCTAAATAAAGTCTACAGTTCAGTTAACAGTATTGTACTAGTGTTAATTTCTCAGCTTCGACAAATATAACAGTTATTATATAAGGTTAACATTAAAGAAAGCTGGGTAAAGGGTATATGAGAATCTTTGTACTATCTTTCCAACTTTTCTGTGATTCAAAAATTGTTTACAAAAAAATGTTTATTTTAAAAATTATTCTCCATACGCAGCAGCAAATTTGAGAGGATTCTCATTAAAAAAAAATAACATTCTGCTTATTTCTCTCTCTCTCACTGCTACACAAAACATCAACCCAGAAAAAAGACTAAAACACACTAAAATGTTAACACTGGTTCACTAGATGGTAGGGTGAAAAGCATTTTTCTCTTTCTAGTTTCTATAGAGTGTAAATTGCTTTTACAATCAACAATAAATTATCAACTAAGTAATATACAAATCAATACTTTACTAAAGGCTTCTTCAGAAAGAAAAGCTGTAAACGTCTACATACAGCCCAGAGGCAGACTCCGTGCACAACAGGTTAGGGGAGAGCATGAAGAGCACGGCGGCCACAGGAGACTGCCAGGAGAACTTGAGGAGGAAAACCTCACGGGCAAATGCTGGAAACTCGCCAACACACACAACTTACCCACTCTTAGACTAAAGGTGCTCGCAGCCAGCAACATCAGCCCAGGATTCACGTCTTAGGTGAAGGGCCCAAGAGTTTACAAAGATGCATAGCCTGGCTGGATTCCGAACAAAAATGCTGCCGTTGGACATGTGGTGTACAACGCCCACCGAGAGCTGCTGGAGACACCGGCAGGACCACCCCATGTTCTCTAAGCTCTTCTCCTCTACTGCTTTCCTAACACCTTCCCACCTCCTAGGCTCAGGCCTTGGCTCTAGGGCCTAAACATGGCACTCTGGCGCCATTCAGCCACGTGGGTAGAATTACCAAGGTCTAGAGACTACTGCAATTACAGATGTAATTCCCATTTCAAATGTCTGACACCTGAGTATCATGAAAGTTTTTTTTCTGATACTTTCAGGGCAAAACATGTTCCAGCAACTCCATTAAGCCATAAGAGGGGAAAACTTAATCAATAACAAATGTTCCCCAATCAAAATGAAAAAATAAAATCTATTCTGTCCCTTAAAGAAAGTGCTAGTAGAATCAGACAGACTGCATTTTGATGAAGAATCTCTGCCAGGCTGTAATCAGAGTGATTTCTGTGTGTCAGGCTGTCTGCCCCTCCTGAAATAGCACTCTTGTGGCCAGTTCTGGGGATTGTGTTTTTGTGTTTTTTTTTTGAGGAAGATTAGCCCTGAGCTAACATCCACTGCCAATCCTCCTCTCTTTGCTGAGGAAGATTGGCCCTGAGCTAACATCCGGTCCCAGCTTCCTCTACTTTATATGTGGGATGCCTGCCACAGCGTGGCTTGACAAGCAGTGCGTAGGCCCACGCCCGGGATCCGAACCAGCCAACTCTGGGCTGCCAAAACAAAGCATGTGAACTTAACTGATGCGCCATGGGGCCAGCCCCTGAGTTTTGTGTTTTTTAAAGATTTTTTTTTTCCCTTTTTCTCCCCAAAGCCCCCCAGTACATAGTTGTGTATTTTTTTTTTTTTTAGTTGTGGGTCCTTCTAGCTGTGGCATGTGGGGGCCACCTGAGCATGGCTACATGTGCTGTGCCATGTCCACGCCCAGGACTCAAACCAGGGAAACCCTGGGCCGCTGAAGCGGAGCGCACCACTCGGCCACGGGGCCAGCCCCGTGTTTTTTAAAACTAGTTTTTAATTCTTACTTTGTTTATGATCACCCTCATTCTCAGCTGATAGTATGGCAGATTCTTGAACTGTTACTTAATAAACATGTACATGCTTTTTTTTCACTTTACTCTTTTGAATCCTCACAGACGCTGTAATCAGATACCCAAGCCTTATATTAAGAACAGATAACAAATAAGGCCCTATACTCAGAGATAAAAGAATATTTTATGTTAAAGTGCATGGTCTTTACTTCATGAGCTTCATAACAGCAATTTTAGGCATCAGAAGCCTTTTTTGCTTACTTTCCAATTCTTGGTCATGTTTAAGAAAATAGAGGCTACCAAAAAGTGATCCTCAGGTATGGAGGCCACTATATTGTTACTGTTGCTGTTATTATTTTGAAAACTAATGGAAATACATACTGTTTTTCATCAAAACTGAGATGCAATTGATTTTAAGACTGATACTTTATATACCACTAAGAAAAAAAAGTTGTCAAACTATGACATGCCACTGATTGTAAGATATACCCATATTTCAGTGAATAAAATTAGAAAATGTCTCTTAGAATCAATGAAATATAGTATACAGTCAATGAGAACTATCAACTCATTACAAATAACACTAATGAAAGGATATTTAAAATATCTTTTCTTTGCTCCTTCCTGGATACTAGAAGATAGTTACAATTACGTGGTAGGATTTCAGAGCACCCAAGACACAATGTTCTTTCCAGCTGTGATAAACCTGTATGGAAAACAATCCTGTAGTGCGGACCGCTGGGAACTATTTTCTCCATTGTTCAAACAGGGAAATGAAGTGAAAAAACTAATTACAATTTTACCGGAAGCTAAATTTAGAATTTTCAGTTTCCCTGTCTACCACATTAACAAAGACAATATACACACTTCCCCTAAAGGTGTCATGGGGTGTTGTCCTTCGGATGCATCTGGATCTTAAACTCAGGGTATCACTCCTGCACGATGAAGGTAACTCTGAAGAGCCATATTCAAAAGCACAGCTGAGGTCACTGGGGCTATCCCCTTAGAGTACAGTTTATGGTAAAATACAATATGAAAGCAATCGTGAGACTATTTCCTTTCATTTTTTTTTAAAGTCAAATGTGGAGAAAACAATCTATACAGAAAACTGTCAGAATTTCTAAGATGTTTTACTCTATCCCACTTCCAAAATGTTTCTTCACTAGTACTGGCTGAAAAGCTATCCACTGTAAATCCTCTTTAGAAAAAAAAATCCATGAACTTAGCTACAAAGAACATTAGTCTAATAAAATATC
Organism: Equus caballus; assembly: GCF_041296265.1. Classification (NCBI taxonomy): domain Eukaryota; kingdom Metazoa; phylum Chordata; class Mammalia; order Perissodactyla; family Equidae; genus Equus; species Equus caballus. Next base: position 97,578,871 of record NC_091689.1, on the reverse strand, counting down.
CTAATATTAGTCTCATAAAATATTCTTGTCAAAGCCTTAAAATTTTTAATTTTCCACACGCAAATTACAAATCTGAATTCTCTTGAAACTATTAACCCCGCTAAAACAGAAGGTGGAACGTGGCTAAGAGTTTAATTCTCATATAATTGATAAATGACCTACAACAGCTCTGCTATCTAAATGTATTTTAAAACACCACATTAGAATCTAAAACAAAAGGCGTGGTTTTTAGCGTTCTAAATTCCTCCAGTAGAAGGCAGTTATCAATCTCTGATATTGCCAGCAATGCAGCATGACACAAGGAAAATATCACGGGCTTTAGGGCTAAGGAGATGAGTTCCTATTCAGCCTCTCTGCATCTAAGTTTCCTCACTGATAAGTTAAAAACCGCAACTACCACCTCATATGGTTGTTACAGGTTTGGAGGCTGTTGCAGTAACAGTAAGGGGGGGTATGAATTAGGGTAGTGAACCATGAAGATGGAGAAAGGAGAACAGACAAGGAATACTCAGAAGTTAGCATCAATAACACCTGATCATTGACTAGCCTGGGAAGGAAAGCAGGAGTCAGGGAACATAGCCACATTTTCCATTTAGGTGACAGTACATTCACTGAGCTAGGGAACACAGGAAGGACACAAGGTTCTGAGAAACTGATAAGCTCGGTTCTAAAAGTACTGTGATGCCTGTGAGATATCCAAGCAGAAATGCTCAACAGGCAAAGAGAGAAAGAGGGAGGGAGGGAGAGAGACGTGAGTTGGGGATGGGGATCCAGGAGCCACGAGCTTATGCGTGCAGGGCATGGGACAGATGAGACTGCCCAGAGAGATGAACAGTAAGAGCTACAGAAATTCAGAAACACCAGCATTTAAGGAAACTGCAAAGGAAGAGAAGCCCCAGAATGAGACTAGACAGGCACTGTCCAAGAAGCAGGAAGAAAGTCCCCAACAGTGTGGTTTCACAGAAGCCCAGGGAAGAGAAGGATTCAAGGTGAGGTGGGATAAGAAGAAGAGTCAGTAAGGTAAGATCACAGGAAGCATGGAAGTTAGTGTGGAGAAAAGAATATTTAGCAGTAAGGAAGAGTACGGCAGAGATGGCTGTTGCCAAATTTCTGTTTTGTGGAATAATGGACTTGACTTGATCCTGAAATAGAGGTTGGACCAGATCATAGAAGTCTATGAGAATAAAAGAGCCTTCCATCCATCTAACAAAGAATTGTGTTCCCTTCAAATGTTCCCAATCACTAGCCATGTTTCAGAAGATTCCACTACTGGTTAAGAAGCTAGATGAGATGACTTGAGCTTTCTTTCAATTGAAGTATATTTTAAGGACTAAACTAAATCTAAATCTAAAAAAGAACAAAGGTAAAGACACAACAGAAGAGCTTTTAAATACTTAGAAACATAAAGCAATGGTTCTATGCAGTTGTAAAAGTTATACTCAATTAATTCTAGTAAAATGCATACAAAAGATAAAGCCATTTTTAACCTCTGAGTCCAAAGTAAAACATTTGATATGACATAAAAACTTTTACGTCTTCACCAAATTTTATGGTTGACTTTTAGCTGCTATAATTCTGTTTCATGTCATTAACACCTACCCAACTGAGTTTGTATAACTTTCTACTACTAACAACTATGTTCTTTCTTTTCTTCTTTTTAAAGTTCAGGCACATCAGTTTGTTTGCTTATTTTTAAGACAGAGTTAAACCATTATTTTCCATTCGACCCCCCAGAGCCACCCTACTCTGCCCCAGAGGACAGGCCTGCATGGAGCAATAGCAGACCAGGTTGGCTGTGGCCCACTTCTTACTGAGGTTTCTCTACTGATGACTCCTATCAGGCAGCCCTTTTCTATATCTACAGCTCTTGCTGGTTCAGGTAATCACTTCCTTCCTGGTCCCTCTTAGACCTAGAGGTCTGACAGATTCCTGCTGTTGTCAGCTAGCCTAGTCATCACTGCTTGCTGGCTTCCTTTAACCTGCCCTTGTCGTTAGTGCCGTGGGCTGGATCCCGACTCCCAGTGACCCTGCGGGCAAGAGAGCTGAGCCTTGTGCACACAGCTGCTACAGTATGACGACTGACAGATTCACCGAGAGACAAACTGGGCCACAGCAGTGAGAGTGGCAAATCCTAACCATTAGACCACCAGGCCTGGCTTTACTCTGCCTATACTCTGCAAATAATCCCTTCATTAAATTCTCTTTTATTACACTTAGTGTCCTGTTTCCTGCCAGAAGGCTGACTGATACAGTAGCTACTGATGTTTTCAACAGTCATTATATATTGCACTCTAACCACTGGAGAAAATACTTATGAGAAACAGTCATGATCACCAGCTTTTACATTTCTTAGTCAAGCCGACTAAACTTCTCTCTAAGAATAGAAAATAAAAATTACCTACCTAAAAATGCTTAAAAGGAAGAAGGAATTATTTGTAAATTTTACTAAGTTTAATACCCCAAAATCTTGCTGGCATCCTTGACACCTCACTCTCACATGCTTACCATCTCAACCACTTCTCTGGTTCAAGCTACCATTGTTTCTAGTCTGAATTTTTGCAACAGCCTTCTAATTGATCTCTGCCTCTCCTCTGGCCCTGCTCTAGTCTTTTCTCAACAGAGCAACCAGAGTAATTCTGTTAAAAAGCGTTACTGGATATTTTTTAAATGGTAAAAATCATGACTCTCATAAACAAAATGAACATATGTCAAAGATATTATTTAACTCATTAATTAATGAACGAGGGAACTATTAAGATATTACAACTGGTTCAGAGGAAAACTCCAAGAACCACACAAACAGAGAGAATAGGAACTCTGAAATGAATCTGCAAAGAGATGTAAACAGGTCTATTACCAAGGCAATAATCAATTGCATTCCCGGGACACAATTAATTTGCACCTTTAGGGATAAGACGCCTACATTTTTAACAGTTTTCTAGAAATTACAGAACTGTAAAATGACTCAAAGAAAATGAGACAGAGACAAACTCAAAGGATAAGCAAGACAGGACACCCACTCATCATTTTTTGCCCATTTCAAAGTTGTTCACAATTTTTCCTGACACAAATCTTGCATGGCTCCCTCTATTCCCCTGAAAGTAAAAATTAAAGACTTTTTAATGATCTGCACTACCAGCTCCTAAATACTTTGGTAGTTTGGTATAATTTCCTGCCCTCTGGCTACAATACTGATCTCATACACTTTACAGCTCTCCCCTCCACACCCTGCTTCTGCCACGCTGGCCCTCTGGCGGTTTCTGAACACACGAACCATGCTCCTCCCTCAGGGCTTTCGCAGCCGTTGTTCTCCCTACCTCTTCTGCCAGATACCCCCCAAGCTTGCTCCCTCTCTTGCTTCAGGTCTTTGCTCACAAATTCGTCTGTGAGAGGGCTTCCCTGAGCACCCTGTATAAAACAGGTAACCCCCTTTCCACAACGGTACTCCCTTTTCCTCTCACACTGCTTTCTTGTTCTCCAAATGATTTACTGCCAACTGGCAGACTATATATTGACTTCTTTCTTTTCTGATCCCCCCTCTATGCCATAGCCACCACAAAAAGTAAACTCCACAGGGGCAAAGACTCTGTTTTCTTCACTGCTATATCCCCAGTGCGCAGAAAGGGCCAGACACATATTAAATGCTAAGTTTAGTGAATGAAGAAATACTCTAGTACTGGATAATGTTTCAAAATAGCAACATACTTATTGATAAATTTTGCCCCTGAATTTTTGCAACATGAGAACACACCAATAAAACTACAACCAAATAATCTTACGTTTTTACCAGTTAATATGTTAATAGTTATTAAGATCACTGGTTAAAATGAAGCTCAAAATTATCACTTAGATTTGCCTGAACACTGACAGGGATTTCAAGAGAAACGCTTGGAAATTTAGCAAACAGTACCACCAAGTTTCTCTTGGAAGCAATGCTATCATTTGGCTGTCAAGGTGAACAAGTGTACTGACAAGACTTGGGCGGCACCAGGCACCCTCCTTTTCACACTGCACGGAGTCAGAGACTGTCACTGGATTGTAGTTACTATAGCAGACATGTTTGAAGAGTCTATCGTGGCAAGGACATTTGCCGAAGGCATTACCCAAGCCCTATCACTTCCTCCATGCTAAGTCACTCCTTGAAGGTCCTGCAGTCTTGAGATGGGCCTAGGTGAAAGTGAACAGACTCCAGATTTGAAACCAGCGTTTACGTTGGATTTCTGATCCCAACCCTCTCCCTAAGCTCTTTTAATTTTTAACCTTAAAAGGTGACTATTAACTTGTATTTTCTTTGGGTACTACTTGAGCTACCTGCCATATGAAATCCCAACTCCAACATCTTTGGTCTAATTACTTGCTATTTCTTTTGTCTAATTATTTGGTAACTGTTTCAGCCAGAAGAGGAATATGGTTATGTAAGTGGAAAGCATGAGTTTGGAATATTACAGGCTACTGAAATAATGGTTTAGCTATTAACAATATTAGTTTCTTCACATATTTTCTTTCTTTACACTAGTTCACTCAAAAATCTGTTTAAAAAGTCACAGAGTAAAAGAGCTCATCTTGGGGCCGGCCCTGTGGCCGAGTGGTGAGGTTCACGTACCCCACTTTAGCAGCCCAGGGTTTCGCCGGTTTGAATCCTGGACGCGGACATGGCACCGCTCATCAGGCCACACTGAGGCAGCGTCCCACATACCACAACTAGAAGGACCCACAACTAAAAATATGCAACTAGGTACTGGGGGCTTTGGGGAGAAGACGGAAAAATAAAATCTTTAAAAAACAAAAGAACTCATCTTTCTTCTTTCATCTATAAATAAATCAAACATAAGGGTAACAAGTAAGCTTTTAAATTCCTCTTGTTGATAAGGCTGGAATTGTTTAAGATGGATAGCATGCACATTTTCACTTTTTAATTAAAATGCTACGAATTAATATGTTTATTTTGTCAAAACTAAGTATGTCTGCTAGTAGGGGAAAATCTCCAGAATACGCTCTGCCCTACTCCCCACCAAGAAAATATCTGGGTTGGTGGCAATAAATGCCCTTTTCCTAATATATGGCCCCAGTAATACTTGCTGTAGTAATAAAAAGATAACTAAATCATAATCGAAGTTCCTAAAGCAAAATTTTTCTGAAATATAGACAAATTATTTATTTGAAACCAGTTATCTCTCTTTAAATTATTAAAAATTTCTAAAGAGTATGTCAAAGAACACGTAGGACTTTTAAGTAACAAATTATACATTCAAAGGTATAGTCAATATTTTTTATAAGAATTTTGGTTGATCTGAACATAAAAAATTTAAAATGATACTAGAGGACTTGAGATTATAATAAACATAACTTTCTACCACTTGTGAGTGGGCCTTCAGCTGGCAGCAAATGCATCATCATAAATGCTGGGCCTGTTTGCGAGAACCAGTTATGCAATATCCTCAAGCAAATTACTTTTACTAGATTTTTAAAAACTTGGGTTGCTCCAGGAATAATGTGTATTTAAGAGTGGAATATGATCAAAAACCTGGTAAAGTCATGAAGTACATGATTTCTTGGTTTAAAAAAATACTTGAGGGACTCAGTATTTTTTTTAAATAAACTTTATTTTTTAGAACAATTTCAGACTTAGTGAAAAACTGAGAAGATAGTACAGAGTTCCCAAATACTCCGCATCGTATTATTAACATCTTACATTAGTATGGTACATTTGTTACAATTAATAAACTAACGGAAACACATTATTAATAACTAAAGTCCATACCTTATTCAAATTTCTTTAGCTTTTACATAATGTCCTTTTATTGTTCCAGGAGCCTATGCAGAATACTATATTTCATTTAATCATCATTTTGCCTTAGGCTCCTCTTGGCTACCCAGTTTCTCAGATTTTCCTTGTTTTTGATGACACTGACAGTTTTGGGGACTACTGGTCAAGCATTTCGTAGAATGTCCTTGTATTGGGGTTTGTCTGATATTTTTCTCAGGATTAGATTGGGGTTATGGGTCTTGGGGAGGAACACCACAGACATACAGTGCCCTTTTCACCCCATCATACCCCTTGAAGCATACTATCAATATGACTTATCACTGTTGATGTTCGTCCTGATGACCCGGCTGAGGCAATGCTTGTCAGGTTCCTCCACCTCCCAACCTCCTTCACTAGTATGCTCTTTTGAAAAAGAAGTCATTATGCACAGCCCACACTTAAGGAGCGGGGAGCTAGGCTCTACCTTAGTGAAGAAAGAGCATCGACATAAATTATTTGGAGTTCTTCTGCACGGGAGATTTGTCTCTTCTCATTTATTTATTCAATCATTTATTTATACCAGTATGGAACCATGTATATTTATTTTATACTTTGGGGTTTTAATCCTTTACACTTTACGTATTTTCTTGCTCAAATTATTCCAACTTCAGCCATTGGGAGCTCTTTCAGTTGGCTCCTATCTCCCTTTGACACATTCCCATCATTGTGGGTTTGTTTGTTTAAGTACTTTCTTAATTTTTGGCACTACAAGATGCTCCAGGCTGATCTTATATACTTCTAGCCCCAGTCCTAGAATCAGCAATTTCTCCAAGGAGCCCTGGCTCTTTTTATTGGAGGACTATATTAGAAACCAAGATCTGGGCATCAGCTGTACTCTTGCTACTGGGGTGTCACTGCTTCTCGGAGGACAGGACCTCAGTTTTTAACTGAATTTTGTGTTATTTTATAGGGAATTGCCTAACAAAATACAGAAATAAATTCACGTAAAACTAGACTAGGCCTATGGAGTTTTACAATCAATTAATGCAATTGTAGATGTATTTATCATCACTTTTTACAGGTATGTTTTAAAAACAATTAATCTAAAAAGTATAAGGGAGACAAATTTTTAAAACAGAGAATTGGGACATGCTCCTCCCTTTTTTAAACAAAAGGAAAGAGGAACAACTACATAATGTCAGGAATAAGAAGAAACGTCATTATGGTCAGCAAGCAGTTCACCAACTTTTTGGTCTCAGGACCTCTTTACACTTTAAAAAATCATCTTAGCATTTTTCAAAGAGCTTTTGTTTAACTGGATTATATCTATTGATATTTACCAAATTAGAAGTTAAATCTGAGAAATGTTTAAAATATTATTTAAAAGAATAATAAGCCTATTACACATTAACATAAATAATATTTTTAACAAAAACTAACTGTTTAAAAAATCTATTTTCCAAAAAACGTAATGAGAAAGTGATGTTATTTTATATTTTTGCAAATATCTTTAGTGTCTGGCTTTATAGAAGATGGCTAAATTCTTATGACTGTTTCTGTGATATGTTGTTTTGGTTAAGTTCTATAAGCACATGAAGAAAATCCAGCCTCAAACAGATAGAGAGTTGGAAAACAGAATATTTTAATAATCATTTTGAATAACTGTTGATATTCTTGATACTGTACCTAAACTCGACAAATGGTAGTTTCTTGAAAATCAGTTACAATGTGGATTCTAAAAACGGTATCAATGAACTTTTCACACTCTATTACATTAAAATCCATTGGTTTATCTCGGACTTTGAATGGATCTTTTACCCATATATGATTTTGTATTATCATACATTGGTCATCTGGAAAATACTGGTTCAGTGAGTTATGCAGATGTTCCAAACTGACACAATTCAGAATATGAAGGGGAAAAAAAATCACATTCTTTAACATCATTACCCATCACACCAGAAGATCTGGGAAGCTGTCAAGCTCATGGTATTAGATATAAGTTTCCCAAAATTCTAAATTTCACTTTTTGAAAGCTTGACCTTTTTTTATCATTAGCTATTAATAAAGCTGTTTTTCTGGATGTGTTAGGCTCACTTAGTTCACGTTTGAGAAAAACAAATGTCAAATACCTAAGTTTAAATAACTAAAATTTGCCAGTCCTGTTCTTTCAAGAAAAAACGGAGTGTTGCAGAAAAAACCAGCTGGTTCAGCGCACAACTCAACTGATAGGTGCTTCTTCTGAAGACGACAACCACGCTTCAGTGTGCCGGAGAAGTGCTTTCTGACTCCCTCCTATTTCCTCACGCAGATGCTAAAAAGACGTGTCCTCAAAGTCAAGATCTAACAAAATTAATATTTTCACTGCTTCATCAAGGACATTCTTAAATGAAACTGGATTTATTTTTAAAAAAGAATACGAATGCATGACAATGAAGAATATAATAGTTCAGTTTGGTGCCAGTGCCTTAAATTTGTGCTAAAGTGTCAGAAGTTTTAACTACCATTGCTTTGCAGCATCACTGCAAATGTCAAGAGAAAAAGACAAAAAAAAAAATCTATATTATGAAAATAGTTTTGACCTCCCAGACTACCTGGTCTCAGGGATCCACACAGGTCCACAGAACATACTTTGAAAACTACTCAAAATTAGATATCCCAAAGACAATATTACAACAATATCATACCAAAAGATCAGAGATTTTAGACTAAATAAATTCCTAGAAAAAATTAACTTACCAAATATGATTCAAGAAGAAATAAAAATATAAAGCCTTATAATCTTAAAAAATTCAATCAGTAATAAGAAAATTCTCCCATAAAGAAATTCTAGGCCCAGATGTCTTCACAAAAGAATTGTGTCAAACACACAAGAAAGAAAGAATTTTACACAACGTATTTTGGAGAACACAGAAGATACCCTCTCTGACTCATTTTGAGAATAGTATAACCTTGATACTAAAACCCAAAAAGGATACCACAGCACAATAAAAGGAAATTATAGGCTGATGTCCTTCGCAAATACTGTGCAAAATTCTTAACACATTAGCAAACTGAGTCTAGCAACATAGAAGACATTTCAAACGTTGGTCTAACATTACAAAAACCAAAGCTGTTCTCCACATTAATTAAACAAAAGAAGAAAAAGCCATACCATTGTTAATAGATTCAGAGAAGAGAAATCTTTTCAGAGGTTTCTCTCAAAAGAAGAGTTAAGCCATAAAGGTGTTGTGGGAGATTCAAGTAGCCTAAAAGACTTGGCTCCCTGGAGTCAAGGAGAGAGCAAGCTGCAGTACCAAGGCAGGAGGAAGTCTCTGCACAACCAAGGTGCTACCAGGACCACGTTTTCCAAAAGGAAAACTTAGGGTCAAGACTCCTAACCAAGTTTTTCCTTTCTATTCCATGTTAAATGCAGTCATGCCTGGTGTGTCCTCCCCCATCTGTTCTGGGAGTCTACTAACAAGCTGCTTCTAGACAAAGATGGCCTCTGTGTTGCCCCTACCTTACTACTAACCATCTGCATTAAAGATGAGATGAGTGGTACAACTGCTCCTACACTCTTCTTCAGAATACCTGGGGATGATGACCTTTTCCTCGATCTCATGTGTACCCACCAGGGCTCCCTGCCTAAAGAAAGCACTGTTTCCACTGGTGCAGATATTAAGCAAGTTCAGTAGAAACAATCCTATCCAATTCAAAACAGACCTGCAGTTAGCTAGTTAAATCAGGAAATTAAATATACATATTATTGGGGCCGGCCGGGTGGTATACTGGTTAAGTTTGCATACTCCACTTAAGTGGCCCGTGCTTCACTGATTCAGATCCCAGGCCAGACCTACATACTGCTCATCAAGCCATGCTGTGGCAGCATCCCACCTACAAAAATGCAAGAAGACTGGCATAGATGTTAGCTCAGGGATAATCTTCCTCAGGCAAAAAGCAGAAGATTGGCAAATTTATACAGCAGATGTTAGCTCAGAGCCAATCTTCCTCACCAAAACACACACACATATATATATATATGCACACATATTATTCTATATTATGTTAAATATATATATACCTTAAACATTTTATTTTAGCTTAAACATATAAAAGGGAATGAATTATCCAAACTTAGAACCAAGGACTTTTTTGTTTTCTTTTTTAATGGGGAACTGCTGGTTGGAATTCTGTGCTATATTTCTTAGATAAACCTTACTTAAAACATATGTTTATCTGAAATGGATCAAGGATTCCCATTTCTTGTAATATGGTAGGTTAGATGCACATAGTGGCTCTACTGGCTAAATCTAAAATGCTGTATAAATTTTTTAAATATACCTTTAAACTTCATAATTTGGCACAAATGAACAGAAGCTGTGGGATTTGGCTCTTGACTTTAAGGTTTGAAAACCACAGAATGCTGAAGACAGGCTACGTATTCTGAGCTCCCCAATATGGGGAATGTAATCAAAAAACTTTGTATATAGCTAAAAATCCAAAAGGCTACACCTGCAAAGTACAGTGGAATGGGCAGTAAACCTACCTAGCAGAAGGTGACAGCAAGCAAACTTGACTGCTTGACCTTGGTGCTAGGAGAATGAAGAAAAGCAAAATCTCCTCTGAGAATTTATAACTACAAGCCTGCTGTTAAATGAGTTTGTGGGGAAGGAAAAAGATGAAAAGGGGTGAGACACATGGAAAATAGATTCAGAAGGTCTAATATATGTCTAATTAGAGTTACAAAGTCCTCAATTCCAAGATAACCAAGAAAAGAAGGAACAATGGTCTTGCCAAAATGGGCTGCAGCCACATACAACTGCCCTAAGGGCACCAGATAACACACCCAAGGACAATGCCACTGAGAAACAGCAGAGATGTCAGAGACATTTCCAAAGCGAGTGTCTTCAATGCCTATGAGGCTCCCAAACTGTATGTGAAACTACGTTGCTGTGTGAGCTGTGCCATTCGCAATAAGAAGTCAAGACCCGTTGTCGTGGAGTCTGGAAGGATGGAACACGCCCACCCCAATTTAGACCTGCAGGTGGTGCTCCACGACCTCCATCAAACCACGTAAGGAGCTGCATCCTTACAGACTGAAGAAAAACTGGCCTCTGGAAAAGGAAAATGGAAATTAAACTTAAAAAAAAGAAAGACCTATAGAAGGAAAAAATAAAATAATAGGCATTATTCAGAGAGATAATGGTCAAGAACTTAACATAATTATTCAAGTAAATCCTCAGATCCAGGAAGCCCAAAGAACTGCAAGTAGGATTACAAATAAGAAAATAAAAATGAAGTGAAAAAAAAGGAAGACCTCAACACATTATATAAAACTGCAGAATACCAAAGGGGGAAAACACAGCTTGAAACAGTCAAATAAAAGACAGATTATTTACAAAGGAAGGGTGATCATACTTCTCAACAGCAACACTAGCAGTCAAAAGACTGAGCAATGGCTTCAATGTGATGAGAAAACTTAGAATTCTAGACACAGAGAAATTATCTTTCAAGAATGGGGATGAAATAAAGACATCTTCAGATAAACAAACAAAAAAGTGTCTTTCTCACCAAAAGACTTTCACTAAAGAAAATTCTAAAGGTTGTATAAGAGAGAACAAAATTATCTCATATGGAAGGTCTTCAGATACAAAAAGGGATAATGAGCCAAGAAAATAGTAAATAAATTTAAACAAAAATCGACTACCTAAAATAATAATTTGTCTAAAAATTTTTATGTATGCAGGAGAGAAGTATGCTAAAACTAAAATAATGCATGATGCTATTATAGGTTGGGAGAAGGACAATCAGAACATTTTAAATTATTACATTATTCAAGAACAGGTTAAAGACACTGATTAATTAAGACTTTTCCTTAAAAAAAGTACACATGTTAAAGTAGCTAGAATAACCACTAAAAGAATAAAGAACATATCAACTTACAAACAAGTGTGCATGTTTGCAAGATGCTGGGGGAATGGAATGAGAAAAAAACAGCTAACACGAAGTCTTCACGTACATAACTCAACACAAAAGACTGGAGAATGGGAGGAGGGGAAGAGGACAAACAGACCACAGATGAAGACAGAAATAAATCTAAATCTACCAGTAATCACAATTGACTACAACTGTCCAGTTAAAAAGTAAAGACGGCCATTCAGAAAAAAGCACAACTCAACCATACCCTCTTTACAAGATGTAAAACAAAACATAGGACAAATGAAAAGCTTAAAGGATGGAAAGTACTATTAAGCAAAAGAAAGCTAGAATAGCTGTATTAACCAAAGAAAACAGCCAACAACAACAAAACTATAAAGCTAATAAAAATGTTTTTAGATAGAGAGCCTTTTCATAAGGATAAAAAGGTCAATTCAAGAGAAAGATAAAACAGTTCTAAATTTTTAAGTACTTAATAACAGACTCAAAATAAATAAAACAAAAACTAACATAGCTACGAGGAGAAATCAACAAACCACCATCAGTTGAGAGACATTAATATGTCTTTCTCAGTAGAGAAACTGATAGAGAAATTCAAAAATAAAACCAAACGCAAATCAAAGACAAAACCTAGACCAACATGGAAGATTTGAATACAATCTATCTGAATGGGCACATGTGTAGCACTGTACTAAACAACGGGAGAATTCACATTCTTTCCAAATGCACGTGGAACATTTATGAAAACTAGCCATACGCTAAGTCTTAAAGTTAGTCTCTCAAATTACAATATTATGGCCTCTGATCCTAATAAGATCAACTTAAAACTGTACAATAAAAAATTACATTAAAAATTTACGTATTTTGAAATTAAGTATACACATCTAAATAATTCATGGGGCAAATAAGAATATATTTTGTTAAATGAACAAACCAAAGAATATTATGCATCAACACTCATGGGAAGGCAGCAAGATGGCCTTTAGAGTCAAATTTAAAGACTGAGAATCAAATTTAAAGTTTTTTAGGGGTTGGCCTGGTAGCATAGTAGTTAAATTTGTGCACTCAGCTTTGGTGGGCTGGGTTCACGTTTGGATCTCAGTTGCAGACCTACACATCGCTCACCAAATCATGCTGTGGTGGCATCCCACATACAAAAAATAGAGAAAGACTGGCACAGATGTTAGCTCAGGGCCTATCTTCCTCACCAAAAAAAAAAACACAAAAATAGACCAAAAGAACACAACACAAATTAAAAGAATGTTTTTTTAAAAAAAGATAGCAAAAAAAAGAAAAAAAACCCTGAAAGTTCTGAGAAAGTAGAAAGAAATAATAAACAGCAAGACTTGAAACAACAAAACATGTACAACACAGACGATCAAACGAGTCAAGAGTTCATTCTTTGAAAGAATAATTAAAACGATAAACCTCTGGAAAAACTAATCAAGAAAAAGAAAAAACAGACAAATTAATAAAAATGAAAAGGGAACAAACATCATTAGAGATGCTGTAGAGATTCAACTGATAAGAGGATATTATGGACAATTTCACAACAAGAACTTTTAAAATTCACAAAGATTTTGAAACAACTTTTAGAAATTACAATCCATCAAAAGTGACTTAAGAAGTGACATCAGCATCATGTGAGGTGAGTTCTTCCCTTAGACTCTCCCAAGATACAATGAAAAGGACACTCACAAACCAACAGGGGACATTCACACAAGACAAAAGATGTCTGAGAGGCCCATGCAGCCACACGTCTGAAGGTGGAGGTGCTGGGCCCGTGGGAGGCAGTGGGAGGTGAGGGGATCTCCTCTCCCTCTCAAATGGCAATGACACGACCCCAGGACTGCGTGGCTCTGGTGGGGGGTGGGGCGGCCCTCCATGGGAACACTTTCGCTCTCCAAGTTCCCTCACGCCCAAGGGAAAGCCCCACACAGAGCTGATTAAGCTATTGCCAGGGTGTCTTCCTCAAGACAGCACCCCAGGAGAGCAGACAGCAAGGGCAGAGCAAGAACCCCCAGGGTCACACAGGTAAAAGAAAGCGCCCCTCTACCTACCAAGCACTCCAGCTCAGCCAGTTGGCCAGAGTGCTGCACACACAGAAAAGCAGTGGCTGTGAGCAAGCCACAGATCATGGCAGCCTCAAAATACACAGGTCCTGACCCCTACCCCCACTCAATGACAGCACGTGGAAGCTGCGATCAGATACCATCACTATGCAGAAGCACAAATCCATGACATAAAACAGTATGAAAAAATATATTAAATCTCCAGACCAGAAGGAAAATGACAAGCACCCAGAAATCAATGCTGAAGGCACAGAAATTTATAATCTAAATGACAGAGAATTCAAAATACCTACCATAAAAAAACTCAACGAGTTACAAGAAAATACAGATAGTTCAATGAAATGAGGAACTTTTTCACAAAAGAGATAGAAACTATAAAGAAGAACCAATCAGAAATATTGGACATGAAAAACACAATGGTTGAGATAAACAAAAATCTGGACTCCCTGAATAATAGAGTTGATATTACAGAGGAACAAATCAGCAGCCTAGAGGACAGAAATAAAGAAATACTTCAGATGGAGGAGGAGAGAGAACTAAGACTAAAAAGAATGAAGAAATTCTCTGAGTAATATCTGATTCAACTAGGAAATGCAACATAAGGATTACAGGTATTCAAGAGAGAGAAGAGAAGGAGAATGGAGTAGAAAGCTTATTCAAAGAAGCAATAGCTGAGAAATTCAGAAACCAAGGGAAGAGGCTGGAAATACAAGTGAGAGAAGCCAAGAGATCTCCTAACTATACCAATATAAAAACACTTTCTCCAAGGCAGTTAGTAGTTAAGCTGGCAAAAGTCACTGACAAAGAAAAAATATTAAGGGTAGCAAGGCAAAAGAAAATAACTTACAGAGGATCCCCTATCAGGCTTTCAGCAGATTTCTCAGCAGAAACCTTACAGGCTAGGAGAGAGCGGAATGATATATTCAAAATCCTGAAAGACAAAAACTTTCAGCCAAGAATACTCTATCCAGTGAAAATATCCTTCATATATGATGGAGAAATAAATAATTTTGTCGGATAAAAAAAAGCTAAGGGAGTTACAACAAGACCTGCCCCCCCACCCCGAAAAAATGATCAAGAAGGCCCTCATACCTGAAAAAAAAGAAAGAAAGGGGTTACAAAGCCTTGAGCAAGAAGATAAACAGGGAGACAAAATCAGAAAATTGCAGCTCTCTACCAGAACAAGTTAGCAAATGATTATATTCTTAAAGAAAAAGGGAAGGCAAGTACTAAAAATAAATATAATCTCATCATTTTAAGCACAAACACACAACACAAGATGAAATAACTTAGAACAATAACTTAGAAGGGAAAAGGAAACGTATGGAATCAGCTAGTCCAAGGAAATAAGAGGCTATCAGAAAATGGACCATCTCATCTACGAGATTCTTTTATACAAACCTCATGGTAACCACTAAACAAATAATCAGAGACATAAATCATAAATAAAGAGAAAACTAAGAAAACTACCATAGAAAACTACCTAACTGAATTGGTAGTCTGAAATACAAGGGACAAGAAACAAAGGAAATGCAGAAGAACAGGAAAACGAGTGATAAAATGGCAGCATTAACTGCTCATATATCAATAATCACTCTAAATGTAAATGGATTGAATTCTCCAATAAAAAGACACAGACTGGCAAGACAGATTTAAAAACAAGACCCAACGATATGCTGCCTCCAGAAAACACACCTCAGCTCCAAAGACAAACAGAGGCCCAGAGTGAAGGGGTGGAAGACAACACTCCAAGTTAATGGCAAACAAAAGAAGGCAGGTGCTGCCATAATTTTATAAGACAAAGTAGACTTCAAGATAAAACAGGTAATGAGAGACAAAGAGGGGCAGTATATAATGATCAAAGGGACAGTCCACCAAGAAGATATGACACTTATAAATGTCTATGCACCCAACACAAGAGCACCAAAGTACATAAAGCAACTATTAACAAACCTAAAAGGAGATAATAACAACAACAGACTAATAGTAGGGGACCTTAAAACCCCACTTACATCAATGGATAGTTCATCCAGACAGAAAGCAAACAAGGAAATAGTAGATTTAAAGGAAAAACTAGACCAGATGGACTTTATAGGTATATATACAGAACACTCCTGCCAAAAACAGCAGAATACACATTCTTTTCAAGCACACATGGAACATTCTCAAGGAGAGACCATACGGTGGGAAACAGGCAAACCTCAATAAAATTTAAAGACTGAAATCATATCAAGCATCTTTTCTGACCATAATGGTATGAAATTAGAAATCAACTACAAGCAAAAAGCTGAGAAATGGACAAAGATGTAGAGACTAAAACAACACGCTACTGAACATCCAATGGATCACTGAAGAAATTAAAGGAGAAATCAAAAAATATGCAGAGACAAATGAAAATACATCATACCAACTCATATGGGATGCAGCAAAAGCTGTCTCAAGAGGGAAATTCATAGAAATACAGACCCAACTTAACAAACAAGAAAAATCTCAAATAAGCAATCTTAACTCCACCTAACAGAATTAGAAAAAGAACAAAGCCCAAAGTCAACAAGAGGAAGGAAAAAATAAAAATTAGAGCAGAAATAAATGAAATTGAAACAGAAAAAGACAGTAGAAAGGATCAATGAAACAAAGAACTAGTTCTTTGAGAAGATAAAATTCACAAACCCTTAGCAGACTCATGAAGAAAAAAAAGAGAGAAGACTCAAATGAATAAAATTAGAAATGAAAGAGAAGAAAGTAAAACATACGAAGGATTATAAGAGAATACTATGGAAAACTATATGCCAACAAATTGGACAATCTAGAAGACATAGATAAATTCTTAGACTCATACAATCTCCCCAAAAAACAAGAAGAAATAGAGAATCTTAATAGACCAATCACAAGTAAAGAGATTTAAACAGTAATCAAAAACCTCCCAAAACATAAAAGTCCACTCAATTGGTTTACTCTAAGGAAAGCAGATGCAATCAGAAAAGGGACGCTTTTTTTTTTTAATCCAATCTTCATGTATCACTTCCTTTTTTAATTGCTTTTTCTCCCCAAATCCCCCTAGTACATAGCTGTATATTTTAGTTGTGTGTCCTTCTAGTTGTGGCATGTGGGACGCCACCTCAATATGGCCTGATGAGTGGTGCCATGTCCCTGCCCAGGATCTGAACCAGTGAAACCCCAGGCCGCCAAAGTGGAGCATGCAAACTTAACCACTTGGCCATGGGGCCAGCCCCCAGAAAAGGGACTATCTTATCCATGCAATCTTGAATACAAACCTCAGAGTAACCACCTAATAAAAAAGGAGAACAGAGACACACAGAATAAATAAGGAGAAAACAAACACAACAGAGGAAACTACATAACTTGATTGGTAGACCAAAATACACAGGACAAGAAACAAAGGAAATGCATAAGAACTGGAAAATGAGTGATAAAATGGCAGTACTAAGCTCTCATATATCGATAATCACCCTAAACGTAAATGGATTGAATTCTCCAATAAAAAGACCCAGAGTGGCAAGATAAATTAAAGAACAAGATCCAACAACATGCTGCCTCCAGGAAACACATCTCAGCTCCAATGACAAACACAGGCTCAGCGTGAAGAGATGGAAGACGATACTCCAAGTTAATGGCAAACAAAAGAAAGCAGGTGTTATAATACTTACATCAGACTAAGTAGAATTCAAGATAAGACAGGTAAACAGAGACAAAGAGGGGCAGTATATAATGATCAAAGGGACATTCCATCAACAAGAAATAACACTTATAAATATCTATGCACCCAACACATGAACACCAAAGTACATAAAGCCAACTATTAACAAACCTAAAAGAAGTTGTTAATAATAACACAATAATAGAAGTGGACCTCAATGCTCTACTCATATCAATGGATAGATCATTCAGACATAAAATCAACAAGAAAACAGTGGAATTAAATCAAAACCTAGACTAGATGGACTTAATAGACATACATAGAACACTTCATCCAAAAACAGCAGAATACACATCCTTCTCAAGCGCACACAGAACATTCTCAAGGATAGACCATATGCTGGGAAACAAGGCAAGCCTCAATAAATTTAAGAAGACTGAAATAATAACAAGTATCTTTTCTGATCACAAAGCTATAAAGATAGAAATTAATTACAAGAAAAGAGCTGAGAAAGGGACAAAGATGTAGAGACTAAGCAACATGCTATTGAACAACCAATGGAGCATTGAAGATATTAAAGGGGAAATCAAAAAATATATGGAGACAAACGAAAATGAAAACATGCCATACCAACCGATATGGGATGCAGCAAAAGCTGTATTAAGAGGGAAATTCACTGAAATACAGGCTCACCTTAACAAACAGTAAAAAACTGAAATAAGCAATCTCAAACTACACCTAACTGCATTATAAAAAGAAGAACAAACAAAGCCTCAAATCAGAAGGAGACAAATGATAAAAATCAGAGCAGAAATAAATGCTATTGAAACAAAAAAGGCAGTAGAATGAATCAATGAAACAAAGAGCTGGTTCTTTGAGAAGATAAATAAAATTGACAAGATAAATAAAACAGTATGGCACTAGCCAGACTTACAAAGAAAAAAAGACAGAAAGCTCACTTAAATAAAATTAGAAATGAAAGAGGAGAGATAACAACAAATACCACAGAAATACAATGGAATATAAGAGAATACTACGAAAAACTATATGCCAACAAAATGGACAATCTAGAGGAAATGGATAAATTCTTAAGACATGTACAACCTCCCCAAGGTGAATCAAGAAGAAATACAGAATCTGAATAGACCAATCACAAGTAAAGACATTGAAACAGTAATCAAAAGCATCCCAAAGGATAAAAGCCCAGGACCAGATGGCTTCCCTGGGGAATTCTACCAAACTTTCAGAGAGGATTTAATACCTACCCTTCTCAAGCTATTCCAAAAAATTAGGGAAGATGGCACACTTCCTAACACATTCCATGAGGCCACCATCACTCTTACCAAAGCCTGAGAAGGACAGCACAAAAAAGGAAAACTACAGACCATACCACTGATGAACATAGATGCAAAAATCCTCAACAAAATATTGGCAACCAGAATACAGCAATACATCAAAAAGATCACGATCAAGCGGGATTTATTCAAGGGCACAGGGATGGTTCAACATGTGCAAATCAATCAACGTGATTCACCACATCAACAAAATGAGGAATAAAACCCAAAGGATCATGTCAATAGATGCAGAGAAAAGGATTTGACAAGATACAACAGCCATTTATGATAAAAACTCTTAACAAAATGGGGACAGAAGGAAATTACCTCAACATCATAAAGGCCATATATGACAAACCCATAGCCAACATGATACTCAATGGGCAAAAACTGAACGCCATCCCTCTGAGAACAGGAACAAGACAAGGATGCCCACTCTCACCACTCTTATTCAACATAGTACTGGAGGTTTTGGCCAGAGCAATTAGGCAAGAAAAAGGAATAAAAGGAATCCAAATAGGGAGGGAAGAAGCAAAACTCTTGCTGTTTGCAGACAACATGATCTTATATATAGAAAACGCTAAAGAATCCATCGGAAAACTATTAGGAATAATTAACAACTACAGTAAAGTTGCAGGGTACAAAATCAACTTACAAAATCAGTTGCATTTTTGTACTCCAGTAACGAACTTAAAGAGAATTCAAGAATACAATTCCATTTACAATCTCAACAAAAAGAATAAAGTACCTAGGAATAAATTTAACCAAGGAGGTGAAGGACTTATACAATGAAAGCTATAAGACATTACCGAAAGAAACAGATGATGACATAAAGAGATGGAAAGAGATTCCATGAACATGGATTGGAAGAATAAACACAGTTAAAATGTCCATACTACCCAAAGCAATCTACAGATTCAATGCAATCCCAATCAGAATCCCAATGATATTCTTCACGGAAATAGAGCAAAGAATCCTAAAATTCATATGGGGTAACAAAAGACCCCAAATAGCTAAAGCAATCCTGAGAAAAAAGAACAAAGCTGGAGGCATCACAATCCCTGACTAAAATATACTGCAAAGCTATAGTAATCAAAACAGCATGGTACTGGTACAAAAACAAGCACACAGATCAATGGAACAGAACTGAAAGCCCAGAAATAAAACCACACATCTACGGACAGCTAATCTTTGACAAAGGAGGCAAGAACATACAATGGAGAAAGGAAAATCTCTTCAATAAATGGTGTTGGGAAAACTGGACAGCCACATGCAAAAGAATGAAAGTAGACCATTATTTTTCACCATACACAAAAATTAACTCAAAATGGAGCAAAGATTTGAAGGTAAGACCTGAAACCATAAAACTCCTAGACGAAAACATAGGCAGTACACTCTTTGACATCGGTCTTAGGAGGATCTTTTCGGATACCATGTCTACTCAGACAAGGGAAATAAAAAAAATAAACGAGTGGGACTTCATCAGACTAAAGAGCTTGTGCAAGGCAAAGGAAACCAGGAACAAAAAGATAACCCACCAAGTGGGAGAAAATATTTGCAATGATGTATCTGACAAGGAGTTAATCTCCACAGTATATAAAGAACTCACACAACTAACAACAACAACAAAAAAAAACAAGCAACCTGATGAAAACACAGGCAGAGGATATGAACAGACATTTTTCCAAAGAAGATATACAGATGGCCAACAGGCACATGAAAAGACTGTCAACATCACTAATTACCAGAGAAACGCAAATCAAAATGACACTAAGATATCACCTTACATCCATTAGAATGGCTATAATCATCAAGACAAAAAATAACAAATTTTGGAGAGATTGTGGAGAAAAGGGAACCCTCATCCACTGCTGGTGGGAATGCAAACTGGTGCAGTTACTATGGAAAACGGTATGGGATTTCTCAAAAAGTTAAAAATAGAGGGCCAGCCCCATGGCTCAGTAGTTAAGTTTGCATGCTCCGCTTCGGCAGCCCAGGGTTTCGCTGGTACAGATCCTGGGCAGAAACATGGCACCGCTCATCAGGCCATGCTGAAGTGGCATCCCACATGCCACAACTAGAAGGACCCACAACTAAAAATATACAACTATGTACTGGGGGGCTTTGAGGAGAAAAAGGAAAAATAAAATCTTTAAAAAAGAAAAAAAATTAAAAATAGAAATACCATATGTCCCAGCTATCCCACTAACGGGTATTTATCCAAAGAACTTGAAATCAACAATTGAAAGAGACTTCTGTACCCCTATGTTCTTTGCAGCACCATTCACAATAGCCAAGACATGGAAGCAACCCAAGTGCCCATCAACTGATGACTGGATAAAGATGTGGTACAATGGAATACTACTCAGCCATGAAAAGACAAAATCGTGGGATTTGCAACAACATGGATGGACCTAGAGCGTACTACCTTAAGAGAAATAACCCAAAGACAAACACTGTATGTTTTCACTCATATGTGCAAGACAAACAAACACACAGACAAAGAGAAGAGTTCAGTGGTTACCAGGAGGAAGGGGGTTGGGCACAAGGGTGAAGGGGCACAATTATATGGTGACAGACAAATAATAACGTACAACTGAAATTTCACAATGTTGTAAACTATTATGACCTCAATAAGGAAAAAAGATTCAAAAAGAACTAAGACTCACGTTTTCTGACTTCAAAACTTACTACAAAGCTACTGCCATTAAGCATCAGATCAACAAGTGTGGTAGTAGCATTAGGAGAGACAAAGAGATCCAATGGAACAGAACTGAAAATTCAGAAGAAATCCATATATTTATAATCTACTGATTTTCAACAATGGTGCCTAACAGCTAAGTGTGGAAAGAACAGTCTCTTCAACAAATGGTGCTAAGAGAACTGGACTTCCAACTGCAAAATAATGAAGTGGGACCTCTACCTCAAAATATATACAAAATTTAATTCAAAATGGATCAAAGACCTAAATGTAAGAGCTAAAACCATAAAACTCTTAGAAGAAAACATAAATCTTCATGACCCTGAATTAGGCAAAAGTTTCCTTGATACGACACCAAAATCACAAGCAACAAAAGAAAAAAAAAGATAAACTGGACTTCACCAAAATTAAAAGCTTGTGTGCTTCAAAGAACACTATCAAAACAGTAAAAAGATAATCCAAAGAATGGAGGAAAATATTTGGAAATCATATCTGAAAAGAGTCTAGCACCTGCAATATATAAAGAAATCTTACAACTCAATAAAAGACAAATAACCCAATTTTAACATGGACAAAAGATTTAAATAGACATTTCTCCAAAGAAGATATACAAATGCCCAATAAACAACTGAAAAGATGCTCAACAACACTAGTCATTAGGGAAATGCAAATCAAAACCACAATGAGATCCCACCTCACACCAGTTAGGACGGCTAAAATCAAACAGACAGACAACAGCAAGTGCAAAAAAGGACATGGAGAAACTGGAACCCTCATACACTGCTCTTGGAAGAGTAAAATGGTGTAACTGCTTTGGAAACAGTTTGGCAGCTCCTAAAAAGGTTAAACATAGCATTACCATATGACCCAGCAATTCCACTCCTAGGTACATACCCAAGTGAACTGAAGACATTTTTGCACACAAAATCTTGTACATGGAGGTTCACAGCAGCATTCTTCATAATAGGCAAAAAGTGGAAACAATCCAAACGTGCATCAACTGATTAACCCAGAGATAAAACGTGGGGATAGTGACACAATGGAACAATATTCCACCATAAAAGGGAATGAAATACTGACAGGAGCTACAACATAAATGAACTTTGAAAACATTACACGAAGTGAAAGATGCCAGAAAAAAAGCTGCCACACATTCACGGACCTGCACACTGCTTGTCAAAGCCACACTGTGGCGGCATCTCACATAAAATAGAGGAAGACTGGCACAGATGTTAGCTCAGGGCGAATCTTCCTCCAGCAAACTGAGAAAAATTGGCAACAGATGTTAGTTCTGGGCCAATCTTCCTCACTCAAAAAAGAAAAAGAAAGGCCACATATTATATGATTCTACTTACAGGAAATGCCCAGATTAGGCATATCTATAGAGACAGAAAGTAGATTACTGGTTGTCAGGGTACAGGGGAAGGGAGAATGGGGAGTGATTGCTAATGGGTATGAGCTTTCTTTTTGGGATGATGAAAATGTTCCAGAATTAGATAGTGGTGATGGTTATACAACTTTGTGAATATTCCAGAGGAAAAAAAACCAAAACACACTGAATTTTACACTTTAAAGGGGTGAATCGTATGGTATGTGAATTATATGTCAATTTTTAGAAGACAAATCAATTGGCCATTAAAAAGAAATAAAGAATTTGAATAGATGAAATAATCTAAAGAAGAAAGCGAACAGTACCAGTTTAAAATCTTTCCACCGAAAAAGCATCAAGCCCAGATTTTCTTACAGGTAAGTCCTACCAAACAGTCAAGAAACAACAAATAATTACAACCTTCAACAAATTTTTCCAGGAAACAGTGAAAAAGATAAACACTTTCTAATTCATATCAAAGTCCAATCAGGACAAAAGGTGCCAAGACCATCCCATGGGAGAAAACACAGTCTTTTCAACAAATGGTGCTGGGGAAACTGGATCTCCACACACAAAAGAATGAACTTGGACCCTCATCTTACACCATATACAAAAATGAACTCAAAATGGATTAAAGACCTAAAACTATAAAACTCTTAGAAGAAAACATAGAGGAAAAGCTTCTGACACTGAATTTGGCAATGATTTCTTGGCTCTAACACCAAAACCACAGGCAACAAAAGTAAAAACAGATAAATTGGACTACATCAAAATTAAAAACTTCTGTGCATCAAACAAAAACATTAGAGTGAAAAGGCAACCTATGGAGTGGGAAAAAATATTTGCAATATCCAGAACATACAAAAGCACTCCTACAACTCAGCAACAAAAAAACTAAATACCCAATTAAAAAATGGGCAAAGAACTTGAATAGATATTTCTCCAAAGAAAATATACAAATGGCCAACGGGCATATGAAAAGATACTCAACATCACTAGTCATTAGAGAAATGTAAACAAAACTACAATGAGATATTACCTCATACCCATTAGGATGACTACTACCAAAAACAGAGAAAGTAGGTGTTGGCAAGGATATGGAGAAACTAGAACCCTTGTGCACTGGTGAGAACGTAAACTTTGCATCTACTGTGGAAAACAGGATGGTGGTTCCTCAAAAAATTAAAAATGGAATTACCATATATCCAGCAATACCACTTCTGGTTATATACCCCAGAAAATTGAAAGCAGGGTATCAAAGAGATATTTGTACATCCACATTTGTAGCAGCATTAGTCACAACAGCCAAAAGCTAGAAGCAACACGACTGTCTATTCACAGAAGAATGGCTAACAAAATGTTTACACATGCAATGGTATGCTATTCAGCCTTAAACAGGAAATTTTGACACCTGCTACAATATGCACGAACTTTGAAATAACCCAGGCACAGAAAAGATAAATACTGTAAGATTTCACTTATATGAGGTACCCAGAGTAGTCAACTCATAAAAACAGGAAGTAGAATGGTGCCTGCCAGGGGCTATGGGGAGCAGGGAAATAAGGGAGAGTTGTTTAATGACTATAAAGTCTCAGTTTTGCAAGAAAAAGTTCTAGAGACTGGCTGCACCACAATGTGAACACATTTAACACTGGTGAATTTGTACACTTGAAAACAGTTAAGAAGGTAAATTTTATGTTAGCTGTATTTTACCACAATTTAAAAAATTCTTTTAATCATTAAAAAAGAGGTTTAGGGGCCAGCCCGGTGGCATAGTGGTTAAGTTCACACGTTCCACCTGGGGTTTGTGGGTTCAGATCCCAGGCACAGATCCAGCACTGCTCATCAAGCCACGCTGTGGCGGCAACCCACATAAAACAGAGGAAGACTGGCACAGATGTTTGCTCAGGGGCAATCTTCCTCAAACAAAAAGAGGTGGGTTGGCAACAGATGTTAGCCCAGGGTCAATCTTCCTCACCAAAAAAAAAAAAAAAAAAAGGTTTAAAAATAATCCAATCAGGACAATATGAGAAAAGAAAATTATAGGCCAATCTGACTCATGGATACTGATATAAAAATCCTAAACAAAATGTAAGCAAACCAAATCCAATACTTTACTAAAAAAAGATAATCCATCATGACTAAACTGGGTTTATCCCAGGAATGCTTAGTTAGCCTAGCTGGAAAATCAATGTAACTGACCACATTAACAGATTAAAGAGAAAAAATTCCGACCTTCTCTGGAGTTACAGAAAAACCTTTCAGTACAGCTCAACATCTATTCATGATTGAAACCAACAAAACACAAGCTAGCAAGCCAGGAATAGAATGAAACTTCCTTAACTCAACAAAGGCCATTTAAAAAAAACACTACAAATATCATTTTAAATGGTGAAATTTGAAAGCATTTCCTTTGAGATCAGGCACAAGACAAGAAACAAAACTGGGATTATCTGCAGCTCCCTGAGATAGGACAGTAATGGTTCAGAGTAGACACACAGATAAATGGTACAGAAATAGAACTACTCATGTATGAAACTTGATTTATTACAGGGAATTTTTATATCAGGGAGGAAATGAAGGACTATTTCATTAAAGAGTGCTAGGATAACCAATTATCCATATGGAAAGGGTAAATTCATATCCTGTAGCTCTCACAAAAATCATTCAGCAGGACATTTAAGAATTAAATATGAAAGGCAAAACCATAAAGCTTTTAGTTGACAATGTAGGGGAGAATATCTTTATGACTTCTGAGTAGGAAAAGATTAAGATAAACTGTAAAAAAAAAAAACCATATATTTAACTATATTAAAAGTAAGGACTGTTGTGAGAGATATATGTAAACTGATTACACTCTGTTGTGTTTGGCAGGAGGAGACTGGTTATACAGAATGACATCAAAAGTTAGCAAGGTGTACACGAGCAAGGCCAAACAACCAAGTGAATTCAAAGATCAAATTATTTTAATCTTGTTAATTTCCCTCCATATTTTATAAATTAATCAATTAAAGAGCAATCACATCAAAACAAGTACCCTCTCTGATTAAGAAAAAAATAGGGGTCGGCCCCGTGGCCCAGTGGTTAACTTTGCGCACTCCGCTTCGGCGGCCCAGGGTTTCACTGGTTTGGATCCTGGGCGCGACGTGGCAACACTCATCAGGCCATGCTGAGGCGGCGTCCCAGACAGTACAACCAGAGGCTCTCACAAGTAGAATCTACAACTGTGTACTGGGAGGGCTCTGGGGAGAAGAAGAAGAAGAAAAAAGACTGGCAACAGTTGTTAGCTCAGGTGCCAATCTTTAAAAAAAAAAAAAAGAAGAAAAAAGAATATGATGCTAATGTAATATAGGACTGCCAACGTTCCATCCACTTTACACTTAAATATTTTATACATCTTTGTCCTCACATAAGATCAACACGTTATTGTACTGATTTGGAAACAAGAATTAAAAAAAAAAAACTCACGATTCGGTAAGTGTCTATATCAATGTCTGTGTCTATATTTCATTTCAAATATTAGCAATGATGCCCATGGTAAAATCTAAATAGTGTTTCAGGTAAGTGGGGTATTACTTTGTCCTTTCCCACTGCTCCCTGAATCATATTTTTTACCACATGCCAAAATCTATCTTTGGATGCTTCGAAGAAACACTTAATATTAAGGTAAGATCTCCCTTGGAAAGAGCAAGAACTTTTTTTTAAAAAAAAGAAGAAATGGAGCAAATAGACAACATATTCTTAGAACTTCCAAATAATTCTGAAATTAAAAGCGCCAAAGAAATAAGCACAATTACAAAGAACACATCCTTCACTTGGGGAACTATTAAAACTGTGTGTATGATTGAAAGGGACAATTTGGAAAAAACATTTACCCCAAGATAAAATTTTTCTTTAACAATATGAAAGTATGTGTCCATCAAGCAAAATAAATTCATTCCCATTTCATCAAAACACCCTCCCCTTCACCCAAAACACACACACACATACAAGGTCCACATTTTCAGTGTGAATTGCAAGCCTCTGGCTCACATGAAAACAGCAGGATCCTAACCCACACACAGGCCCAGCGCTTGGACGTGTTGTTTCTGCATGCTGCCCACACTGCACTCTGAGCACGTGATTAGGAGCAACGATGCATAATCACACCACATTCCTTCCCTCGGCTCACACACCAACAGCTTGCCCTCTCAGCTGCATTCTTCCCCAAACAGCCATGGTCACCTTAGCAACCCTGTGCTCCTAACATGGACAGCTGGTCCACTTAAAGTCAGCCCTTCTTGGCAGGGGAAACGCTTGTTCTTCAAACTGAGGGAGAGAGAAGTTTTCCTTTCAGTAGACATTACAGGGGTTGATTTAACTTGATCAGCACTTTTGTTCTGTGGCAGTAATTTGTGTCGAGTTTCAAGCTATTCTGAGTTTTGGTTTTTGGGTCCTTTTTTTTTTTTAAATCTAAAAGCAAGTGGCTAAAAAAAATTAAATCAAGGCAGCTCATGGAATTCCATGGAAGAGTGGAACATGAAACAAAGAAGGTATCTGATATAATGGTATTCTTTTATAAAACAATAAAGTTACCTATATTTTCTAAAGTTCAAATTTACTTAAATTGAACTGCAACATTTGAAACCATAATACACAATAAGAGTCAGAAGATCTGTCTTTTTAGTATCATAGCCTATTTTTGAACAACAAAAACAATGCTAAACTTTCAAGTTTTATAACTCCAATCTATTCCAAAGACTGAGTCAACCTGTATTCCTTTATGCCACCACCTACACGTGAAATCTTTCCGGAGGCTCAACTGTAAACTAATCCAAGGACCCTCCAGACCTACAACGCCATAGACGGCCCTGGGTTACTCAAAACCAATCTTCATCTGTGCTTGCACCATTAACGCTAGGCCTGAACCAAATTAAGTCTTTCAGGATAAAAGATTCAGGCTTATAATAGAGTTTGCCTGATTTTCATACTATAAACAAATAATTTGGGGACAGGGGATTACCATAGTCTGAAATACATGAGATCTAATTGATTGTTCCATACCCACAAAGAGATTCCAATCTTCCATCCATCAAAATTAGACACCTCATCTTCAAGGAAAGTAAATAGGCATGTTCAAAACTAAAAAAGTACAAATTTATGGTATTCATTCTAAACTGGAAATATTTATGAAATAATTTTCTATAACAGTGGTGGACAAAATCCATATAATTTATTAAATGCTGTTTTAGTAAACCTCAAGGTTAAGTGACTACCATCTACATCATTCATTGGTTACACTTTTGTTTATATATGTGCGTTTTTTTAAAAAAACTCCTCAGACTATGAGGTTCTTCCTGGTTAGAAACATTTCTTTCAAGTTAAAAGTATCCTAGCAATACACCTTCCATATAGAGAAAAATATCAGTTGATAGGAATTACACCTTCTATATAGAGTAATATCAGTTCATAGAGAGGCAGTATAAGTTACTAAAAAGAACCTAAAGCTAAGTCATCTACTGGTTTCCTCATTGTAAAATGAGAATACTATCTGTTCTACTTATGCCATGCATTAACATAACAAAGTGAGAATAACGAAATTACTATGCCATACAAAATACTCAAAAATTAAAGAAACTAGAAAAAGGACTGATGTCAAATTCTGTGAATTATTTTTTAAGACAGTAAGGGGAGTATTCAACAATGCATAGGATACCAAATCAATATCAACCTCAAAAGTTGCTGGTCTTCCCACCAAAGGTCTTATAAAAAGTATTGCCATATAAAGAACTATTACTTTCAAAAAGCCTCAACCTTGGCTTAACTGTTAACAGACATGAATTCCCTTACCCTTTGCCTTTCCCCTACTGACTCAGTTCCACATTTCCTCCTGGCCCCTAACATCTTCCTCCCACACAAAGAAACTGCTCCCAGCAAGGTACCTTTAGCATTTGCCACCTGATGGAAGCCCTCCTTGATCTGATCACTGCTGTATTCATCCTCCGCCTAAAATCAACGCCCGCTCCATCCTCTCATAGGACTCTCTCCCTCTCTCTCCTCCTCACCACTATGAAGCATACCATCATCACGGAATGGAGCTTCTGAAGTTCCTACTCTCTGACAATTTCTAGTTAGGAGATCCAAGAGAAGCTGCTTCTGCTGATACTGTACTACTATAGACGAAACTGTGTTTCTGCATCCCAAAGTTGGAATCCTGTATTTGTACTTGTCTTACTCTGTGTTAGATTCAGTGATGGGGATTCAGAGAACACAGTTCTGCTTCAAAGAAGTAACAGAAAAAATAAGATGACTGTTTAAATATAATACAATGTCAAAATTAATAAGTAATAGATAACGGGGAGGTTCCATAATATCACTGGTATTATCTTTCAACTACTAAGCTTTTGTGGGCTAAAAACTGAGACCTAATTATTTTAATACAAAGTTTCTAGAAGAAAAATACATGTTTTTGTTAGGCCTTGAAATTCTTTGACTGTTCGGACAGCATTCTACACAGATGTTTTCATTTCCTCTAATCTTCCACAGCATCTAACTCGCATTCTTCAACTTCAATTCTCACATAAGAGCACAAGTTGGTGTTTTCTTAAATGCTCATTTTAATGTGCCTTATCCATTTCAGGAATTCTACATTTAACAGCTCATTTTAATAAATAACCACCTGGAATACAACGTACCCGCTGGACAAAACTAGTCAGTGAAGATCCAGCAACATGCCAGATCATAGGAGAGAGGGCCGAGGAGGGCCCACAAGCGTTTGATGAAGACTACTGTGCAACCGAAGCACAGGCGCATAAGACAGCAGGCCCTTCGCAGACACAACAGGGCCCACATCAAACACATTCAAGGCCACCGACGTGGGGCAAGCGTGAAAAGAAAACAGAGGAGCCGATGCCGACTGAGGAATATCATTACTCAACACTCCTCGAGAGAGGTTAAAAACTGATACTTCAGACAAAGCCATCCTCTTTCATAACCAACAGTCGCCCAAAATTTAAACAATTTTTTTAATTGTGGTAAAATACACAGAAGGTAAAATTTACCATTTCAACCATTTTTAAGTGTACGGTTAACAGTAATTTTTTTTAAGTTGTCATTGTCCTTTTAACACCTTTGATTGTGTAGCAGGGTGAATAATCTTCTTCTGATTATTTTCTACTCTAAAAAAATTACGAAAGCATCTGGTATTTATAAAAATAAATATTTATTGAACACTTACAGGGAGCCCTAAGGGTATCAGACACCATTATCATATACTCTACTAAGGTCAAAGATTTAAATTTCATTTGCCGAAAGAGTGACAAAGACGCAACAGATCAAGTTCACAAGTTGTTTCAGTTTTTCCTTTAAGCACTGTAATCCAGGAAAAGAAGGATCTGGATTTCTCCTACAGTACTGCCTTTGAGCAGTGTGCTAGAAGATGTTCCAGGACCCCCTCCCTTAGCCCCCGGGAGGGAGAAGAAAACAAGAGGGAAAAAGAGTTTCACAAGAAACTTGGAAAGGAAAAACACTGGTGATTTGCTCTCCCTTCCTCTTCTTCGGCTAGTGTGGCCCTTTATTTAACCCTCTGTTTCCAGTTAGGATAAAAGTTGACCTGATTAACTAAATCTGCGGCAGTTTCAAAACCAGGTGGAAAAGATGTGTCTGAGAGTGCGCATTCCCCTCAGGACAGAGGATACTGGAAAAGGAGAGTAAATGAGAAAGAATTATTGATCTGAATAATCCACTTTACGAGCACTTCCAGTTGACAGATTGAATTAATCTGCAGTGATCACTACTCCCTACACCAAAAAGTTTCGGAGAAAATTTAACTAGGTGACTTCCTAAGGCTGCCAAGCGACTGACTTTCGGTTACTGGCACAGGGTGAGCACCCTGCTGAGACTGTACTATCTACTCACGTGAACGTTTCATCCTCCAGAAGTCGAAGAGCACAACAATGTAAACCAATGATTTAATCCACTGTAAAGGTGATCGTTCAGGATTTTTTTTTTTAAATATTAAATGTTACTGCATCTTTTACTATCAACCTGGTAGGAAGTATTGCACTTGTTAAACTAAAGGAGTTACACAATTTCCACAGGTGTAAACATAGCTAACTAATCCCCTTTAACCGAAACCCTTAAGAGAGCTTCTATGAACCTTGAACTCCCCCAGGTCATTTAGGCCATGTCCACTGAGGCAAAAGGTGAATGTGCCCTATGCAAGAAGAGAACTTGTTTCCTAAAACGGATAAGCCCTCTCCCAAGGATGCGAGGAATAGGCACTGCCCAAGAAAAGCAGTATCTGAGTGGCAGATGTGACCACTCTTATCACACCCTTTCAATCCCAACTTCAAATAAGATGAGCAGGGTCTTGGCTAGCAAATTCTGAGTTAGTAAAGGAGCAGCTAACATATTTGTGAGAATCTTGTAATAATCAAGAAAAGATATGAAATAAATATGGGGAAGGGAACAAAAAAAATCAAGAGCAATGAAGCCTGTATTCAATGAGATTTGTTTTATTACTACATGAACAATTTCTTACCTTGTGGAACACTCTTCTGAGAAAAATAGATACAATTTTGTTCCTAAAAGAATTTCAGGTAGAAAAGTTGACATGTTAGTTTCAAAACACAAAGTCTCTTGAAAATGAAAATTACAAAATGCTAATATAGTACATTCAGAATACTATGACACTTGTATTACCAAAGCTTAAAAAACAGTAAGTCTCTAATAAGAAAAGTACTTTATTTTTATAAGAATATTTACAATAAAAATTATTCTTATTATTACAGAAATACTTATTCTACTATCAAATCATTTTTGCTAGGTATATAATGATGAGTGGCATATTTTCACGTTCTAAAACATCAGTACTCCATTGGCTTTTACTCTTGCCAAGCTTTGATATTCTGAAGGGTATTTTCTTTTTAGGTATAATCCACATCATAAAGTTCATCACTTAAAAGTATAAAATTCAGTGGTTTTGACTATATTCACAAAGTTCTGTAACCATTACTACCATCTAATTCCAGAATATATTCATCACCCCAATCAGAAACCCCGTACTGAAGGGTACATTGTCATTCCTAGGGAGAAACATCTTAAATTTAATTTTAAAAGATAAACAAGAAGCATACTCTTTATAACACTATGATCAAAATTATGTTTTTTTAAAAATATGCAGAACAAAGACTGGTAGGGAATTTGTACTAAAATCCAAAATAAAAACAGAAATACGAGTTGACACTTTATAAAATGTCCACTATACTTTTTATTAAATATTTTTTAAAGTAGATAAAATAAGTATAAAGTTGAAAAAAAAATTGGCCACACTTACTAATCTTGTTGCAAAGCCACAGCTGCATCTTACTTTATGACAAATTGACTGTTTCATCACTTTTGCATCTGGGCATCTACTTCTTAACGGTCATTTCTGAAATAAAGATGTATTAATTAAGAATATATTATAACAAAAACATAAAATCTTTAAGGACAATTATCTAGATTTTAGTGACTAGAGCAGAACTCTTCAAACAGTTCTTGAGCAACCTTCTGATAAAATCATCAACAGGCTGAGCAGGGTGAGGTGAGAGGGACAGAACACAGGCTGGCAACCCGCAGAATTAGAATTACACAGTGACGCGACACGTCTGAGGATAAACATCTACAAACTGCTCAGTCCTCAATCCTTTTCACTCACCAGGGTCTTGCAACTCCTAAGAATGCCATTTATAGACTGGAAAAAGAGAAAGAAGACAGAGAAGAGGAGCCCTAAAACTGCACATCTGAAAACAAATTAAGAGCTTCTTTATTATGCTTGTCTATTTCCCCCTCATACCACAGAAAGTAAGCTCAGGAGATTTCTGTAGGTTTAATTCACTGATCTTTTGAGCACCTAAGACAATGACTGCCATGCAGTAAGCGCTCAGTAAATACTTATTGACAGAATGGGTAAACTGATGAATGATTTCACTTTTGATGAACTATTTAATCTGACTATTCAAAAGGGCAATCTCAAAAATTCCTTCCACACAAACACCATTGATGTTAATGCCAACTAAAACATCATTATTGTTTTGTTCCTTGATAAGCAAAGCCCACAATTAAAAGACAATCAAGACATGGTCCCAACCCTGAAGGAAAAGAACAAAGGCATATACCACTTTGTAATTGTTAGTGCAACCTTTGGGAAAGACTCCTAGAAGGGGAACTGATTGATATGCAATTTTGCTAAATATTGCCAAATGGTGTGGGTGGGGATCTTTTTCTTTTTCAAACATGTATGTTCTTTGAGGTGCTTGTTGCGGAGACTGCTAGGAATATTAAGAGAAAACGTTTCATAAGGAGTAAAAAGCTGACAGATCTCAAGAATAACCCTCAGGGAACCCAGTACTTCCCTACTTCTATCCTGTAGCTGAAGTAGTATTCCAAAAAATGCTACTTTTTTTGTAAAAAGTGGGGGAATACAAATATTAATACAGACTTACTTTTTCTCCTTTCAAAAGGAAGCAATGGAAGGGGTCAGCCTGGTGGCGAAGCGGTTAAGTTCACACCTTTCACTCCAGTGGCCCAGGGTTCTCTGGTTCGGATCCTGGGGTGCAGACCTACGCATCACTAATAAAGCTACGCTGTGGCACACATCCCCCATATAAAGTAGAAGATGGGCACGGATGTCAGCTCAGGGCCAATCTTCCTCAGCAAAGAGAGGAGGATTGGCAGCTGATGTTAGCTCAGGGCTAATCTTCCTCAAAAAAAAAACCCCATAAGCAATGGAGAGATAAAACCAAAACCATTTTTAAATGGTTATCTACAGAGAAAAGAGAAAGCAGGGTAGAAAGGAGAGGGATGGAAGTAGACTTCTCAGAACATACCTTGTTTTACAGTTTTAACTTTGGAGAACTGTTTTGAGATCAAATGAATATCAAATGATAATGACATTTTGAACATCAAAATGCTAACGACTACCACTGACTGAAACATTAAATACATTTTAAAAATTCACGGTCATCTTTGGAAGTTGCTAGGGCATTAACTTATTATTCTGAAAATTGATAAAGGGAAAGAATCAAGCATTTATCCTGCCTTTCTTATATGAAAAGTACCCCCAGAGAAACAAGCAGTCAATAAGTGAAAACTCTTTTTTATAGGATTCTGAATAATAAAGGTAGAAGGAATGATAGGATTAGAAAATCACCATTGTGTCCCCCTAACGAAATTATGAACCTAAAAAGCAATGAATGGTTGCTAAAACCACTACGTAAAAGTTGATCGGAAAATTAATAATAGATAAATCAGGCTGACAAAACTTGAACCCAGTAATTAATCTTAATGTCATTAAAAATGGGTCAATCAGACATTATGCGCAGAAGTATTCATCACTATCCACTAAGTGTTCACTCTGGGAGCTCCAGTTTCAAAAGACATCCATAATATTACCACTTCCACTCTTACCATCATGGTCCCAGCAACTCACTTCTCATGGATTTGATCTCCCAGCCTCTCTCCTGTTCACCTCCACAAGTCAGTCAGTCAGTTAGTCCTTTTCAAAAGAAAGTCAGATCACATCATTCTTCTGTTCAAACCCTCTAATTGACTCCATCTCACTAGTCTAAAAGCCAAAGTCCTTACAAAGGCCAAAAACACTATAATGTGACATTTCCCTTCCTGATCTCTAACCTACCACTCTCCCCCTTGCTCGCCCCATTCTAGCCACATGGCTCTCTGTCCTTAAACGCATGAGCAAGTTCTCACTTCAGGCACCAGGACTTGGGTTCCCTCTGCCGGGAACACCAGATATCGCTCTGGCTTATTCCTCCTCCCCTTCCTGTAGGACTAGGTTTTTACAAGTTATCTCATCAAAGAAATATGCCCCGGTACCCTAGGCAAGCCCAAAATATCTGTCTCGGATCTCCTTATCTGGCAGAGAATATACAAGGAGAAATAAGTCATAAATTTTGGAGATGATAATCATTTGAAACACAAACATGAATTTTCACATCTTTCTGTCTAAACATCTATAGAGCTATACTGCCCCTTTTAAAAATTCTTATGGTCTCAACTTCAAAGAATTAATGAAGATATAGCTACCATCGTGTGGTTTTACTTATTTGGTTGTTGTTTTGTTTTAAAATCATCTACACCATAACTCTAGAAAGGAGTGGTGGAAAAACTGGAATTAAATGAATTCCATTAAAAAACAGCAACTAGTAAAATAAATGGCATTCCCTTTCCTCCTACTCCTTTAGGGATCTCTGTTTAGGATTACGTTATAAAGTTCCAAGTAATCTCAAGAAAAGTTTTAAGTACTTTCAAATTTATCTGTTCCCTTTAGGCACCATGACCACCAGAGAGAATCAAAAGAACTCACTAACGCTAACATGACTAGACTAGCTAAGACATGGTAGGGATGTTTGAACTTAATTATTTTTCTTTAAATAAACAAACTCCCCCTGGGCTAAGGCCTCCTCTGCCTTTGAAACATCCTGTGGCTGGCAAGCTTCAGGGTCTTAAGAGAGACAGCCAGGGGACAGAAAAAACAGCAAGTATGAATCAGTAATCACATTTAATAGTCTCTGAAGACCAAAACAAAGATACTAGTTCTGGCAAGAGCTCGCTAGAATTGCCCAAAAACTGACTTATCCACATACCTTTCATCTGAACAATCTATTTTCACTTAGTTTAAGGTTCACAAAGCATTTGTTATGGGCCTATCAGACTTTAGGTACATAAATAAACCAAAAGTACAAGGAAAACAATCACTAGGGGTTCTAAGATGAAATTTAATGTTAAAATCTGCTTTGTTTGGGGTAGGGGGTGAGGAGAATCCTTGAATATTGTTGTGTAGAAACATCTCCATTCAGTTGGAAATCAGACTTTAGCAAGTTCAATCACTTGAAATAAGGCTAGTGACAGTAAAGTAACCTTTACTGAACAACTTCTCTGTGCCAGATACTTACATTAGCTCACTCAATCCTCAGAACCTCCCTCTGCGAAAGGTCCTAACAAAACACACAGAGCGGTTAAATAACTTGTCCAAACCACAGAGAGAGCGTTCCAGGATCCAAAATCTCAGTCTTTCTATTTTCACTATCATAACCTGCAGTAAACTGAAATAAAATTATTAGTCACAAATACCACATTTGAGCCATACGAGTACCTGTAAACTCAGGCTGCTCAACTGAGAAATCCATCCTGTTCTTCCAAGGCTGCTTTAGATAAGAGGTCAAAGGGAAAGTTTGCTGCTGTTCACTAACAAGAAACCTGTGGCAATAAGCAGTGAATCAGAGGAACACGCCACACTGAGGCCTGCAGGACTGAGTGGGAGTGAGCTTCACACCGCACAGTGCACTGAGCGGCATTCGTTCCTAACAATTAACTTGAATCACCTCTAAGTGACTGACAGATACTACGTATGCTCTGAGAAGTCAAGGAAGAAACGTTAAGACTTAACAGAGTGGGTACACAGGTGTTTACCAAAATAGTTTCTGTACTTTCCTGAATGTTTGAAATACTTCTCTTTCTCTCTTGATATAGATATACAGACACAGACACACACAGACACACACATACACACATTAAAGTGTTCCATTTCTTAAAATTTACAAGTTTATTAGAGTTACGATTCCTAATTTTCCTTTTCTGGAAAAGTCTTTCATGTGGAACACCTTAGTTCCCAACACTATGGGATAACACATATCGGCCTCAGTTCTTCATATTCAACAGAATCTGATTTTTAATGTGTCATTAATTGAAAAATATTTTGTAGGAATATTTTCTTTCAAAACTGTAAACTTAATCTGTCATTTGATGCATCCACTGCCTTTCACAAAGTAAAAGTAACATACCCATTCTAAAATAAAAATCAAGGCAATTACTTAACTATCAGGACACATTACTCAGGAAATGTGGCCTTGCTACATGAATGTCTCAATTATTTGGAGAAAGTGAAAATTCCTTGGAACAAATTATCCCCATTGACTAAAAAACATGCCAGTGAAAGAACTTACTGCTTTACACAGAGCAGAGACTCAGATTGAAGATTTAAAGTTTCCCAAAGACCTGAATACATATGCTAGGCTTGCAAATACTTGATTGTGTCCCGGGAATTTTCAGCATAAATTAACACTAAGTAAAAAACCTCCCTCACAATCTCATCCACTGCACTGATGGTGAAGAAAGACGAAGGAGAGGGAAGGGAGGACACACTTGCCCAGGACACTAATGATAAATAATACCACCTTATTTTTACAAAACCTTACGATTTTAGTGTTTCTTTCTCGACAAAAAACAGTGTGTGTGCAGATCTATCATTAAGACCAAACAAAGATACTGAAACGGTCTGTGTGGTTTTGAAGTCAATGTCGGGAGGTATCACCCATGGCACTTGCTGTTTTACTTTGTATTTTAACAATATGGAAGTGCACACAGCACAGAGTATGTATTGTTTCTTGAAACTCTACCATACACACAATCTCTCCTTACAACTAGCATTTGTCTCTCTCTCTCCCTCCCCTTCCTTTGCACACTCTCACGCAAAGTATGAATAATTATTTTTAAAAACTTCTGTTTCATAGACAAACATGCTATACACATTCTGGCCAAGATATAAAATGTACTTCTTAGTAGGAAATCTTCATGACATCTTCACATGTGATTCTACGTAGAACATCAAGGTAAATATTTCCAGAGTTAGTTTCTTTCCATGTCTTCAACATTAAACATAATGCAGACACACACAAATCTAGACATCGCAGAGCCCACGGCTTTACTCTTCTTCATGAATTTTAATACAACACACAATAAAATATTCACCAGGGAGAGTAGCTTGGTATGAAAGTAGGTTTGCCTTTGGCCCTATTCCGGGGAGATGAGTTACTTGAATACCAAATAACCTCTTAGTAA
Organism: Equus caballus; assembly: GCF_041296265.1. Lineage (NCBI taxonomy): Eukaryota > Metazoa > Chordata > Mammalia > Perissodactyla > Equidae > Equus > Equus caballus. The sequence goes on along the minus strand of NC_091689.1, from coordinate 97,541,192 downwards.
CTGACAGCCTCTTCAAGAAGGCTGTGTAAGTGTGAGTGCCCCACAGACTGTCACCTAACTCCAGTAACTTCCTCAAGAGTGGAAACCATTTTTATAAAGCTCATGTCAGCCTTTTTATTTTACAGAAAATAATCCATAACTTCAAAAATAGAAGTCAACGGAGAGTTACATCTTTCCCTAAACTATTCCTTTATCTGCCAGGAGGAAAATACTATCTTCATTCTTTAGTAGTTCTGGTAGGCTCTACATATTTTTCAGCAATACCATACAGACAAGTTTTCCCCACAACCAAACTCTAAGACAATTTCTCCTGGTGGGCATTGTACGAGGCTGTGACAAGGAAAGAAGGAAGACCAATGTCTTCAACCAGTTTCCAGCAAACTGAAAAGTGGTATTCATGTCTCATGAAAGGACCTTCCATAGATAAACCCACATCCCAAAGCCCTCAATTCAAGCTGTACCTGTTTCCTCTGAACTACAGCTACGGAATACTGTTTCTCCTACAATCCACAAAACCTTTAGGTACAGTCACAGCTAATTCAAAGGAATTCAGTGGCCCTCCGTAACTTGTGTCTCCCTCATTATATATAAAGAACTTGCTTAATATTCTATATTTAAAACACATGTAGGAAAAAAAATGCTATGAAGGAGGGTAAGAAAGACAAACCTCATAAACTGGCCATATTAAAAATAACAACAGCACAGCCAGAAGGACCTACAACTAGAATATACAACTATGTATTGGGGGGCTTTGGGGAGAAGAAGAAGAAGGAAAAAAAAGATTGGCAACAGACGTTAGCTCAGGTGCCAATCTTTAAAAAATTAAAATCAAAATAAATAAATAAATAAATAAAATAAGAGATGGGGGGGACCTGTAAAATCATTTTATATTTTACAGGTGAAGAAACTGAAGCAGCTTATGAGCAAGGAAAGAACTGAAGTTCACATTATAAATGGTGTTTTCTCCCAACATTATCCCTTCCAACAAATCTATAACAGGTATTTTAGCTTAATACAAACATAACATGTAATCAGAACAGATTGCAATGTTGAAGAGTTTAAATAAACGCATGAATTCTGAGCACAGTATATAAGTTAAGGGAAATTAGAAATGGCCCCTGTGTCTTTTAGGAACGCCAGAATTCCAATAAATAACCTCTTTCCTTGGTGCAGCTCCTTAGGACAGTCTGAGCTGGAGGGATCACTGCTCTGGCCCAGAATGGCATTTCTTATACAGATGACTAATTAAATTCACCATTAGCTAATGTCCATAAAGATTAAAAAACTGTGCATATGCTAACATCCTGTTTTCAACCTGGTAGCTTAAGAAAAGGACTAGTGCCCGTGTAAGGATTGCTGGGCCACTACAACAGCTCATAAAAGAGGCATAAATCTCAAAGTAAAGTAGTGGAATAGCAGAGTATACAACATCAATTGGATTTATACAAAAATCCATTGTATACAGCCTGCACTGGACCAAAAACAAAAAATTCATAGAGAAATACAAGTTCTCAAATTAAAATTTATATCCTAGGAAAGATCAGATGGGGGTAAGGACAAAAAGCATAGTATACTCAATATTAAAAATGTTATACTTAAAGAGGACAAAAATCACTTTTAATTTTATGGACATTTACCTTACATCTCTAGCACCCAACTCACATTTAGCCTGTCCACAAGAGCATGTGTGTGGAAGGGCACCTGATCAACTCACATTCACAAAGCTATAGCTGCCCATTTAGTTCCAAAGGCACAAGTGGATAAAATGACATTATTACAAAGTGCTGTTTTGGTAGCATAAAAAAATCAGCAGGACAGATAGACTTGTACTAAAGGAATAATTAACAAGAGCTGTGGTTTACGCAGAAATACTCCAGCATGGGTGACATCACAGCAACTATGGCAGTTTGTCTTTACGATTTCTCCCCACAAACCAAGTTGGATACATCCCAAGTTAAATAACAGCTCCTGCTTATTACTCCTAGATATCACATATTTCTTTAGCTTTAAAATAGAAGTACATAAGTCAATTTAAAATGCAAATTGGTACAGAGGCTTAAAACTTAACTGTGTACTCTAGAGAGAGCAGTGCTTCTAACCTTAAAAAAAAAAGCCCTCACTGACTTTCCTAAGCAAAGGGAGAGTTTCACTGTTTTTCAAGCTACCATTACAAATAACAAAGGACATAAAGAATGCTGCTTGTGGGATAGCACGTGCCCCTACTCCTTCCATCCATATTGTCTCTGTCTCTGTCTCTCCAGGCGGTAGGGGAGCGGGATGCCATGGGTGTGTGCGGTGTTTCTCCCTCTCCGCCTCAGTCTTGGTCACTCTAGGTACCCCCTCCTTCTTGCCAACCTCTCTCTCACACTCAACAACTGGCTTCCAAGTGTTGATACTTGGACAGAAAGCATTTTATCAGGCTGGAGCCTGTGTCTCACAGTCACACAATAAGAAACAGAATCAGAAATTATTCAATTTGTTGAAAATAGATAAAATTAAAGCTGCAAATTTTTAATTTCCTTTAAAATGCCTAAATAGATAAACACGCCATACACAAGATTTTAATAAACTTAGTAGAGTCGATCTAACATTTATTTACAGGATTTTGAGCTAAATATATCAGGGGGGGGGGGGAGGGATATTAACAAAGTCGGTATACCACAGCAGTTCCAAGCACGAGCTCTAGAATGGCAGCTCTGAGTGAGTCCCAGCTCGGCAGTGACTGATCTTGGCAGGTCACTGACTCTCTCGACCTACCCATCAGTTCTAACATGGGGACGAGCTGTGACAGTGCCTATAAGACACTCCACACGCAGGGAGCGCTCAGCACACAGCACACCGAGAACAGCAGGTGGAGGGCACGTCCATCCTTATTTCTGTCTGCCTAGCAGCTGAACTTCCCCTGAGGTTTGGGAACTTCCCCACTTTATGATTTAGAAGTTCAAAGAGTTTGCCACATCTAATATTTGAGAACTTCCTCCCATCTTATGATTTCAAAAGGTTAAACACTTTCCCACATGTCCTATACATCTAGGCCCAGCCAGACTAGAAATGGGCACCTACTCAGTGGGAGAAGTAGAGACCAGAGGAAACGCCCTCACACTAACAGCAGAGCAATTGCAGCAAGGTCAAGTCAGGGGCAGAGATGGCAGCACTCGGAGTCATCTAGAGCTAGCAGTGTCACTGGGGCAGGCGGTGGCGTCTGTCAGTCTGTCTCCAGATGGGACTGGCATCCTCGTGGGAACTGTTGTACAGTGTGATTTTGGGCATTGTTTCTGGCTGCTTAGCCCTGAATCTCGTTCTCTAACCCTTGCAACAATTTGACGAGCCACTGAGCTCGACCCAGTAACCTTTTAAAATACACAGTATGTTTGAACTGGTGTTTACTGCCACCAAGAATTCTGACTGACACATTAGTTAGGGGTAACATTCATTCCCACCTGCCCCATCCCCACAGGGGAAAAAGACTCTATTTGTAATCTCTCCAAAGAAACCCAAAAGTATTGTTCACTTTCAACCAATGGATTTATCCTGCAAGGTCTGGAGAATCCTACTTTTACAAATTTTAGATAATCATTCTCCTAATTTAGAATATGAGAAATGTCTAATCAATTTTAGACTTATTTCCAAGGAACAGAGTCAAGAACCGACGACACAGGAAAATACCCACATGCAAGGAGCAACTGTCACTGAGGTCAAAGAGTCACTCGAGCCCACCTGACCACACCCTGGATGCATTCCCAACAGCTTTCCTCCCAGCAGGGGCTTTTCACTTGAGGTTCTAGAACCAAGGAGTTCCCTCTGCCTCTTAAGGGTCATTTTAAGGCCAAAAACTTAAAAAGTATTACCAAAAGGCCTTAAATATTCTTCTTTTGTTTGAACAAATAACTCAGTGAAATACCTAGGTAACAAAACTATTCAATTCTTTGTTAAACCAGTGCAGAGCCAGCCAGCGTCTGACTGCCGCAGGTGGAGTTTTTGACATGTAAAACGCACTCCTCTTCCTGGGCCAGATTTCTCTGCAAGACTATTCTATAGTTTAGTAATGCTATTTCCACTGTCTAGAATGCTAAAGCTCAAATCTGTTAATTTTATTACTTATCAATATAAATGTGATACAAGGTTTGTGAGGAGGGTGAAATTAGGGGACTAAATGTGTTGGTTCTTTTTTTAAATTTCAGGAGCCAGTTACCATATAGATTTGAAACTACATTTTAATGAATAAAAAAATAATCTAAACAAAATCAAACATAGTGTTTCTTTAAAAAGTGTCAGTCTTTTCAGACTAAAATTTAGAAAAAAGAATAGAGCATTTGGAAATGTATATTGACATCTAACATATACCTAACATGTTAAAAATTCAGTAGGAGAAAACCAGAATTTTGGCAGAAAAAAAAGGCCATAGAATTGTACTGTTCACGACAATCACATGCTAGAGCTATGTGATGGGACGGAAGAAGCTGAGGCCTTGAGAGTTAAGCAACTCACCGAAGGAACAGATCTGATTTCTAGCTGAGTGACGTCATTAAAACATCTTCTGCCTGTCCTTCAAAATGAGTCAAAATAAAGTTAATTGAACACCATATGGTATTAATTCCAGGATTTAAAATAACAAACACTAAATCCAAGGCAAGTGATTCTGAAACCCAACTATTAATATTCTTCTTAAGATACAGTTCTGATTTATGATAATTTATAAAGACCCTGGACTTATCAATGTAAAAAAAAGTCATCAGAAAAAGTAAAACCTTTTTATAGTGTCCATAAGTTCATGTCCCTGTAACTCCCAAGATGTGTTACAAAGTAAAATCATTATTGCCTATGTGCTAAGGGCTATTTCCTTAACCCCCAATTACAATTTACTGGCTGTTAATTACTGGACGCCCTCAGATAGTAACTTATACCTAAACACCATGAATTTAAATTTATGCCATTTAACAAAACAAATTTTTCCCCCAGTCAGAATCCACCTGCCCGAAAAGAACACCATAATCTCTTATGGAAAAGTTTCTTTGCATTTGGTTGCCTTGTACTAAACATAACAGGAGCTTTCTACTCGGGGTGAGTGAGGAGAAAATGTTCTCACAACACCTTACTCTTCTTTAAATGAGGCTTATCCCAGTCAGCCTCACAAACCAGCTACATTTGCGTTTCATGAGAGGCCCTGAAGCAGCAGGGCTGAAAAGGGCCTCAGGCTAGCTCCGGATTACTACCCTACTAACATATGCTATGAAACAACACATTGTAAAAAAAAAAAAAAAAAAAAAAAAAAGAGCTAAAAGACTCCTATGAAAATAAGGTGCAAGAACAAAAAGGACATGAAACCCAAAAGAGGACAAGGAGCGAAGATGTGCATAGAGAGATCAAGAAGGCTTCCAGCAAGATATGGCTAAGCCAGCACAGGCGCTGCTACTCCCCTCCTTCAAGGCCGGCCAGCCGACATAGGGAAGAGGAGACAGCCTGCGGAGCTGGGCAACCCTCTCAAACCCTCTCGACAGCTCGTTAGAAAGCAATGGAAGTTGTGAGACCACACCAAACACTGCCATTCCCGGTTTAGACTGACTGGAGCGAGGCTGCAGAGAAAAGCCATTAAGGAGGGAATGAATATAAGGAAAACAGGACCAATAAGAGCCGCAAATATTTACTGAGCTATTTCTTAGTTTATTTTTTAGGTTACATATACTGTTTCATTTAATCATCACAACAGACTTCTTAAATACTAATATTACGCCCATTTTATAGATAGGAAAAAACAGGTTTAGAATTTTAAACAACCAACTTGCCAGAGTCATACATACAATAAACGGTGGAACTGAGGCTCCAACACAGACCTGAACACTTTACCACTCCTTTTACTGAATCATGGAATTTAACAACTGACCTAACCCTCTATCTACCTTCTCATGCAAATCCACCAAAGCAGAATTTTTTAAATAAAATTTTAATTATTTAAGGAATAGCATGTTTCTAACAGAAAGTCTGGAAAACATAATGGATGTAACAAAATTCAAATCTTTTTTATTGCTTTTATAATTAATATTTTAATGAACACCTTGTATATAAATCTCTGCACACATTTTTATTCCATTTATAAAGTACTATAAATAGAATTCAGGGTCGAATTGTGTTCGCAGCCGCCGCCGCGCCGCCGTCGCTCTCCGACGCCAGCGCCGCCTCCAGCCCGCCGAGCTCCAGCCGAAGGAGAAGGGGGGTAAGTAAGGAGGTCTCTATACCATGGCTCGTACAAAGCAGACTGCCCGCAAATCGACCGGTGGTAAAGCCCCGAGGAAGCAGCTGGCTACAAAAGCCGCTCGCAAGAGTGCGCCCTCTACTGGAGGGGTGAAGAAACCTCATCGTTACAGGCCTGGTACTGTGGCACTCCGTGAAATTAGACGTTATCAGAAGTCCACTGAACTTCTGATTCGCAAACTTCCCTTCCAGCGTCTGGTGCGAGAAATTGCTCAGGACTTCAAAACAGATCTGCGCTTCCAGAGCGCAGCTATTGGTGCTTTGCAGGAGGCAAGTGAGGCCTATCTGGTTGGCCTTTTTGAAGACACCAACCTGTGTGCTATCCATGCCAAACGTGTAACGATTATGCCAAAAGACATCCAGCTAGCACGCCGCATACGTGGAGAACGTGCTTAAGAGTCCACTATGAGGGGAAACATTTCATTCTTTAAAAAAAAAAAATCTCTTCTTCCTGTTATTGGTAGTTCTGAACGTTAGATATTTTTTTTCCATGGGGTCAAAAGGTACCTAAGTATATGATTGCAAGTGGAAAAATAGGGGACAGAAATCAGGTATTGGCTGTTTTTCCATTTTCATTTGTGTGTGAATTTTTAATATAAATGCGGGGACATAAAGCATTAATGCAAGTCAAAGTGTTTCAGTGAACAAGTTCCAGCAGTTCAACTTTATAACAATTATAAATAAACCTGGTAAATTTTTCTGGACAATGCCAGCATTTGGATTTTTTTAAAACAAGTAAATTTCTTATTGACGGCAACTAAATGGTGTTTGTAGCATTTTTATCATACAGTAGATTCCATCCATTCACTATACTTTTCTAACTGAGTTGTCCTACATGCAAGTACATGTTTTTAATGTTGTCTGTCTTCTGTGCTGTTCCTGTAAGTTTGCTATTAAAACACATTAAACTCTAAAAAAAAAAAAAAAAAAAAATAGAATTCAGGGTCAAAGAGTGTGAATAAATTCTGCCAGAACATCTGATTTTAATACGATTGAAATGATGAAGAGATGATGGTTTCTTGAGAAAAACAACTATGGCTAAATCTCCCTTGCATCCAGAACGCCGAGGAACATGTGCAAGGGCACAACGACTGCTCAATGGAGAAGATTTCTCCTTCCTTAGCACACAGTCTCTGAAGGGAGAATTAAATAAATCAGGCTCCCAAATTAGAAGACAAGAATCAGGCCAAATATCAAATTCATTAATGGGCTATATCAAACTCTTCTCAGGGAGAGAAGAGCATGAATATTGGTACTGTCATTCAAATATATTTCCATATGTTTAAAAGAGTTTGGATACCTCACTGTATATTTAAAGAATATAGTATTTTAGTAGGTATATAACACACTGAAGACATTATTTCTCCCATTTTAAGTTAGTATCTAAATGCCATAATCTGTTATTGTCCACGGTGATCACTTCAGAACATGTCTATATACAAAATTCAAAGAGTTAAATATTTTCATAGTACCTAGATCTGTCATTTTATTTTGATTTCCTACCAGAAATCACCACCTATTATCATCTTGTTCTAATGACATTATAGCAATGTCCCCATAAAGATGAAAAGGAGATTCACTACAAAACGATGTTCCAGGCACTGACCTCATACTACTGCACACTATGTATTATTATTATAACCTCTATTTTCTATTTTAGGAACACAAGTCACTAAAACTAAAGCACAGAGAGAGTAAGAAAGGCACTTGTTTCTCTGAATCCAGGCATTCTGCTCACACCTCTGATCACTACACACAACAAAGTCCTAGTAACAAGCAAAAAGCACTGAAGTTTCTGGCACAGCTTTCAGTGGACACTGGTGATGAAGGGAATAACGACAGCATACTTGCCAGAAAATAGGGAATTCAATCAATTCAGGTGGATATTCACTCATTTAGTAAATAATTATCTATTATCTACTGTGGACCAAAACTGTATCAGAATGTGGGAGTGTTCTCCAAACCTTGAGAAACACTAGGTCTAAGAAAGATGGAGACAGATTGTACAATGTAGACATCTAGTGTAGACAGATAGATCCAACATAGTTAGAATAAAACAGAATTATTCACAGGTGTAATGGCACAGAAGGAGTAATTAACTCTGCCGAGGGCACTCAGAAGCTGCACTGAGGAGGAAATGCCTGAACTGCACCTTCAGTAACAAACTTTCACAGAAATTTCTAGATAACAATCTGTCTCCCAAAATCACCCACACACAAAGGCCAGGTTCTCACTACTATGAGAACAGTGGCACAGAACATGTCTTAGCACAGTGGCCCCATCTTAGGTTTGCTGGCGGGGGGAGAAGAAGGGACCGAGGGGTCGCAATAGGTCTGAAGAATCAAACCCTGCTAAGACGATGGGAACCGTGATAAGGAAGGAGCCCATCTATCAAGCTTAACTTTATAGCCAATATAGCTATAAAACTGCCTTTATTTGTCTGGAATACCTGTATTTAAATTCCTAATTTCAAAAAACTCTAAACTTAAAAAATAATAATAAGGAATTTAGGGAGAAAACAGACCTTCAGTTAGGCATGACTGACCGTGACTCCTTCCTGAAACCTCACCTTAAAAAGTTAAGGGAGTTTTTAGAAGTATAAAACTCATAAAGATAAAGAGAATCGTGAAAGAGACAATAGCAAATGAGGGATGCCATCAATATTTTGGAAGCTAGAAATGGGAAAAAAGTAGTAAATAACCTAACAAGACCAAGAAAGCTGAAACCCAAACCTGAAAGGAAGAAGCCATCAAGAAGGAAACTGATCAAGAAAGAAAGTAGAATAATGGGGGCTAGGGGCTGGGGAGGAGGAAGAAAGGGGGAGTTATTGTTTAACAGGTACACAGTGTCAGTTTAGGATAACGTAAAAGTTCCGTAGATTGATGGATAGAGGTGACAGTTACACAACAATGTGAATATACTCAATGCACTTGAATTGTGACACTTTAAAATAGTTACAATGTTAAATTTTATGTTATGTTTCTTTTACCACATTACCACAACAAAGAAAAGAAATAAGGGGACTCATGCTGGAGAGATTCAGGTAGTGGAAGCATGATGAAGACAAAAGCACAGGGTGAGGCTGCAAACGAGATGACTGAGGGAAAGTTCATTTAAGTGGCCTTACCCCAAAAACCAAGCTTCTCCCCATCCCTGATGAAAGTCTAGAGATGCATCTCTGGAGAGGTGGACCAGAGACCCTGATCTTAGGAACACAAGTCACACCTGAAAGCAAGACAAAATGCCTTACTGAAAACCAGAGAGAATTCTGAGAGTCTGCATTTTGAACAGGACGAAGACAGCTGTGTCCAACAGAAAATGGAACGGAGAGGAGACCTGATGGGTCCACCCTGAGTGAAAGGTGCTTCAGGTTTGTCAAACAACTGCAAATGAATTAATAATAGGCACGAAGTATATAAAATTTAAAACTTGGATAATTATGTGGGAAAACAGTTGCACAAGAAAGAAAACACAATCATAATGAATTTTTTTTTTTTTTAGGAAGATTAGCCCTGAGCTAACTGCTGCCATTCCTCCTCTTTTTCACTGAGGAAGACTGGCCCTGAGCTAACATCCATGCCCATCTTCCTCTACTTTATATGTGGCACGCCTACCACAGCATAGCTTGCCAAGCAGTGCCATGTCCACACCCGGGATCGGAACCTGTGAACCCTGGGCCACTGAAGGGGAACGTGTGAACTTAACTGTTGCACCATCGGGCCAGCCTCAATCATAATGAATTTTGTGACAGCTGTGACAAATATTTGCATGGTCATAATAATTTAAATACTAAATAAAGAATTTACCTAAAACATCTGATATCCTATAAAAGGAGGAGGAGAGAAAGGGAAGTAGATGTAAATGTCAGCAGGCCATAGAGAGATTAAGATGACTAATCCTCATTTTTCTTAGAAGGAAGTCAGTAGCTACTGTCTAAAATGAAAATGCATAGGGCTGGCCCCATGGCCGAGTGGTTAAGTTCGTGCACTCCGCTGCAGGCGGGCCCAGTGTTTCGTTGGTTCGAATCCTGGGTGCGGACACGGCACTGCTCATCAAACCACGCTGAGGCGGCGTCCCACATGCCACAACTAGAAGAACCCACAACAAAGAATATACAACTATGTACTGGGGGGATTTGGGGAGAAAAAGGAAAAAAACAAAAAAATCTTTAAAATGAAAACGCAACACAGAGCAGAACTGAGTCAGAAAAACAAAGGCAAATATCAGAACAAATAGCTGAAAGAATTGAAATTGATTGCTTCTAAAGATTGGGAATTAGAGGTGAAAAGGGGAGAGATGGGGAACTGCCATTTTTTATAAGCCTTGAAATATTATTCAACTTTTAAAACTACATATATACAAATATCACTTAAATATTAAAATAAAAAATTAATTTAAAAAGATAAAGCAGATTTTGTCATGATATTAAAAAGATCTAAAATTGCCTAAATTGAGTATGTATCTTTTTTCAAATTATGCTGATTTCTGTTAATTCTTAGAATTTTCAGTAGTATTGAGGTCAACAGTATTAAATACCTTTCTTAGAGCACAATCCATGAGCTGATATAGCATGCAATTCTCTGGAGAAATACTTTGGGTACACAGCAATTGTAAAACCCAACTGTTTAAGACCATTCCATAAACACAGTATTTTATTTATTCCTTTCCCTCTATGAAGATGTATTTATATAAAAGTGTATATTGTATCTTGGGTCTTTGAACGGCTAGCATTTGCAAACACCAGTGATGGTACAGTTGAACTTAGATTTAAGTCTGAATGTCAAATGATACAAATGGACAAACTGAAGGGCTACCTCATGGAAAAACATACAAAGTACTAAATATGCAAAAGAAAACAGGAAACAATCTTATCTGCAAGAACTGTAGCTACTTGCAACTTTTTAAAAGTCACATTCTTGTGGGCACAAATTCACCAACTAAATATAATCTAATTAACATATTTCTTCTACACAGTCAAAACCCAGAACTTCATTCCAGAAAAAGAAAAATGCGTCAAAGCAAAAGATTAAAATCATGAGCAACTACATCAGAATCTATTGATTTTTTTTTAATTAATGAATTCCCTTTCATACAAAGATTAAAAACTGTAAGACGTGATCTGCTTTTCCAGCAGTACTAATGGACCGTGGTAATCTACAACATACAGTTTCTCCATTTCACGTATTGACTACATACAAACTTACAAATCAACAACTATACAAAGGCTTCAGAGCCTTAAAATCACGTTATATTATTTCCATTGCACAGCCATGTAATCAAAAGAGAAACAGTCAGAGATAGAGCAACGGAAGAAACTCTCAAGTCTTTATCACTGAGCGCCACATGTCAAGGAACAGGAGAGGGACACATGCGTCTGAGACAAGACTCCTACGCTCAAGTCTGAGATTCAGCAGAAGAGGCAAAAAGTGTGCACGGCAGGGTTGCTAAAACTAAGACGTGAAAACAACTCATGAACAATATAAAGCAGTGAAACTACGGAGTACTAAACTACAAAATATAAAGGATAACTATCAATTTAGAGAAGAGGAAGATAATAGTCACCTTGAAAGAGGAAGTCTCAAAGAAGTAGAGGGTCTCAACGAAGTAGAAAGGCATTTAAGGAAATAAGGGAGAAGACGAATGCCTCTCTCTCTCTCTCTAGCTTCTGCTGTATACTTCAAGTTTTTCATAATGAAATACTGGGGGCAAATAGATGAAAAACAAAAAAGGTAAGTAATGTGAAAGAGAACTGACTCAGAAAAGGGAAAATAAATGAAGTAGTAAACAGAGGGGAAATTATCCACAAACGAAGAAAAAGAATTTAACCAACAACCACGTATCTTACATATCAATAAATGTTCACATTATTTTGATTAGCCTCATTCCATTTCTGAAGGAGAATAAGAGCATTTTAAACCCACTTCTGCAATGAGACTGACAAAAAAGTTTTGTTTAGCAATAAACCTTTGTAAGGACAGCTGAGATTTCCTGATTCCCAGTCCTGTAATCTATCCATTATACTACACACTACTTCATGCATTAAGTATTTTACACTGGACTTACTTCATTATCAACCTCTCTCTCCTATAACAACCAAAAATATTAGGATGCTATCTATAGCCACTATATTTTAAAAGAAAAAAAAAACGCCCATTTTTGAGTAAGCATGCTGTAATACACAACAGCCAAATGGGTCTCACTTAACACCACAAAACTTTTATGACCATAACCATGGCCTTTCCAGTGAACCGAGACACGTTACTACTGCAGCGCGTCCTCTAGCCAACAAGGCCTTTCCAATGATCAGAGAAGAGGGGCTGATGCCGAGCAGCAAACTCCAGAGCTGAAGTCGTAGTTCCAAGGTATTCACATACCGAATTTTTTCAATGTTTTATCTAAATTATTTTGGTTGTAAAGATGATAGCTACATAAACAGGGACTGAAAATCAAAGAAAGATGCTTAATACATGTAAATGAAACATTATAAAATATTCACATTGATGAAATGTACCAGCTAAGCCATACGGTTATTAGTCACAAACTTACTACAAATTTTCTCAGAATCATAATTAATATTATTTTTTACATCTAAATTTTTCCCTTCTCTAAATTATTAAGATCTTATTAACTTTTTCACATCTACAAATGGTATCCATGTTTACTAGCATACCCCAAACGAGATTAATATTCATCGCACAGTGACAAACACCCATTGGTCCAGCACCTGGGAGCCAGGGTCCCTTAGACTGTCTCACTTCGTCTCTTGTTTCCCCACATCCAAAGACTGAAGATTCTCATGTCCTCCCACTACACCCCACCCAAAACACCCCTGAGCAGCAGGCAGGTGCTTGCTTCCCCTTCCATATAGATCCAGTACTGAATTAACTGGTCCCATTTACTTAGCATACTGAAGGGGGTAACTAAGTTTCCTTCCAATATTTTTACATGTGTTTACGTGTGACTGGAAGCAGCAGGGAAAAGGAGTTTCGAATGGAGGCACAAAAGAGCCAGAGACAAACTTCAGCCTCTAACGCAGCTGTGGCAGAGGACAAACGCAGCGCACTTGGAGTGGAGACCAGAGTCCTCACCCAGCTCCGACACTACACTATTCCTAGGTGAGCGACCCCCTGCATCTAGCATTTCAACTTGCCGTTTTCAGCCTCCAAAGGCATCTCTAGGAAACCACCTTACTTGGCAGTCTCTGGTAACGACGGTGGTGATGAAACGGAAGCAGCAGTTGTAGCAGAAACAGAAACAGAGGTGGGGCAGCTGATGGTAGTGGCAGTAAGTCTACGGAACTGGTAAACATTTGAAGAAGCCTGCAACACAGAGAGGTTGGAGGCTCCTGTGATTCCGGTAAATGACCAAAACAACCCATGAATTGTTCTATAAACAGTAATTTAAAGTCATATTTATTTAACTAACATTTGCAAAGTGCTTACTATGTGTGCCAGTAACAGTTCTAAGCACTTTATAATTTATTTAATCTTCATAACAACCTTATGACATAGGGACCATACTATCCCCATTTTTTAGATGGAGAAACTGAGGCACAGAGATTAAATCACCTACCCAAGTCACACAGCTAAGCAAGCGGTAGAGCCAGGATTCAAACTCAGGTAACCTGACTCCAAAATCCATGTTCTTACTCACACCACTAAGCAGCCATGTAGTTGTGGATGGAACATAATGTCTACTTACCTTTGGATGTGTTATGTGAATTTTAGCGCGCATCTTCCTAATTATATCCGTCTCAGACTAACATTTAAACTTTTATCAATCATATTCATAAACTCAATAATGAATGGTAACACTCACTAAAGTACTTCATTAGCCATTCAGGAACTTATTATTTTTAATTTTCTGAAAATGTTATCAGCTCATGCAGATGTGCACAAACAGACAAAACACAGACTACTATGTATTAAATTATTAGTCTGTTTCAATGATCATAAATCAGACTAGTTAAATATTCGACCAACAAAATACACCCTAATGGACAGAGTTAGACATCATTTAACTGGGTTATACTTCACTGATAACTGTAAAAGTCTATACAAATTTCCATACTTACCAAAAGGTAAGTCATCCAATTTTTTATTGCTGCCACCACAAAGTTTTATCCAATAGCTGAATACAGCATTAACATTTATTAAAGTCGCCTTAAACATATTTAATAGTTATTAATAATAATAACATCTTACTAAAATAATTTCCCCTAAAGAGTACCTATCAGTATTTCCCAAATTTCTCAGCATAACTGTATTTGCAGTACCATTCTAAAATATTGGATACACTAGAAAGAAGACTAAAAGTTAATTATAATTTTATGAGGGATCTGGGATCAAACCAAAATTTATAGAACCCAATTAAAACTACAACATCAAATATATTCTTTGGGAATATAGGACCAAATCCAGACTTCTGATAGTCTTATTAAGACAATAAACTAAATTTTGAAACAATTCCCAGAAGTGCTAATGCTAGAAGTGACTCTTCTCCACAAGGAGAAATTCATGCAAAATAAGCATGCCCTAAAAGCCAACTCAAACAGTGTGAGGGTGAAAGTAAAAGACATGTCTGAAGACAACTTTACTGTCTCATAATTTTTAAAAGCCCTAAGAGAAAATTTTAGGTTATAGTAGTATAAAACATTAATTAAAGAAAATATGAAGATAAAAACAAGAGAATAAAAATTAATGAAACACTCCAGGAACAGGAGAAGGAGGGGGATTCTAATTAACCAAAGAGGAAAACAGGAAAAAAAAGAAGGAACTCACGTGCAAAAACGTTTTTGGAATTTGTATTGAAAATTAATCATACAGAGTAATCATCATAAAATATGAGGTTCCATCTACTATGCTAAAGAGCTTATACCACATTTTTCCATGCACTCTCGATGAAGACATCCTCCACCATATACACAGGATAGGTTTTTCTTGATGCAATTTACTATGCCTATCCTCAACCCTAGGATATTTTTGTACCTAATCTCAAATTGGAAATGGGATGCTACCTATCCTCAAAATGTCGAGTTATTGGTAGAAACGTAGCTGCACATCTAATCGAACTTTTGTGCTCCACTACAAGTCCTTCAAGTGGCATTCTTGTTCATATGTAACTAAGACCACCTGTGTATTTTTAAAATAGAAATCAAAACTTATGGAATACATTGTTCATCGATACAACGGATTTGCATTTTCCCTAATACGAGAATACAGTCTTAGTACTTATTTATCACTAAACCCTACCACTAAAGAGATTAATTCATATTATGTATATCCTTCATTTTATGGAATTAGTTTTCCAAGGTTAGCTACACAGTGAATCCTACTTTCCCACCACTGAAAAAGCACAGAAATATTCCCCCAGAAACATACTCCAATAAATAAGCCAAAAACTGTCTACTACAAAAGAAGGTTGATGCTTCCTTTGCTTCTGTGTCCTCACTGGTAACGATAGGTACCATGTGATATCCAGTAGTCTTTAGGAAAGGCAAGTGGAAACATGCTTCGAATTAGAAGATTCCTACACCCAGATGCACAATTGGGAGCAACTTAAGAAGTGTGGAATTGGAACTAGTAGTCCATTTACTCCCACCAGGCTCTGTGTTTCTACTTTGAGGGTGAAGGAAAGTTAAATGTGTGTTTTCAGGGTTATGATAATATGCATTTTAAACAAAAAGGACATTATTACATTATAAGAATCTTCCTATCTGAAAAAATATATATCTTATAATGGGGTGCAATTGCTAACATAGTAGACTTAGGTTATTTTCCTCTATAAGTTACACTTTGTTTCATTAGTCTTCCTAAATAAACTCTCACTCCAATCTCCCAGATCTATGCTTTAAATTCCCTTAAAAGTTTTGTATTTAAAAAATCTCGTAAAAACAATTAACTAATACTAATTTTCCTTTGGGGGAAAAAAGCCCTTGGCGTTCTCATTTCTATAAAACAGCTAACCTCTGAGCCCCAGGGGTGAAGGAAGACCAAGAACCTCCCATTCCACTCTGCTTTCTCCCCTGAGCCACCATTCCCATGTCACTCTGAGCACTGAGGAGGAAAATGGATGGAGAGACGCTGCTCCACCACTTCGACCACTTCCTACTAACAACTTCTGCCCAAACTCCTCTTAGCAGCCCAAAGAGAAGTCCATTCCCATCACCGCAAAAGCCCGTGATCTTTGGCCAGACATGAACGTCCTAGGGACGGCTGCTGATGCTCCTCTTCACACACGAGAGGCAACTGCAACACAGCAACAGCCGTGCAGTGAGGACTGTCTGTGGTAGGCAGAATCGTAAAATCCAAGATCTTTGCTTCCTGATGTACACACCCTGCAGAATCACTGGCACTGTGAATATGATGGGATTTCACCCCCACGATTAGGTTAACTCTAAGAAAGTTGACTTTGAGAAAGGGAGATCATCCAGGTAGGGGTGAACTAACCACATAAACCCTTTAAGTCTGGGGCTAGAAATAAGAGACAAGAAGTCAAGGGACACTGGAGGGTGAGAGAGACTGGACACGAGGGATATTCTCCATAGCTGGCTTTAAAGATGAAGCCATGTGGCAAAGAATACAGGCACTATCTATGAGCTGAGAGTCGCTCCTAGTTGACAGCCAGCAAGGAAACAAGATCTCAGCTAAGAACTGAGTCCTGTCAACAACTGGAGCTCCAGAAGAGCCTCCAGACAAGAACCCCATCCATGTGACACCTTGATTTCTGCCTTCTGATATCCTGAGCAGAGAACCCAGCCACACTGCCCAGACTTCTGACACAGAGAACTGTGAGCTAATCAGTGGGCGCTGTTTTAAGCCGCTGAGTTTATGGTAATTTGTTACACAGAGATAGGGACTCCTTGGAGGCAAAGGATGGGGGCTGCTATGCAGCAGTAGGTTTCCTGTTAGCAACAGCAATACCACAGCAGGAAGACCTGACACAGAATGTAAATTTGCCCTGAAAACTAAAGAAGGGTCACCATAATGGGGAACATGCTTGGAAACTGCCCTGCTTTCATTCCTTCACATTTATCATTACCAGACTGTATGTATTAATTTGTTTGCTGTCTGTTTCACCCACTGGAAAGGAAGCTCCAAGGAACAGGGATATGTCTCTAATTCTCTGCTGAATACTCAGTACCTTAAAAAATGCCAGGCACAGAGGCATGCAATAAATATTTCCTGAACAACCAACCATCACAGTAAATTATTCCACATATGAGGTCTCTTAGAATAGGGAACTGAAATAACTACATTATCAGTTGGACATGCTGCATGCAACAAGCCCATCCTAACAAATAATTTTCCTTTAATACAAAACAGATACAGGTTATCCTGCTATCTGAAAGTGCGCTTTATACCACTTTGCTTTTACAAAAAGACCTACATTAGTATGTACCTGTTTTAACTAACTCAGAGAAATCCAAAGAGGCCTTTTGCTTTTATGTGAAAAGTGAAAAGAGTGTACAGCGTTTTTCTGCAGTGAGAGAGCCATTCTGGAGGTAGAGCACACCCAGAGCAGAGTGCGCGCCCTCAAGCTCCTTCCCAGGGGCTGACCGCAGCATCTCAGCATCCAGCCGCCACAGCTTTCAACTCTGTCTGTGAGCACCTGCACTTCATTTCAATTTATTTTGGGAGGTTATTTTTTGGGTCTGGGACCACTCAAAAATTTTTCGCATACAAATTAATGGTAATTGCTTCTTCGCTTTACACCATTTCAGCTTCTGGAAGTTTCATAGGAATGCCCTACTTTCAGATAGCAAGGGAAACCTGTATGTATGTTTCTCCATCCACAGTTGTTCCATACATGCTTTTAGAGATGCTGACACTGATGCCACAACGCATTAGAGAACACTTGTAGCATGGTAAGCATGTCGACAATAACAGAATGGCATTTTAGTAAACAATATGATAGAGAAGAAATCACAACCTAAAACTGATTAAGATGAGGAATTTACTTTCAGTTGATGGAGCCAATTCAAGTCCTCGCATCTTTCCACAGAACTACCCCACACCCTGCAGGGCCAGAGTTAAAGAATCCTAATTATGTTCAAAGAAACCCAGATCCAGAAAAATCTCCAGATGAGCAGCAGAGCTTATTTCTACAGAGCGGATCACATTTACATCTAGTTTCTTTGTTGTACTACATCAAATGTTGCTCAAATTAAGTTTTAAATCTCTAATACAAAAGATATTAGTAATTAAACCTCTACTAGATAGACTACAGACTCAGGCACCTTCAAGAGAAGGTGACAGCAAAAGAGACCCAATTCTCTCTTAACACATCTCTTTTCTGCCAGAATCAATTACTTCTACAGCAGTTCCCAACTTAAACATGGTACATTCCAAACACGACTTGTTGGTTGGTTACGTGGGAGTCAGGAATGCCTTTCTGCCCCACAGAATCACTGTTACAAACGGTGGTTAAGAAATGCAGCACTGTACTTCAGGTACATTACAGGGTTTTGTGGCCTGGCAACCACTACTATGTATTTCATCTGTTTATATTTTGTCTCATTCTTTAAAAAAGAGGGAAGGATAGAGGCTGAATCATCATATGTAGCAATTTAATGGGGTTTTTTTGGTAAGTACTGCAATTCCTAAACAAGTCTTTTTTTAATTGGAAAAGGTTAATCTTAAATTGGGACCACCTAAATTCAGCTTGAAAATAAAGTATGAAAAGCACATGTTTTACTTAAATATTCTTTAAAATGAATTTTATAACACAGAGAACAACAAAGTCCTATTGTGGGTAATTCACAGAAAAGCAAAATGATTTTTATCACCATAAATTCAAAGAACTTCTAAAATATGTTCAGAGCTCAGGGACAAATAAATTATCATTTAAGGATAACAAAAATACAAGTACAGTGTTAATACATTCATTTATCTCCATACCCACCCACCAAAAGTAACAAGAAATTCAGATCTGTGACCAGTGCTGGTTCATACCCTGGAGTATGACTCAGAGACAAAAACTCTGCATAATAACTACTCTTCAAAATTATTCCCTATTCCTATGAAGATCTACAATCAGACTTCCTCAAAGCAGGATCCAAAAGCGGGGAGGAGGGGCGGGCGGATTTTCTCCTTTAGAGAAACAGTAATTGTCTGTGTGTGTATTTGTCCCTATTTGGCAGCCTAATTCATGTTTATGCCTGGACCTACAAACTTCATTTATTGAATTAACTAGTTCTGCTAAATCTCAATCATAAGAATAAGAACATGACCAAAAGAATGTTCTAATAGTTATTTTGAGAGCCAGGAATGTATTTTCTTCATCATTATCTTGTGCCTTTTCCACATTTCCCTTCACTCATTTATATTCCAGATAAAACTCACTAACATGCCAAGAAAGTATTTATCAATTCCTATGCGCTGATCAATGGGAATTGCCTGAATCCAAATATATAAGAATCACCAGAATGGAGTCTTCTCGGTGTATATTAATAAACAGTATCCCATCTTGCTATGCAAGTAATCACAAACCTTTCTGTGGATTTTCAACAGCACCACACATACCTTTCTGAAAGTCCTACGTCCTGAAGACTGTGAGGACATCAACGCTCTCTTCTGGTTCTCACTGGTCTGATCACTAGCTGCCTCTATTTCCACAGCAGATCCCTCTTCCTCGGCCATGCCGCAGTTATTTTCCAAAGCACGAAATGTACACCCACTTTAGGTGGCACATATATAATTATGAATCATGTCCTGAGAAACTATTGGCTTGTCAAGCTCTCAAGCCTTTCAAATTACAAAGTCTTACGGCTTTTTCATTTCATTCATTTATTTTTTTATAAAGATGTTATTTTTTTTACTTTTTCTCTCCAAAGTCCCCCGGTACATAGTTGTGTATTTTTAGTTGTGGGTCCTTCTAGTTGTGGTATGTGGGATGCCACCTCAGCATGGCCTGATGAGTGGTGCCATGTCCGTGCCCAGGATTCGAACTGGCGAAACCCTGGGCCGCCAAAGCAGAGCGTGCGAACTTAACCACTCAGCCATTGGGCCGGTCCCATCATTTTAGTTTTTTATTTAAACTAAGTACACTCAGGCTCAGAGGATTTAGCAGGCAACAGTATCTAGCTAAAATTTAATACCATTATTTTATTGTCATTCCTTTAATTTTTCCATTGCCAACTATTTAAAGCAAGTGACATTAGTTTGCCATTTAGAGTACCAATAGAAAGTTTCCCTTTAAAATACATGTGTTTAAGTAAAAGCGTCATTTAAAGAAAGATATTAAGGAAATAACTGCATTTCAGAGTGGTCCTCAGAAAAATAATGTGTCACCCTACTCCTGGTAGTTTCACTGGGGCCGGCCCCATGGCTGAGTGGTTCAGCTCGCACGCTCCGCTTCAGCAGCCCAGGGTTTCCCCAGTTTGAATCCTGGGCACAGACATGGTACTACTCATCAAGCCATGCTGAGGCAGCATCCCACATGCCACAACTAGAAGGACCCACAAGCAAAAATACATAACTATGTACCAGGGAGCTTTGGGAGAAAAAGGAAAAATAAAATTGTTAAAAAAAAAAAAAGCGTCAGAAATACCGCTCTGACCAGAACTGTGGGTTTTTCTAAACCCAATACTTTCTCCCCATTTTCTCTCTTCTGTAATGACCCCAAATTCTCAGCTAAGCTCCCGATTTTCAACTCAGGATATTGTACCAGCACATCTAATTTAACACCTCCAAATAAAATTCATTCTCTTCTAGATCACCACCACCTCCACTTCCAACCTCATCATCAAAAGCTAGCCTAATTCTCCTTTACTACCATTCACACAAATCTCATAACCTAGGCATTATCATTGACTCATCCCTCTCTATTCATTGAATTCTAGCAGTTACCAATTCATTCATTCTAAAAAACACCTGTTGGTTTCCTGCTACCATAAATTGTGTCATTTTAGAAAGCCATTTCTTTAAAAACTTCATAATCTGTGAGAAGAGAGATGTAGCCTTGTGGACTCTTTCTCCAAAACTGGCGGGGGCGGGGGAGTGAGAGGACATAAGATGGGACAGACTTGAAAAGGAAGGCTCAAGAATATTAACAGCGGTTATATTCCTAAACGGTAGAAATAAGAATAGGTACCATATTCTTCACATTTTTCTGTATTTTGTACGTTTTCTATACTTTCATAATCAACAAAAATACATTGCAAAAAGTGTTCCCATCCAGACTCATTTCTCCATTCCTATTCAAGCATATTAGTTCAGACAAGACTCTCATTATGTCCTCCTCCCTGGCCTCTAAACTGACCTTTTTGAATGTCACTGTCCAATACATTATATACCTAGGTGCCAGAATAATATTTCTGAAAAGCTACTTTATTCAATTACTCTTCTATGCAACCATCTTTAATGACTCTTTACTGCCTATAATATTAAGAGTTGCATACTCTACCAGCTTTTCAGGGGCTTCTATCATCTAGCCCCAATCCTATCAATATAAAAATAAGGGGAAAAAATACTATTATCATGAATCGAATATTAATGCTTTATCAGAAAGTTAAATGTAAGTTAAAACTACTTAAGATTCCAAATCTGGAATACTATTAATAATTCTGTTAAGCACTGTTTCTCAATACTCCTAAAACTCAGGTTTTTATTACAAACTCCATTTTTGAAAGACGCCATTCTAAAGAACTACACAAACAACCTGGATTGTGTTCAGCATGCAAGCTACAGTCCAGGTGATTGAAAGATATTAATGGAAGTATCCACACAACAACGATATACTTACATTGAAGCAGAGACATGAGAAAATAACTAATGGAATTTCTAATGGTATAAAATCAATACTAGCAGGTAAGTGCTAGGCCACCAGGCACAAAATAAATTAAGCTACGTATATTCAATGTATAGTTTTTGCTCTAAGTTTTCATTAGTTTGAAGCAACTGGTTTCTTTGTTCTGTAACTTATCACCTGAGAGTTCTAAGCTCTGTAACATTTAAAGGTGTTTACTTAGATGTAAGACTTCTTATTAGTCACTTTTGCCCAAGAGTATATATTCTGGGATGAGAGAGACAAAAGACGCAAGAAGCCCCTGCTCATGACGGCTCTTCAGCTCCCAAGGAACATCCAAATGCCTAGGGGATTCAGTCCTCATATCATTACCAGAGAATACTGAATCAAAACCTAGAAGCAACAGGGCTTACTCAGATTTTGGGAGGATTAAATGCCTGGTCAGCACTTAAAAGATGCTGAAAGTGACTCCTTAAATTTTGTGCCCTAAGTGACTCCTTCCTTCACCCTACTCCTGGCCCGGGATAGAGTCAGGAATACTGATAAACATCCTACAATGCACAGGTCAGTCCCCTACAACAAAGAATTACCTGACCAAAATGTCAATAGCGCTAAATTTAGAAACCCTGATATAAAAGAAAGAACTTTAGTTAGAATCCCAGCTCTAGAACTTCTTAGCTAAGTGATCTTCAATAAATTATACAACTGGTCTAAGTTTCCTCACGTTTAAAATAATCATGATGTTTATGTTGAAGTATTTATTGTTGACAGATTATGTTGAATGAGAATAAACTGACAGAGAAGCCCTTAGACACTCTACAAATGTTAGAATGTACTCCATTCTCAGATCAAGGACAAAAATCTTCTCTATCAGAGGTAGAGTTCTGGCCCTCTCAAAGATAATTTCAAAGTATGAATGAAACATGGTACTATAATTGGTTTATTTTCTGAATCTCCTATTAAAGTCTAAGCAGCCTTAAGGCAAAGTCCCTACTTTACCAAACTCTGTATCTTCAGCCTCTAGAACAAAGTAAGCATTGGATAAACATCTGTTAAATGGCCAAATTGACAAAGAAGCTCAAAGTGTCTACCTACTACAACAAAGCACTGATTGCACTGCATTGTGGAGAATTACCAAAAAATATATAACACACAATTCTTCTCCTGGAGAAATTTAAAAATAGTAGGAGAGATTGCTGGGAAGATGGCAGAATAAGGGGACTCTGAACTCACCTCCTCCCATGGACACAACAAATTTACAACTAACCTTGGAACAATTACCCCCAAGAGAGGACTGAAAACTGGATAAAAAGAACCCCCACAATAAGGGACAGTGCTGACCAGGGTGGAAGACGCAGAAATAGCTTTTTGGGGAGGAAAAATACACACTCTAGCCACAGTGCTTCATGGCTGGGAGCAATCTTAAAGGTGCAAAGCCTTCCCTGGAGGAGTGAGAGATCTGAGTCAGCGAACTAGGCCACAATAAGCGTTTGGACTCAGCACAACCGAGATGAGCAACACAGTATCTGGCTCTGCTGGCTATTAACAACAATGGAAAATACCCCCAGAAAAGCTATCAAACATAAGAGAAAGAAAAGCCTGCCCTAAAAAGCCCATGCACAAATTCACCCATTTTGGAAAGCAACCTAAAATCATCAGAAAGAAAGGTGCACAGTCCCTTGGTGAAAAGAGACTCACTTGACAGGCTCTGGGTGCATCTCAGGGAGGAAGGAGGTGGCTAGGACCACTTCCCCAGGGACTGAGACACTGGCAGCAGCCATTATTGTGACCTAGTACAGGCGTGCTCACACAGACACCGCCAGACACCCTTGGAGCTCCTTCCCCGGCCTGTTAGCACAGGGTTTGCCCTGCGCACTAGAGCACCTATTTAATCCAGCTCAGCCAGGGCAGGCAGCCTGCCCTAGGGACTGGCCCCACCCAACAGCAAGATCTCCAGCAACTTGTTGGACCACATAGGCACAGTGTGTGGGACCTCTGCAGTGGGGCCAGTGGGACGCCTTTGCAGGGCAGGGCGTGCATGAGGGGCAGGCCTGTGTTGGAGGAGTGTGAGGGGGCTCTGCAGCAGGGCAAGTGGGTCTGCTTCAGCGGGGCAGGGCATGTGCAAGGGGCAGGACTGTGTGGATGGGGTGTGTGGGCCTGCAGGCAGTGAGGCTTGTCAGCTGCAGACTTGTGCTTCTCAAAGAGCCATAGAGAGAATCTGCCCCACCTTCCAAAGCCTGAAACAACTGTGTGGGGCCAGGTCTGGGGTCAGCCCCACCTAGCTGCAATCCTGAGACAGCTGACAACAGCCTTGCAGCACAGAGGTCTACAGCAATTGTGAAGCCCCGAGCCTAGCAACCAGCCACGTTGGGGGCCTACTCACTTAACAGAAGAACTGCAGCAGGAATGTGTTATAAGACCATGCAGCCAACTGTGCTGGGTCTCCTCCGCCCAATAAAGTGACGAAAGTGACCATAACAGCCTCATGCAGCTGAGGCTTACAACCAGCCAGCCAGGGGGACAGCCTAGCCTTCCCACGCACCTGCAGTAAGAGCAACCCTGCCACAAGACAAGGACACATGGAGCTCACACAGGGGACACTCCTAGAACATTTGGAACTGGTGAAAAGAAAGAAGTACACTACTGGGCCTCATAGGGCATCTCTTACATAAGGCCACTTCTCCAAGATCAGAGAATGTAGCTGATCTACCTAATACATAGATATAAACACAGAGAAATAAGCAAAATGAGGAGATAAAGGAATAGGTTCCAAGCAAGGGAAGAGGTCAAAAATCCTCAGAAAAAGAACTAAACAAAACAGAGATAAACAATGTACCTGGTAAAGAGTACAAACTAATAGTCATAAGGATGCTCACTGATCTTGGAAGAAGAATGGATGAATACAGTGAGAACAAGGAATTGGAAAATAAAAAAACACCAATCAGAAATGAAAACTACAAAAATGGAAACGAAAAATTCACTAGAGGGAATCAATAGTAGAGTAGATGATACAGAAAAATGGATCAATGGGCTGGGTGAAAGACTACAGGAAATCATCCAAACTGAACAGAAAAAAGAAAAAAAGAATTAAAAAGAATGAGAACAGCCTAAGGGACCTGTGAGACAATATCAAACACACTAACATCCATCATACAGGTGTCCCAGAAGGAGAAGAGAGAGACAAAGGCCAGAACCTATTCAAAGAAATAATAGCTGAAAACTTTCCTAACCTAAGGAAGGAAACAGACATCCAGGTACAGGAAGCATAGAGAGCACCACACAAGATGAACCCAAAGAGGCCCACACCAAGACATGATATAATTAAAATGTTAAGAACCAAAGACAGAGAGAATCCCAAAAGTCTAAGAGAAAGGCAACAAGTTATATACAAAGGAAACCCCCTAAGGCTATCAGCTGGCTTCTCAGCAGAAACCTTACAGACTAGAGGGGAGTGGCACAATATATTTAAAATACTGAAAGGACAAAGACCTACAGCCAGGAATACTCTACTAGGCAAGGTTATCATTCAATGGAAGAAGAGATAGAGTTTCCCAGACAAGCAAAAACTAAAGGAGTTTATCACCAATAAATCAGCCTTCCAAGAAATGCTAAAGGGACTTATCTAAATAGAAAAAAAAAAAAAAAAAAAAACCACAAATAGGAATAAGAAAATTATCAAGAAACAATAAAATCACTGGTAAAGGCAAATATACAGTAAAGATAGCAGATCAACCACCTATGAAACTAACATGAAGGTCAAAAGACAAAAGTACTAAAATTATCTATTTCCAAGATAAGAGGTTAACAGATACACACACCAAAAAAAGAGGATAAATATGATATCAAAAACACATAATGTGGGAGGAGGGCAGTAAAAGAGTAGAGCTTTTAGCAAGAGGTCAAACTTAAGAGACCATCAATTTAATATAGACTGCTATATACATAGGCTATTATATACGAACTTCATGGCAATCCCCCTAACCAGAAACCTATAATAAATACACAAAAAACTAAGAGAAAGGAACTCAAACATAGTACTAAAGAATGCTATCAAACAACAAGGAAAAAGAGCAAGAGAAGAAGAAAGGAATAGAGAAGAATTACTAAAACACCTAGAAAAAGAGTAACAAAATGGCAATCAGTACACACTTATCAACAGCTACTTTAAACATCAATGGGCTAAATGTGTTAATCAAAAGACAGAGGGTGGCTGACTGGATTAAAAAACAAGACTCATACATATGCTGCATAAAAGAGACATACTTCAGATGCAAAAACACTCACAAAATGAAAGCAAAGGGATGGAAAAAGATACTCCATGTAAACGGCAATGAAAACAAAGCTGGGGCACAAATACTTATATCAGACAAAACAGACTTTAAAACAAAACTAACAAGAGACAAAGAAGGGCACTACATAATGATAAAGAGAAGAATCCAACAAGAGGATATAACACTTGTAAACAGCCATGCACTCAACATAGGAGCACCTAAATATATAAAGCAATTATTAACAGATATAAGAGGAGAAACAGACAGTAATACAATAATAGTAGCAGACTTTAACATTCCACTTACACCAATGGATAGATCATCCAAACAGAAGATTCATAAGGAAACACTGGCCTTAACACATTAGACCAGATGGACTTAGTAGGTATATACAGAACATGCCATCCAAAAACCACAGAATACATTCTTTTCAAATGCACACAGAACATTCTCCAGCACAGATCACATACTGGGCCACAAAACAAGTCTCAACACATTTAAGAACACTGAAATAACACCAAACATCTTTTCTGACCACAATGGCATGAAACTAGAAATCACCTACAGGAAGAAAATTGGAAAAGCCAAATATGTGGAGATTAAACAAAATGCTACTGAACAACCATTGGATCAATGAAGAAATCAAAGGAAGTATCAAAAACTACCTGGAGACAAATCAAAAGCAAAATACAACACACCAAAATTTATAGGATACAGCAAAAGCAGTTCTAAGAGGGAAGTTTATAGCAATACAGGCCTACCTTCACAAACAAGTCTCAAACAATCTAACAGTGTACCTAAAAGAACTAGAAAAAAAAAGAACAAAACCCAAAGTCAGTAGAAGGAAGGAAATAATAAAAATAGAGCAAAAATAAATCAAATAGATACTAAGAGAAAGAGGAAAAACATCAATGAAACTAAGAGCTGCTTCTTTGAAAAGATAAACAAAATTGAGAAACCTTTACCAAACTCACCAAGAAAAAAGAAAGGCTCAAATGAATAAAATCAGAAACGAAAAGAGGAGAAATTACAACAAACACCTCAGAAATACAAAAGATTACAAGAGAATACTATAAAAACTATATGCCAACAAATTGGATCATCTAGAAGAAATGGATAAATTCTTAGAATCATACAACCTTCTGAAACTGAATCAATAAGGAAATAGAGAATTTGAATAGATCAATCACCAGTAATGAGATTGAAACAGTAATCAAAAACTTCCCAAAATATGTGTCCAGGACAGACGGCTTCCCTGGTGAATTCTGTCACTCAAAGAAGACTTAATACCTATCCTCAAACGCTTCCAAAAAATTGAAGAGGAGGGGAAGATTCCTGACTCCTTCTACACATCCAACATTAACCTGATACCAAAACCAGACAAGGACAACACACATAAAGAGAATTACAGGCCAATATCACTGATGAACATGGATGCAAAAATCCTCAAAATACTAGCAAACTGAATATATTAAAAAGATCATAGGGGGCTGGGCTGGTGGCGCAGCAGTTAAGTTCAGACGTTCCGCTTCAGTGGCCCAGGGTTCACTGGTTCGGATCCCAGGTGCGGACATGGCACTGCTTGGCAAGCCATGCTGTGGTAGGCGTCCCACGTATAAAGTAGAGGAAGCTGGGCATGGATGTTAGCTCAGGGCCAGTCTTCCTCAGCAAAAAGAGGAGGATTGGCAGCAGATGTTAGCTCAGGGCTAATCCTCCTCAAAAAAAAGGAAAAAAAGGTCATATGCCATGATTTAGCCGGATTTATTCCAAGGATGCAGGGGTGGTTCAACATCCGCAAATCAATCAACATGATACACCACATTAACAAAATGAAGAATAAAAATCACATGGTCATCTCAATAGATACAGAGAAAGCATTTGACAAGATACAGCATCCACTTATGATAAAAACTCTGAATAAAATGGGTATAGAAGGAAAGTACTTCAACATAATAAAGTCTATATATGACAAACCCACAGCTAACATCATACTCAATGGAAAAAAACTGACAGCTATCCCTTTAAGAACAGGAACCAGACAAGAATGCTTTCACCACTCTTATTAGCATAGTTTTGAGAGTCGGTCTGGTGGCGGTCTGGTGGCGCGGTGGTTAAGTTGGCACATTCCACTTCTCGGCAGCCCGGGGTTCACTGGTTCCGATCCTGGGAGCAGACATGGCACCGCTTGACAAGCCATGCTGTGGTAGGCGTCCCACGTATAAAGTAGAGGAAGATGGGCACAGATGTTAGCTCAGGGCCAGTTCCTCAGCAAAAACAGGAGGATTGGCAGCAGTTAGCTCAGGGCTAATCTTCCTCAAAAAAAAAAAAAAATGATGGCATGTATAGATTCTTATTAGCATAGTTTCGGAAGTCCTAGCCAGAGCAATCAGGCAAGAGAAAGAAATAAAACGGATGCAAATTGGAAAGGAAAAAGTCAAACTGTCACTATTTGCAGATGACATGATTTCATATATAGAAAACCCTAAAGAATCCACCAAAAATTTTTTAGAATAAATGAAAACAGTAAAGTTGCAGGATTCAAAGTCAACATACAAAAATCAGCTGCGTTTCTATACACTAACAATGAAGTAGCAGAAAGAGAAATTAAGAATACAATACCATTTACAATTGCAACAAAAACAATAAAATACCTAGGACTAAACTTAACCAAAGAGATGAAGGACTTGTATGCTGGAAACTATAAAACATTGTTGAAAGAAACTGAAGACACAAAGAAATCAAAAGATATTCCATGCTCTTGGATTGGAAGAATTAACATAGTTAAAATGTCCATACTTCCTAAAGCAATCTACAGATTCAATGCAATCCCTATCAAAGTTTCAATGACATTTTTCTCAGAAATAGAACAAAGATTAGTAAAATTTATAGGGAACAACAAAAGACCCCAAAAGCCAAAGAAATCCTGAGAAAAAAGAACAAAGCGGGAGATAACACACTCCCTAATTCAAAATATACTGCAAATCTACAGCAATCAAAACAGCATGGTATTGGCACAAAAAGAGACACACAAATCAATGGAACAGAATTGAAAGCCCAGAAATAAAACCACACATCTACAGATAGCTAATTTTCGAAGGACCCAGGAACATGGAATGGAGAAAGTAAAGTCTCTTCAATAAACGGTGTTGGGAAAACTGGACAACCACATGCAAAAGAATGAAAGTAGACCATGATCTTACACCATACACAAAAATTAACTCAACATGGATTAAAGACTTGAATGTAAGACCTAAAATCATAAACTTCTAGAAGAAAACATAAGCAGTATGCTCTTCAACACTGGTCTGAGCAGCATATTTTCAAGTATTATGTCTGACTGGGCAAGAGAAACAATAGAAAAAATAAGCAAATGGGACTACATCAAACTAAAAAGCTTCTACACAGCAAAGGAAACCGTCAACAAAACAAAAAGACAACCCAACAATTGGGAGAAGATATTTGCAAACCACATATCTGATAAGGGGTTAATATCCAAAATATATAAAGAACTCATATCATACATCTCAAAAACAAAAAAACAAACAACGCAATTAAAAAATGGGCAAAAGATCCGAACACATATTTCTCCAAGGAAGATATACAGGTGGCCAATAGGCACATGAAAAGATGTTCAACATCACCAAATATCAGGGAAATGCAAATCAAAGCCAGGAGATATCACCTCACACCCCTCAGACTGGTTATAATTAACAAGACAGGAAACAACAAGTGTTGCAGAAGATGTGGAGAAAAGGGAATGCTTGTACACCACTGATGAGAATGCAAAGTGGTGCAGCCACTATGGAAAACTGTATAGAGCTTCCTCAGAAAATTAAGAATAGAACTACTATACGATCCATCTGGTCCACTGCTGGGTGTTTATCCAATGAACTTGAAGATACAAATGCACAAAGATACATGCACCCCTATTTTCATTGCAGCATTATTCACAATAGCCAAGACTTGGAAGCAACCTAGATGCCCATCAAGGAACAAATGGATAAAGAAGATGTGATATATGCATGCAATGGAATATTACCCAGCTATAAAAAAAAAAGCATGAAATCTTGGGCCAGCCCCAGTGGCCTAGCAGTTAAGTTTGGAGCACTCCCCTTTGATGGCCTGGGATCGGTTCCCAGGCATGGACCTACACCACCGGTCAGCAGCCATGCTGTGGTGGGGGCTCACATACAAAAAAAAAAAAAGAGGAAGACTGGCAATAGATGTTAACTCAGGGCAAATCTTCCTCAGCAAAAAAAAAAAAAAAAAAAAAAGATGAAATCTTGCCATTTGCAACAACATGGATGGACCTTGAGGGTATTATGTGAAGTGAAATAAATCAAAGGGAGAAAGCCAAATACCACATGATCTCACTCATAAACAGAAGATAAAAACAAGGACAACAACAAAAAACAAATACATAGATACAGAGATTAGATTGGTGGTTACCAGAGAATAAGGGGGGAAGTGGAATGACAAAAGGGGTGTCTGGTGATAACCGGTAATTAGTCTTCGGGTGGTGAACATGATGTAGTCTACACAGAAACTGAAATATAATGATGTATACCTGAAACTTACATAATGTTGTAAATCAATGTTATCTCAATTAAAAAAAAAGTAAGAGATACCTAACAACAAAACAAAATATACAGATAGGTTTTACACACAGTAGGCACTCAAAAAGAACTCACAGCTGAAGCCACAAATGAATACTAACAGGATGCACACAAAGGTTAGAATGAAACAGAATTAGCCAAGGAAAGGCTTATTTTTTTTTTTTTGCTGAGGAAGATTCACCTGAGCTAACATCCACTGCCAACGTTCCTCTTTTTGTATGCGAGGTGCTGCCACAGCAGGGCCA
The DNA here is from genome assembly GCF_041296265.1 of Equus caballus. NCBI lineage: Eukaryota > Metazoa > Chordata > Mammalia > Perissodactyla > Equidae > Equus > Equus caballus. The sequence goes on along the minus strand of NC_091689.1, from coordinate 97,510,064 downwards.
CTGACAGACAAGTGGTGTAGGTCTGTACCCGGGAACCGAACCCAGGCTGCTGCAGTGGAGTACACCAAACTTAACCACGAGGCCACTGGGGCTGGCCCGAGGCCTTTTTTTAATTGGTATAATCCTTCAGAGTACATGCAGCTAATGCCTTCAACAGGCAATAAAAAGCACACTTAAAAGAACAAACATCAAAATGACAAGTGCTATCCTTTGTCATTTTAGTAATACTCAGCTGAATTTCACAATTCAGATAATGGTGGCATATTTTCACAGGTTCAAAGGCCATTTTAAGCAATTTTTTAAACCACATTAGATTTTAATGAAAGCTTATCAAATTCCTGACATCCAGAATCCATCTTAATTATCTTAAATGGTCTGAAACAGAATAGGACCAAAAGGGCTGATGCCCAAATGTCTGAACACTTTACTGAAAAGGCTGAGCTCAAGCATACCCAAAGTGTGTTAGAAGCAACTTTAAAATGCACAAATGTAACAATTATTTTTAAACCAACAATTTTAGAAAAATAGCAGTTCCTATCTAAAGCTTATATAAATATAAGACACTAGGTTTGCAAATGTCAGCAGACTTTTAAGATCCCTTTCTAAAGTAATAGTCTCCTTCTGTTTTGCTTGGTATCTTAATTTGCCTTTAGTTTCAAAACTAAGTTTGCCAACAGTACTCCTCTCAAAACCTCAGGAATTCCATCACTAGTTTTAAGCTAAATTAAAGGAAAAGAGATGCATTCAATCCATGGCAGAAGTATGCACAAAGTGTTTGTTGATGCTCAGAAAGAGACTGAGAAATTTAGACATGTCTGAAGGACAATGGCTACACAGTCAACTCTGTCTTCCTCCACCGTAGAACCAAACAGAAAGAGAATTATTGCTACCACTTCAAGTGAGACCAGCACAGATATGTTAAACCAACTGAGCTATAATAGACAGAACATTCTCTTTAAGTTAGAGCCTTTGTATATGTTTTCACCTCAGGGAAGAATGGTTAGAGTACTCTTAAAAAATCCACATAGAGCCACACTTCTATCCTCTCCCCCAAAAACAATGCTTACAATGCCCTCAACACAGCCCACCCACTTGCCTCCAAAAAAACATAAAAAGGGGGCTGGCCCTGTGGCCGAGTGGTTAAGTTCGCGCACTCTGTTGCAAGCGGCCCAGTGCTTCGTCGGTTCGAATCCTGGGCGCGGACATGGCACTGCTCATCAAACCACGCTGAGGCAGCATCCCACATGCCATAACTAGAAGGACCCACAACGAAGAATATACAACTGTGTACCGGGGGGCTTTGGGGAGAAAAAGGAAAAAATAAAATCTTAAAAAAAAAAAAAAAAAAGACCTGTTAAAAAAAAAAAACATAAAAAGTTTTTTTAAAAGAGCTATAAATGTTTAACACTTGGTTGTCTTTATCTCTAAACATCTTCTTTTCCATTCCATTTCCCTATTCTCAGACTCTACAAACCTTCCTGACAATGACAGACATTTCACTCTTCATCCCTCTCCATCACCTCCATCAAGCCCTACTTCAGCTCAGCTCACCTGAACCCCAGGTACCAGGAGCCCTGAACGGAACCAGTAAAAGAAGGAAGCTGCCAGGAAAGAAAAGCCCGTCTCCGCCCCTTGTGGCTCCCTCCCTACCCTACCCTCGCACTGCCACTGCCAAGACCAAGCAGCAACCCAGGGAAGGAATTTAACCCAGCTGAACGCATCCTGTGCTACTTCTCCCTCCCTACCCCTGACTTACCCACCGTTTGCTGCTCCCTCTAAGCATCTGGCTCTTTGCATATCAGCCTGTCTAACCCCCACTCCTCTGGAAGTCACAATCAAGGGCTTAGATTTTGGGTAGACCCAGTTCCCTAAGATAGGGATGAGGCAGGATGAACAAATTTCCACCAGTGGCATAAAGGGTAGTTTAACATATTGCAATGTAATGGGTTACATCATTTTTTATTGCCTGACCTAGTAAACTAAACATATTTTCATATGACTTACTGGAAAAATACGCTCCTAATTCCAAGTTCATTTTTTTTAACTCCCCATTTCCCCTATCCCCAGCCCCTACCCAAAATCTTTTTTAAATAATTCATTTCCAAGACAGAGGCTATCTATACAAAAGATTAAAATTAAAGTGACTGCTGGCAATTAAAACAATATATTTTGACAAACAAGTGAATGCCAGTAGTTTGTGCAACATGAGTAATCCATGCTTGCAACACCATAATTAATAAAAATAAAGAAATAAGAGGAGGCTGGCCCAGTGGCGCAGTGGTTGAGTTCACACATTCCACTTAGGCGACCCGGGGTTCGCCGGTTCGGATCTTGCGTACACACATGGCACCACTTGGCAAGTCATGCTGTGGTAGGTGTCCCATATATAAAAAGTAGAGGAAGATGGGCACAGATGTTAGCTCAGGGCCAGTCTTCCTCAGCAAAAAGATGAGGATTGGCAGCAGATGTTAGCTCAGGGCTAATCTTCCTCAAAAAAAAAAAAGAAAAGAAAAAAGTCTAGTTATACACAGCATATAACCAACAAGTGATCATACTTTTGCAAAAAGTACCCTATAAAACTAATACTTAACTTCAGAAATGGATATACCTAGGAGATCAATTTGGCAATACCTATCAAAATTTCTAACACATTACCTATTGGCAAAGAAATTCCACTTCTAAAATTTAAAGTACGGAAACATTTGCACAGGTGTCAAATAACGTACACAATACTCACTGCCACATTATTTATAAAAGCAAAAGATAGGAAACAAGCTTAATGTCCACCCCAAAGAGAATTTATAGTACATTCAACACAATGGATACTATATAGCCAATAAAAAGAATACATATGGTTGTAAAGGTAGGAAGAAAACTACAAAAACATTGCTACAAATAGCAATTGCCTTAGGAGAGGGACCACAGTAGACTGAGAATGGGAAAAGAGACTTGTTTTTCACAACAAACCCTTTTGTACCTTTAAGTTTTGGATCATGTACACATATTACCCTTCTGTTAAAAATGAGTAAGTTAAAAATTTGTTAAAGATTTTAGACCATTCCCTCTGATCCTCTAAGCATAAATAGTTCTACTTCCTCGTTTGTCGGCAAGGCTAATTAGGACTGAGAACCTACGCTACCACAGGTCACCAATAACCAACACACCAGGGTCGAGGGCTCACTTCCTCTTTCGTGAGAACTATGGCAACTCTGCATCAATCAAAATGAAGTATAACAGGTGACGAATTTATTTTTCCCAAAGCAAACTTTATTAGAGAAATAAAACTGGCTGCAATATAACTTTGTCAGCACTCTAAAAACCATATTCCACCAAAAGAAAGAAACTATCCGGCTGGAGTCTCTGGTTAGGGTCTAGAGCTCAAATGGCCACACGCACCAGAAATTTTCTGTAAAGAACCTAAGAGGTGGCCAAATCATGTGCATCCAGAAGGTCGTTACAAACAAGGGGAAGGAGGAGGACAAAGTCGTGGGCAAGAAACTCCAAATGCCAAAAGAAAACACTTTCGAGATACCATAGTCCTAACAGAATTTTCCTCTTTACCTCTTAAATTCCAAGTAAGATTGAACATAATCGTCCCTTAGAAATTAAAACTCAAGAAATTGAAAGCAACAATTCAACCTCTATTTCAAACTAATTTTTAAATGTTGCTATTTAATATGATTTTTGGTTTTGCCACTAGATCAGGAGGACAATTAATACCACAGCAGCTGATACTAATCTGGTCTCTTCTTCCTCTGATTCAAAAGTTTACTACAATCTGACTGTTCGATTATAAAATCAAAAAAGAAAGTCTTGAAAGAAGGGGTAAGTACATAACACGGAAACATTTAGGAAGAGGATCATATTTGTTTTTTGTAAAAAAAATATCCTTTTGGGGGCCGGCCCCATGGCCAAGTGGTTGAGTTCGCGTGCTCTGCTTCGGCGGCCCAGGGGTTCGCCGGTTTGAATCCCAGGTGCAGACGTGGCACTGCTCATCAGGCCAAGCTGAGGCGGCATCCCACATGCCACAACTAGAAGGACCCACAACTAAAATATATACAACTATGTACTGGGGAGCTTTGAGGAGAAAAAGGAAAAATAAAATCTTAAAAAAAAAATCCTCTTATTGCATCTCTTGTTAACATCATGCCTTGGCCATCTAAACACACAGCTATATCACTATGTACAATTTTAAATTTTACAGACTTAATGAACTGGTTAAAAAAAAAACTCAAACTACATAGCCCAAAGGTTTGTTTTCACAACCAATTGTCTTATGAGGTTTAGAATGTATCTCAATAAATGAAAGAGGCTAGCTGGCATATCAAAAAATCAGTACATTCCTTTGCGAGATTCAAACAGACTAATGCCAAAAAAAAAACCCCTCATGAAATAAAGGTATACTTGGGAAAGCAGGAGCTAAAAAGTGCCTCAGAATTAAAATGCGGAGTTTCCATATCTTGACATTTACAAAGAAAAAGGACAAGAATGTTATCAACTGATAATTTTCCCTTTTATTCTATATTATTCTCTATTTATTAGTACATTATTATGGCTCAAGAGTTTCTGAGGTACTTGATACACTCAATTAAAGAGTACTGCTAGAGGAAAATAAAAATTTGATATTCAGTTATTTTAGCCTGTAGGCAACTGTCTTCCTCTCCATGACCAATACCGGGCTGTAACCTCAGCAGGTTCAACCTGGCCGAACACCAGGAAAGGAAGTTTGTTAGATGAACAGTGTTCTGCACACATATTTCTTCTTCCTAAGTGCTTTCTACTCTAATAATGAAATTAATCAAATTCGTACTCTTTGTTATTTAAAAAAAGAGTACTGCTAATAATATTAATTATAATCACATCAAAGTCAAGGATTAACAACTACACCAATGAACATTTAAATTCATATCAACGGTTTCCAAACCTGAGTCGAGGACCACCTAAGGGAGAACTGAGAGTTCCTTAAGCTATTTTCAAGATTTAAAGATAGCCTAACAGCCTCATATAGCGTCTGAAATAGAGCTTTTTACGCTAACTAAAACAACCAAATTTCTTTTGGGGGGGCTGAAATTAAAACTCAATATAGTAATATCAATTATTTCATAGTGATCAGAAGCTCTGGTTGTAGTTACAGTCTTCAGTAATAAAAACAGAAAACCCAACGAATTATGTAATAAACATATTTTGTGGAAAAATTTTGGATTCTAGCATCCGAAAATTAGTAGGAATAGAGTAATTTAGTTTTTTCTTAATGTTCTAGAAAAACAAAATGCAAACTAAAAATACAAACCAGACTCAAAATACTGACAAAATGTTTATCAGGAAAAGGTTTGTGTGCACTGGGTGAGGACAGAAAGACACCTATGAGTTACCCAAAAGAAATATCCTTTTCTTTAAATCCTAATGGCTCGGCTGATGCTTCATGAAATAACAAGTAATGACATGCATAAAGATGACTGATCAGAACCCAAACTGTGAGGAGAAGTGGACAGGAGGGAGAGCAAGTCTGTGTCTGTTCTCCACTCCAGCACACCCCTCTACAGTTTATTTCCCAATTGCCTCAGCAGTTACAACACTGCAACCCCTTAGCCATAGTTCTCACAAACACATACCCAATATAAAATAAAACAAATAACCATAAGCCTAACCTTCACCTTGCAAGGTCCCCTCACTTTTCAAAGAGTTAGTACAAAAGAAACACTAAGGAGCAAAAGAAAACTAGGACCCACAATGCAGGATAATTTAAGACCACCACACCCAAACACGACCTGAAGACCACTCAAGAGCCCTCCATGACTGGGTCAATCAGATGGCCTGACAGGCAGCTAGCACCTGCACAGGATGTAAGAGGACAAGCTCTATTCACACCTTCATAGCTCTAGGGACAAAGCCTGAGGCTCCACCACTTACCACCTGCCTGACCTTGGGAAGACTACTTAACTCTCTAAAGCCTCAGTTTCCTCATCTACAAAATGGAAATAAGAACAATAATTCAGCAGGAACTCTTTTAACAGACCACTGCTTTATCGATTTACAGAAATAAAGCTCTCAATCCCTCCTTCAATCACTCCCTGTGGGGCTGGCCCCATGGCCAAGTGTTTAAGTTCACGCGCTCCACTTCAGAGGCCCAGGGATTCGCCCGTTCAGATGCTGGGCGCAGACATGGTACCACTCATCAGGCCATGCTGAGGCGGTGTCCCACATAGCAGAGCCAGAGGCACTCACAACCAGAATATACAGCTATGTACTGGGGGGCTTCCGGGAGAAGAAGGAGGGAAAAAAAAAAAGAAGATTGTCGACAGATGTTAGTTCAGGTGCCAATCTTTAAAAAAAGAGAGAAAAAAATCACTCCCTGATGCCTGCCACAGGTTGACCACTTGCACCTGGTAGAGTCTGCCAAGGAGACCACTTTCTTATATCGTTCCCATCCTCTGCTCTCACCAAATGAGGTGGACACTTAACAAGAGCCAGCTGTTGTTCCCAAACCAGTTCATGCCAACTTTACTCATTACTGTAATTAGGTAATTTAAGACTATGTAAACTGATGAATTATGAGAATAAAAGGGGTTGTTTCTCTGAAAACTATGTTGAGAAGTTCAAAAAGATTCAAAAGCTAATTATTTTTTAAGAAGTTATTATGGAATTAGGTGTATGTAAAACAGCTTTAAAAGAATGGGGAAAAAAGCATAAAACTGCAGAAGGACTTTATAATACGTTGAAAGTGCCTTTAAACCCGCTCCTCTGTAAGAGGGGTACTACGAGGACGTGTAACAGATGGCGCCTCATGGTGTGGGTTATGCTGAGAAGACAATCCAGAACTCTAATCAAAGGACCCAGCCACAGAGAAAAGCCTTGACCCTACAGGAGAAAAAATGGTGAAGAAATGTATATTTGAGCTAAAATTAAAAATGTATCATTTTTAATGATTCTCTGCTAACCACTTTTCAATTACCTACTAAACATCACATATGAGATCTTCATATGCAGCTACATCAAAAATTTATAGGAATACTGTGAAGACCAAATAAAGTAGACTACCTAAGCACAGTGCCTGGCACTTAGTAATATTCAGTTAAAAACTCCTGTTTTAGGGGCCAGACCCGTGGCTGAGTGGTTAAGTTTGTGCACTCCGCTGCAGGCAGCCCAGTGTTTCGTCAGTTTGGATCCTGGGCGCCAACATGGCACTGCTCATCAAACCACACTGAGGTGGCATCCCACATGCCACAACTAGAAGGACCCACAACTAAGAATATACAACTATGTACCAGGGGGCTTTGGGGAGAAAAAGGAAAAATAAAATCTTTAAAAAAAAAAAAAAACTCCTGTTTTACTGCAAAGGTTTTGTTACTGCCCTGACGGTCTACTGCTTTAAGGATATAGTACTGCTATCTTCCAAAACATACAGAAAAGTAAAAGGTACACAATTTCCTTGTTATTCTGTCATTTTTTATATTCATGTACATTACTAGCCATATAACTTCTCTGGTGGCCATCAAAAAAGTGAAGATGTCCAACACGTCTGAGAGCCCCAGGAGACTGGAGTCTCCCAGGGTTAGACTGAACGGCAGGATAACTTAAGGGAGCACATTAAAATGTCAGCACACCCAGCACTGACAGCTGACAGGAAGAGAGAAAGGCAGCGAGGCGCCGGTGTGGTACTAGTGGAGGGGGCAGCAGCGCTGTGAAGAGGGAACAGCCAGGAAAAGACTGAGGGGCGTGAGTAGGAGATAATGGCAGAGACCAGAGAGGCGCAAGGCAGAAACTGGCAATCACCTTGCAGGTAACAAGCCTGCAAACTAAAGAGGTGACAGGTAAAGAGAAGGATCTGGTGATTCATCCTCTTGCTCAGAACTCTGAACCGTGGCACAGATATTACAATGCTTTTCCAAATTACTTAAAAGCAAAATCACATTTTAAAAATTTCATGTCATTTTGACATTACAATCAATTTTACTCTTCATGGAAAAACTGCTACCTACAGAAATGCACTCTAAAATTAGAATAATGAAGTACCTTTTCATCTATTAAGTTAGGGGGAAAGCAACACTAATGGCCAACCTAACAAGGACACTGAAACAGTACTAGTAACACCATCCTTTTGAGAAGTAATTTGACCCAATGTTTCAAGACTAATAAACTCTCATATCCTCTGGTTCAATATCACACATCTGGGAGTCTGCCCTAAGGAAATAACCAAAAATATGAAGAAATCTATATGTTCAAAGTGTTTTATGCAACATTTCCTACAATAGCAAAAATTAAGTATGATGGTGACACAGAAAATACTTAATGTAATGTAAAGTACAAAAAAAAGCAGTCAACAAAATTAAGCATATACTATAAATATGATATAAAACATCACCTAAGAAAGGCTGCAAAAAAACTCCAAAATGATGACTGTATTAGAGTGGTGGGTTCAAAATGTTTTTTCTATTGTCTAACCTTTCTGAAATGTTATTTTACTTTTAGAATTTAAACACACTACATTTTTAAAACCTTTAAAAAAGGCTACATACTGTACGGTTTCACACATAACACTCTCAAAATGACAAATCTAGTGGGGGGGTGGTAAATACACAGAGGTAGCACTAGAGAGTTCTGTGGCAATGCAACAGTTCTCTATCTTGACTGTGGCAGTGGACACACAAAACTACACAGGGGATTAAAATTGCTCAGAACGATAGACACACACAAATGCAATTTTAACAAATGGTGAAATCTGTATACATTCTGTAGTCTACTTAACAGTAATGTACCAATATCAATCTCCTGGTTTTCATATTGTATGACAGTCATGTAAGATGTCACCACGGGGGAAAACTGAGTTGAGTATAGGACACTGCTATTTTTGCAACTTTCTATGAGTCTCTACCTCAAAAAAAAAAAATACACGCGCTTGTATGTATAATATTAAGCTTTTTTTTTGAGGGGGTGGGAGATAAGGGAATGTAAAATAAGCCACGTAATATATAACTTCCAAGGCGCTACTATCTACTAACTTCACAAAAGCCCAGAGCAGGCAAATGGTAGTCTTTAGATTGAACGTAATTTACTCAGGTCAGGCTTTAATAAAAGCCTTCAACTTAAATGAAAGTATCAGTCAATTTCCAGAATATGTTTAACTGAATAGTTTTGAATCTCAAACCCTAAACTTACACAATCCATTAAGCAATAGCCCTCAGAATTTTCTCTCTTGCCAGAAAAGTTTCAACAAACATAAATAAGACTTTCTTACACATATTCAATTTAAATATATAAATGACTAATACACACAAAGGATATAAAATTCATCACCTCTGGATTGTGCTACATGACAGCAACCACATCTATCCTAATTCACCATTTTAACCTCAATGCTTACCTAGCAGGTTCCCAACAACTATTTACTGAATCAATTAGTCCATGGGTGAATTCAAGTTCTAGCCAAGATTCAATGCCCAAGTCGCTTCAGCTTTAACTGAGAATGGGAGGTAGAAGGCAGGACACACGAGAACAGAGGGATGCATGTGGACAGGGCCTAGCTTCTACTAATTCACCAGGTCAAAAGATTACATTAACCAACACTACATCCTATAATCAGTGCAAAACTTGACCTTGGGAAAACCTTAAATCCCTTCCTCTCATCACCCAAATCTTAAGGACTTGTTTAATAACTAGGAAAAGAACTGAACTAGTACCATAAAATCTGCCTCACTAATCTTTATAACCTAATGCTTTCAAGAAAGCCAAATTTTCTTTGCTATGTGCAAATCCCTTAACTTTCTGACCTGAAAAATCTCAGCTAGAATTATGTAAAGCATCAAAAACTCCTTCTGCACAAGCTTTAAGCTCTCAGCAATGATATGCATGTATCTATTATATATACTTATACACTACATATATCTATATTCAGATATAAATATAAAATATACAAATAATACAACTACAATAGAACTACTACCTTATAAGGCAGTTAAGTCAGATAGCGACTCATGTCTACATGTTATTTATTCCTTCAACAATCCAAAGTACTTACAACATAACAATGAACAAGACGACATAAAGGAATCCATATGCTCAAAGGCATTTTCTGCAACATTTCCTGTAACAGCGAACACTGAGTATGATGGTGACAGAGTAAATACGTAATATACTGTTAAGGGCCATGCCCTAAGTTTACAGTCTATCTAGTGACTTCAAAGGCAGTTACAGCTAGTAAAAAGAATCTTAAGAAAATCAGGGTTTGAATTCCAGTACTACCTCTTATTAGCTATGTCTCTGAGTCTTAATTTCCAGAACTATAAAACAGGTACTATTGTCATAAAGATTCAAACAAAATCATAAAATATAAAAATGCTTGACAAACTAGAAAGCAGTATACAAATGTAAGGTATATTATGATTGTACTTAGCTTTTCACTAAGAAAAAACAAAACACGTGGACACCTCCCTGTAGAACGCTTATTAGTTTCCTGGGAGAAACAGTAACTACACAGCGAGGAAAGCAGACAACACCTTGACCAAAATTAAAACTCCCAATGAGGGGCAAACGGACACTACGTAAATCCAGATGTGATATCGTGAGAGGGACACATCACTTTTGTAGTAGTCTGAGTGAAAATAAACAAACAGCCTGAATCAAATCGCGAGGCAAATCAGATCAAATCAGACAAACCCAAACTGAAAAACTTTCTATAAAACAACTGACCTGTATTTTTCAATTGCATGAAAGACAAATAAAGGTTAAGGAACTCTTCCAAATTAAGGAGACTAGAGAGAAAAGACAACTAAATACAATACACAGTCACACCGACAGAATTAGCATATAAAGTGTGGATTACAACATTCATCAATGTTAAATTTCTGGAATTTGATAACGGTACTATGATTACATAAGCAAATATCCTTATTCTTAGGAAATACACCTTGAGGTATTAAGAGGTAAAAAAGTATGCAAGCTACTCTTCAATGGTTCACGAAAATAAGTAACAATGTGTGTGTATGCCACAACACAAATATGGCAAAATGTTAAAAATGGGTGATTACAGGTAAAGGGTATAAAGCAGTCTACTGATGCAACTTTTCTATAAATTTGAAATTATTTCAAAATAAAAATTTTAAGAAAACAGGATACTTAACCTCCAGGGATTTACTTATAAGCTCTATGTTATACAATTTTTAAGTACTATTAAAAATCACTCTGCAAAATTAATACAGAGAAAGTTCTACGGAACTTCACACTCAAATTACAAAACAGGTAAGAAAACATGGCACCATGAGCAAGAGCCAGCAAAACATACAGCAGAATCATATCTACAAACCTCAGATATTGGAATTATCAGACATAAAATATAAAAACAAACACATTTAATAGGTTTTTAATAAGTAAAAGATATCTTGAGAACATGACCAAGAAAAAGAATAACACTACCGAAAAAGGGATAAAGCAGTCTTAAAAAAGAACTAAATGAAACTTCTAGGAACAAAAAAATACAGTAAATGAAATTTTTAAAAACTCAATGAACCTATTACAACATGGATGAATCTTGAAGACATTATGCTAAGAGACACAAGCCAGACAGAAAAAGACAAATACTGTATAATCCACTTATATGAGGTACCTAGAATAGTCAAATTCATAGAGACAGAAAGTAAAATAACTGTTGTCGGGGCTAAGAGGGAGGGATGGGGAACTATCATTTAATGGGTACAGATTTCAGTCTGTGATGATGAAAAAAGTTCTGCAGACAAGATAGTGGTCATGGCTGCACAACAATGTGAATGTACTTAATGTCACTGAATTGTACACTTTAAAATGGTAAATTCTATTTATGCATATTTTACCACAATAAAAAAAATGCATATAATAGTTAAAATAAAGTGAAAAAATATAAAAAATTCAATAAACTGATTGAGCAGAGCTGAAGCGAGAATTAGCTAACCGGAAGGAAAGACATTCATTATCCAGAACCCAACACAGAAAGATGAAGAAATGAAAACATGAAAGACAGGTGAAGAGGTGGGGAGGGTAGAGTAAGAAGATCTAACAAATAACAAACTTCAAATACAAGTTCCAGATAGGAAATAAGGAGGATAAAATTTGAGGAGAAAATGGCCAAAAGTTCTCCAAAGTTGGTGAAAGACACCAATCTTCAGATTCCAAAGCCTAGTGAATTCCAGGCATGACAAATAAAAAGAAATCAACTTCCAGATATATCAAAATGAAAGTGCAGAACACCAAGGACACAGAAAAGATTCTAAAATTAGCTGTCATGAAACAGATACCTACAAAGGAATGACAGTTACACAGATTACAGATTTTTCAACAGCAATAAAAGCCATAAAAGAATATTATAAGATGTTTAATGAATAATAACAAAAACTAACTGCTGGCATACACTGCACACTCAGAAAGACCATCTTCAGGAATGAGACTAAGATAAAGATATTTTCCAACAAAAAAAGTTTTCCAACAGACTCTCACTGGAGGAAATTCTAAAGGACATATTTCAAGCAGAGAGAAAACAATCTCAGATCCCAGACAGCAGGTCTGAGAAGCACACAGAAATGATGAGTAAAGACACTTGTAAATATACAGGCGAATCAAAGCTACAGTGTTTAAAACAACGACGATACCTAATCTGTTGTGAGTCAGAACTAAAATAAAGGAAAACTACATAGCTTTGAACTGCCAATCTGCAAGAGAGGGAAATGGAATTTTTTAAATATACTAATTAAAATTAAAAAGAAATGCAAGGAACTGATTAACACAGAATTCAGACGGCAGTCACATGGGAAGCACGTCAGAGAACACGAGCACTGAGAAGTACAGAGGGGCCTCTATGTTTTAAGCTGGTTTAGTGGTACATGGTAGTTCATTTTACAACTATTTACATTGTACATTATGCTATTCTTTTGCAATAAAAACAAATTTTAAAAATCAACACAGAAGAAAAGAATCAGAAGACCAGCGATTACTCCATAAAAATCCAGACTAATTCATAAATGTTGGTCTTTAAAACTTAAAGAATAAAAAGATTCATTATTTCATTCCACAAATACTTCTGGAGTTCCTAAGCTCTGCCTATATAACTGAGCTTGAGGGGTGGCATGAAGATGTCTGACCTCTCTTCTGCTGGTCCTCTGAACCCCAGAGATGCATTACAGCAGCCGCCAGCCACACCTAAACAAACGGAGCTCCTCTGGAACACTAGACACGGCTAATGCTCAGTAGCCGTACTGAGGGCCACCACGCTGAACGGCAGAGAGAACACGGCCATCGCTGAGAAAGTTCTACTAGACAGTGCTCCTATATTCTTGTAACACTAGAAATATGATAACTGAATAATCTTAAATATAAAAGTAAGAACATCTTAAAATTAAATCTCCTTTTAAAGGTATTTTATTTCTATGAAACTATAACTCCGTAGTAGCATTTAAAACACTTTGCTGTTTGTTAAAAATATACAGAAAGTGTCAGAAATTGTTCACCATCCCCTACATCTCACCAAAAACCATCAGAATACAGGATTTTTTTTTTAATGAGCCAAAATTAAATAGTTAAGCATGGTGTTACTAAACTGTAATAGAAGCCGTGTCATGGAGATACAAAAGTCCCCAGGATGCACCTATCACCCCTTCTCAGTTGAGAGTGCTTTGAAACACTGTTTACATACATATATAACAGCAAAATGCATATGAATGTTTAAAAATGAAACCGTATAGGCATCATGAAATTTTTTACTTACAACAGGATACTTTTGGGCACATCTCTAGACTTCTGAGCATACCATTAATTCCTGCCATTAAGGGTACTTCAAAGTAAAAATTTAAGCATTGTTAAAATAAATGAATTCTATATGATTTTTCTATTTACCAGAAACAAAGATACACAAGAAAACTCTATAAAACAATAACATTCTTAATATCTAAAGCAGCAAACCTCCAGTTTTCTTTAAAATTAAAGGACAGAGGGCCCAAGCTATTTCAACTTAACCTGAACATTTTGCTTTCAGCATCCTAACACATATCAAAGATTTCTATAGCACTCCCAATTTTTTTAAATTACCTAACCACAAACACTCAAAGGAAATAAAGGTTAAGCCTTAATTTAACAGTCACTTGGGCTAGGTTTTCACCTTAAGTTCCTCCCCACCACTAAGTGAACCAGGTTGTCCACACGCTTCTCATCTAGAGACTGAACGCAATTTCACTAAGCGCTTGTGCTAATAATTGGTCTGTGTCCCCAGGAGGACTTCCGTGGCTCCGCTTACATAACAGATGATGCAAAGTGCTGAACCATTCTTTCTCCAGAAAGCATTATGAATACTGATATTTGTACAAGGTTTACTTGCTATATTAACTAGAAAAGCTTTTCTCGCTCTAGCTTCAACAATCTTTTCTGCAGAAACGGAAAGCCAATCTCTACTACTTCACTATGCCAGAGGCGAGTTATTTATCTTGTTGGCTAATCAACAGAGCAATGACTTAGAGCAGCACCCCTAGACAGCCCCCGCCAGTTTGCCAGTTTCCTCCTGGGATTCTGGTTGAGAAACACAGCCTTAAACAAATAATTTGGAGCAACTTATTTGCATTTAACTGAAAACAATCTGAACTGCTCCTTGAAATGTTCTGTAAGTATTAACGTAAAACTCGACAAAGTTAAATTTAATGGTGGTGGGAATCACAATACAGTCCCTAAAGGGTAACAGAAGGATAGGAGGTACCCCGAACCTAACTTGAATATGGGTAAATGTGCTGGATGAGTACTCTCCCACAATCCCCCGGTTTTGTTTAAGCGAAGATTTTCAGATTTCATAGAACCATAACCTGAAAAAAAAAAAAAAGGGAGGACCAGCATAGAGTTGTCAACTTTTATTTTGCCAAGACATTTAAAAAGAAAGTAACTACCCATTACCATCACCATTATTTCATAAAAGAACTAAATACACCAAAAGTGGGTAAAAGACAATTTTAGAAAAAAGGATTATCCTTTAAATTCAATAGATTTAGCTTTATGAAAAGCTAACTCATTCTCACTTCACTTCAGGCAAGTGAAAACTTCATCATGGACTGACACCACACCA